>NC_058406.1:132370932-132398432 GCF_002201575.2 Neomonachus schauinslandi | reverse complement strand
TGAATTATAACAGAGGCAGCATATGCAGTGAGTAAAATAAACCACCGAGGTAAGAGATGAAAATATGAATTAGAAAAGTATTTGCACATGCTATGTATAACAAGTGGTCACTGAAGACCTAAGAAGTGAATTTATTTATTGTGCTCATTTAGATTTCTCTTTAACTATACAAATATAACTAACACAGAAAATACCATTATGTGCAATATGGGAAACAATGGGGGAAAAATCCAAGCATTATTATACAACTTGAGAATTTTGTTTGTGAAAAATTATGTAGGTTACTAATAAGTTTCCAGATAAACTTTATGCAATAGCCCCCCCAATGTCACTACTTATTATTTTCAAATGTTTCTTACATATATGATTGAATTTTCATTTTTTCAAATGAGTTCTGAAATTTGACATATGAAATATATTGTACATATTAATATATGTGCATTTACTCTGAATTGATGGTATGCAACCTAGTAATTTACATATATAGTAACAATCTTGAGATCAATATCCATCAGTGGTCAGCAATGTGGTAGAATGCCTATAGTAATTTTGTTTTGAATTTAGTGTTTGCTTATTTAATAGTAATAGAGTTTGTCACCACAACCAACTGGGGTTTGTTGATTTTATATGAAGCTATAATTGTATTCATGTTTTCTTTGTTGTTTATCTAAAAAATTGAAAAATTTGGGACTGTAATTATGATAATTAATAAGTAAACACTTAAGTGGAAATAAATGTGATATCCTGGATTCATTTAGTCTTCTAAATTGCTGATCATTTTAGAGGTGCCAGGGTGGCTCAGTCGGTTAAGTATCTGACTCGATTTCAGCTCAGGTCATGATCTCAGGGTCCTGGGATCAAGCCCCATGTTGGGTTCTTTGCTCAGTGGGAGTCTGCTTGAGGATTCTCTCCCTCTTCCTCTGCCCCCCGCCCCCAGCGCGCTCGTGTGCTCTCAATCTGTCTTCTAAAATAAATTAATTAATTAAAAAAATAAAAATAAATTTCTGATCATTATAGTTTACATTTTCTAGGCAAACCCTGGTCTAAAACAGCATTCTGAAAATTATGTTCCTTAGTACACTAATCTCAGAATATTCCATCACAAAAAAGAGGTTCATAGGATAAAAACTGGGAACTCATTATAAGTAATACTCTATACTTGTTTCTTGTGTATTCTCTAGTGTATTTGTATTTTAAATACAGTAGTATTTGCAGGGGATAGATTCCAAGACCCCCACCCAGTGGATGCCTGAAACTGGATAGTACTGAAGTCTATATATACAACTTTTCTTATACATACCTATGATATAATTTAATTTATAAATTAAGCACAGTAAGAGATTAACAACAACAATAAAAAAACAATTATAACAACATACTATAGTGAAAGTTACGTAAATGTGGTCTCTCTCTTCCAAAATAATCTTATTGTATTGTACTCACCCTTCATGTGATGATATGAAATGATAAAATGCCCTCATGATGAGATGAAGTGAGGTGAATGACTAGGCATTGTGATGCAGTGTTAGGCTGATATTGACCTTATGATAGTACATCAGAAGGATCATATGCTTCTGGATTGCAGTTGACCAGGGGTAACTGAAACCAGAAAGAGAAACTATAGATAAGGGGGATTACTGTATTCAGAACAGTATTATAAACATAAAAACCATTTAACTTTGGCCCTTATTAATCAAACATTTTTCTACAAATGCCTTTTTTATAAAAGCACTTTTCAACATTCCTTTGCCTAGTTTTTCAATAGAAGATTCTTCGGGAAACACAAAGTTTCAAGAACTAAAAAAACAAGAAATAGGAGTTAAGGCCATGAAGATGGTCCACCTTTCTGGGAAAAAGAGTATGGATGAATCAAGCAGATTTCCATGCTAATTTTAACTGCACCTAACTAATGACTGAAGGAATAATTTAAACTCTTTGAAGCTAAGTATTCTCATCTCAACTAGTAACTATGTTTAACCATTGGTTTATTATAACAATTAGATTAGATACAATGAAGTTAAGCACTCTATTAGAACCTACTCTTAGATTTTTTTTAAGCAGCTCCAAATTACCGTTAGTTTTTATCAGCAATGCAGTGCAAATGTCTACCAAGATATTGGATTGTGTCCTCTCTATTGGATGACTCTTGTATTTACGTAACTTGTGAAGCCACGATGGACACATTATGACCTCATTCTTGTCCCAATCCCTACTCCATATTCTATCTCCTTATACCATAGTAGGTGAAATTATCTTTTTTTTAAAGATTTTATTTATTTCTATGCCAGAGAGAGAGCACACACAAGCGGAGGGAGTGGCAGGCAGAGGGAGAAGCAGGGGCCCTGCTGAGCAAGGAGCCCAATGCAGGACTCAATCCCAGGACCCTGGGATCATGACCTGAGCCGAAGGCAGATGCTCAACCGAGCCACCCAGGTGTCCCTGGTCATATATTTTTAATGATTTATTTATTTGAGAGAGAGAGAGAGAGCACAAGTGGGAGGGACAGAGGGAGAGGGAGAATCTCAAGCCAACTCTGCACTGAGCGCAGAGCCTGACACAGGGCTCCAACTCAAGACCCTGAGATCATGACCTGAGCTGAAACTAAGAGTTGGACACTCAACCAACTGTGCCCCCTCAGGCATCCCCAAATTGGTTATCTTTAAAAAAACCTCTGGCTCCATCCATTTTTTATGGCTGAGTAATATTCCAGTGTGTGTGTGTCTGTGTGTGTCTCTGTGTGTGTGTGTGTGCGTATACATATATATGATATATATATCATATCTTCTTTTTTTTGGTGTTATTTTTTTAATTTATTCATTTGAGAGAGAGAGAGAGCCTGAGCAGGGGGTAGGAATAGAGAGAGAGGGAGAAGCAGACTCCCCACTGAGCAGGGAACCTGACATGGGGCCCAATCCCAGGACCCTGAGATCATGACCTAAGCAGAAGGCAGATGCTTAACTGACTGAGCCACCCAGGCACCGCCACATCTTCTCATCATTCACCAGTCGATGGACACTTGAGCTGTTTCCATAGTTTGGCTATCATAGACAATGTTGCTATAAATATTGAAATACATGTATCCCTTTGAATTAGTACTTTTGTATTCTTTGGGTAAAACCTAGTAGTGCAATAGCTGGATTGCAGGGTAGTTCGGTGTTTAACATTTTGAGGAATCTCCATACTGTTTTCCAGAGTGGCTACCCTAGTTTGAGAGTATTACGCTAAGCAAAATAAATCAGTCAGAGAAAGACAAATACCATATGATTTCATTCATATGTGGGATTTAAGAAACAAAACAAACAGAAGGAAAACCAAGAGAGAAAGGCAAACCAAGAAATGGATTCTTAACTATAGAGAACAAACTGATGGTTACCAGAGAGGAGGTGGATGGGGGATAGGTTAAATAGGTGATGGGGATTAAGGAGTGCACTTCTTCTTTTTTTATTATTATGTTAAGTTAATCACCATACATTACATCATTAGTTTTTGATGTAGTGTCCATGATTCATTGTTTGCATATAACACCCAGTGCTCCTTGCAGAACGTGCCCTCTTTAATACTCATCACCAGGCTAACCCATCCCCCCACCCCCTCCCCTCTAGACCCCTCAGTTTGTTTCTCAGAGTCCATAGTCTCTCATGGTTCGTCTCCCCCTCTGATTTCCCCCCTTCATTCTTCCCCTCCTGCTAGCTTCTTCTTCTTTTTTTTTTTTTAACATACAATGTACTATTTGTTTCAGAGGTACAGGTCTGTGATTCAACAGTCTTACACAATTCACAGCGCTCACAATAGCACATACCCTCCCCAATGTCTATCACCCAGCCACCCCACCCCTCCCACCCCACTCCCCACTCCAGCAACCCTCAGTTTGTTTCCTGAGATTAAGAATTCCTCATATCAGTGAGGTCATATGATACATGTCTTTCTCTGATTGACTTATTTCGCTCAGCATAATACCCTCCAGTTCCATCCACATTGTTGCAAATGGCAATATTTCATTCCTTTTGATGTCTGCATAGTATTCCATTGTGTATATATACCACTACTTATGATGAACACAGGGTGATGTATGGAAGTGTTAAATTACTATATTGTACACCTGAAACTAATATAACACTGTATGTTAACTATCTGGAATTAAAACTAAAACTTAAAAAAAAAAAAAGTTCTAGCAAGTAGCTAATATAAACCCCAAATCATAGGTTTAAGCAGTTTGAGATTATCTCAGTTTTAAAACATGTCCTAAGGTACTCAGACTAGACCTGGATACCAATGAGTCATCATGGCATATGACACCAGACCACAATTATTCATCCTACATACCTTGTATAGATCCAGTCATTTGTCCTTTCCCAAATTCTTAAGGCATTGTATCACTGAAGTGATCTTTAAAGGGCATTTGTACTGCATTCTGCTATACTAACCCCTGCTAAGGGTTAACAACATTGATCAATTAAATGATGGTCCTCGTTTTTGGAAGCAACATTTCTCAACATAGTTGCATATAATTTTAATTTTTTATATTCAACCTTCTTAGAAAATAGGTCTTTTTTTTTTCCAAAAGGAAGAAAAAAATATCATATATAAGTTGCTGAGCTGTGAAATAAAAGTGTAAAAGAGTCTGGGAGGGGGTTTAAGATACCCAGGAGTTAAAGACTACATTCCTTTTACTTAATAGTTTTATGTTATAATAATAATAATATGTTTTACCTATTAATCTTGCTTACTGTCTGTCTACCCCCTCAAAAATATAAGCTCAAAAATATAAGCTCATGTTTTGTTTTAAATCACTGTCATACCTCTAAGACTTAAAACAATACCTGGCACATCACAAGAGTTGAATAAATGCTTGTTAGAAAAATTAATCTAGAGGGTTGTAAATGAGAGCATGTCAAGTACAAATATTTGTAAAGACTACCAAAAAGAAAATCCTAGATATTTCCTATTTTAAAAATTCTGTGGCTAGAGAGAGTACTAAAATTATTAGAAATTGTATTTTAGAAAATAAAAATAAATATCTTTAGGTTGTATTAATGAGAGTAAAAGCTGCTCTTCAAAAATAATTATAAATTTCTGATTATAAGTTATAATCAAAGGAAAATATAAATCTCTCTATCATCATTAAAAACTTCTGTCTTCCATTCATAGGAACCTTTCCTGCCTTCAGTGAATGCAAGGCTGATTTAAAACTTATGCGAAATTTTTCACAAAATATGGAAAAGCTAGTAGCAAAAGGACACTAGAAAAAAATGTGATGAGTAATAAAAGGTGTTGCAACTTAACCCACTGAGAAATTAATATAAAAATATTAGCCTTAAGAGTGAGGTAAAGAGGACATAAATAAATTTAAATAGATATGGACATGATTACCAATAGTATTTATAAATGGCAGCTAAAAGAATTTATGATATTCTTAAATCAGATTTGATAAAGGACATGAACTAGAGGCCCAGCCTCACATATCCTGTTTGAATTCTGTGAGCAACAGCATGTGGAAAAGTTCACATGATTCAAGGGTTTTATCCCAGATATCGGTTGCCAGGCTTTTATTTCCCTATGCTAAATAGTAAAGCATTATCACAGATATAAAATAATCTCCATCTGTGTGCGTGCCATTAAACCAGGTAATTTGTCAAGGAGTCACATTCCTTAAACAACATGTGTAAAATTTTTCCAAGGCAATGCAGGTAATATTATTCACTGATGTGTGTGTGTGTGTGTGTGTGTGTAATCTTAATTCTGTATTTTTCATTCATTCTTTCATTCATTCATTCAATTAAAAGTGTTTTGGGCACTCAAGTATTAAGCTAGTTACTGGGGCTGAAGAAATGAATAAAATATATTTATCTGCCTCAGGAGACTGACAATTCAGAAATACGAATATATAACCAAAAAACTGACACT
Source organism: Neomonachus schauinslandi (assembly GCF_002201575.2). NCBI lineage: Eukaryota > Metazoa > Chordata > Mammalia > Carnivora > Phocidae > Neomonachus > Neomonachus schauinslandi. The sequence continues at coordinate 132,392,528 of NC_058406.1, read as the reverse complement.
ACAGTTGGATAAACACTATGGCTTTAACAAAATGTTTTTCATTACACATGGACTGAAGCTCAAAGCACAATAATAAAAATATTATTTTTGTTTTATGTATTTAAATAATCACTGTAAAATTCCCTTTTGCAATATCTGATAAGCCTGGCAGTCAGGTAAAATGTGCATAATAAATATGTTTTGTAACTACATAATGCTAACTCATTTTGTTGTTACCGTAATTATCATTTGAACACAGAAATTTTAACTCCATAATTTAGTCTTTTAATACAATCAGTTACAGTCAAAAATCTTCAAAGTCTTTTATATTGCTCCAAATAAAACACAAAGGTGCTCTCACCAATTCAACAGGAAAAGGCCTGTTTCTGAGAAAGCATTTGAGTATATATTTTATTTGCACAACATACTTATTCAGGGCTTATATGCCAGGTAAATCTACAGACCTTTTTGCTATAAAAAGTTATGCAAGAAATATATATCCCTGATATTTCTTAGAGGAAAGACTTCAAAAGCATTACTTTCAAATAGGGATAGAATTTCCAAGAAGTTCTTCATATCCCTGATTGTAAGCTAGACATCTGCAGGAAGAGAGAAATTTGAATTTGTTGGGAAATAAGTGAAAACAAATTCTGTACTTGATGAATATTGCTGAGTACTCAAACATAGATGCCTGTCAGAAATAAGTCATCTGCAACAGTAAAAACACTTTAAATTTACCCAGCACCTTCTTCTGAGGAATTCGTTTAGCACTAAGTTGGAAAATGCAAAGGGAAGCACTATTACACTTTAAAAAGATATAGAAAGAAGAAAATAAAACTGTGTCGCGGCGGAAAGGTACCGGGACTGGACGGAGTGCCAGCGTTGCGGAGCTACCTGTTTGTTTGGAGATGTTAGAGGTGGAGGAGACACTGAAGTGACTTCAGAGCCAGAAGGGAGTACAGGGCATCATCGTGGTGAACACAGAAGGCATTCCCAACAAGAGCACCATGGACAATCCCACCACCACACAGTATGCCAACCTCATGCACAACTTCATCTTGAAGGCCCGGAGCACGGTGCGTGAAATCAACCCCCAGAATGACCTCACCTTCCTGCGAATTCGCTCCAAGAAAAATGAAATTATGGTTGCACCAGATAAAGACTATTTCCTGATTGTGATTCAGAATCCAACTGAATAAGCCAGTCTCTTGGCTCCCTGCATCATTCCTTAATTTAATAGCTCCCAAGAATAATAATGTTTAATCATGTCAACCAACTGGCAGGTGGAAATCACCTTAGAGCCTACTTAGACCAACCCAGTGACCAAAGTCATCAAAGTCATCCCTCTGCTGGCCAATCACCCTTGAATCCTTGGGAGGGCATTCTTTCCTCACCTCCAGATTTTGGAGCAAGAGCTTTGAGCAGCCCACACCCTACTTCCTCCTAACCTTCAGTTCATTTTGTCACCCTTGGAAAAGGCTGTTTTTCTTTAACTAAAAATAACTGAAATGCTAAAAAAAAAAAAAAAAAAAAAAAAAACTGTGTCACCCTATAAAGACAATAGACCATTTAAGCAGGAGTTAAACCAGTCAAGTAACAAATTTTACTGATTTAACTCAGGGAATTGACCAGTTGCTTGAGATAAATGAATCAATAAGCTTTTAGTATCATCTATATAGATGACCACATTATTTTGAATAAAAATTAAATAATATCAGAGGGCATTCATTGAAAAGTTAACATTTTAAAAGATATTATTTTGAAGTAAAAATAGACTACTTCAGATGTCAAATGAAATTATTTAATAACAAAATGCACCTGAGAGTATAGAGGACAATCATCACATCAGAAACAGTAATAGGAACCATCATTGATAAACTTCCAATTGATAGTATTAAGACCTCATTCTTTTATCCATCTATCACATTTTTATTGAGTTTCTTCTTTGTGTCAAGCAAGTTACTGGGCTCTGGGGGATTTCAATAATGAATAACAACACCAAAAAAAAAAAAAGAGAGAGAGAGAGATTTCTTCCTTTACAGAGTCTTACTCAGTGAGGACATTCCTCTTTGTAAAATTTGTTGCTTAAAATCCAATCATTTTCCTCTTAACATGAAATTTAAAGAGAAATGGTACTGACAAAAATTTGTATTAGTTATTTCTTAATCCTCTGTAACTCCAGGCTTCTAGTCTTTAATTTTATATATAAAAATATATTCTATATCTCATATATACTATTTAGTATAATACATATGCAAATAAGTGTAATACATATTTACAAATACATATATATACTATATATATACACATATATATATACAGTATAATCACATTGCAATACCTAAAAACTTGACCCAGTAAAAGCCTCTGAGAACTTTTGAACTTACATATGGTAATTTTCACAATAAGGCAATGTTTAGGACAGATTCTCTTGAAAGCAGAGCCTGAGGCAAGGATTAAAATGCTGATCCTTTAGTAGAGAAGTACCAGCCAAGGGCCAAGGATGAAAAAAAATAGGGGCGCCTGGGTGGCTCAGTCAGTTAAGTGGCTGCCTTCGGCTCAGGTCATGATCCCAGGATCTGGGATCGAACCCCGCATCAGGCTCCCTGCTCGGCAGAGAGCCTGCTTCTCCCTCTCCCTCTGTTTGCTGCTCTGCCTGCTTGTGCTCTCTCTCTCTCTCTGTTAAATAAATAAATAAAAATCTTAAGAAAGAAAAAATGGAAGTGAGGCAAAGGTGCAAAGCACTACTATATGGTATTATCATATTGACTATCATGTAAGAAGTAGGAAGTACCATTAAGACATGAAGCAAGTTGTTCAGAGATGGGATAGCTTGATAATGCTGAGAGTTATAAGTTATCTTGAAGCTTATATGACATCTCTTGGAGAATCTACAAAATAAAGACCAATGTGTAATACAAGTTTAGGGAGACTCTCAACAAACTTGGGCTTCTCAGAATCCTGCTTTGCAGGACCCAGGTAAATGTTGCTTCCTAGACAAAGTAACTCATTGGTACCTAGACCCTCCATACATCTATGTTTATTTCCAAGCATCAAAATTATGTATAGATTTTGGTAAAAAATCAGAATATATTCTTGTTAGTTTGACATCAAATCATTATATATATATATTTTAATATTACACAATAAGAAATGTTTCTGTGATGCATTCGTTTTTAATCACTGTTTTTGTTAGTTATTGAGATTGCCATCATCCCTGTTTTTCTAGAATTTTTTATTCTCTCATAAAGGATTTACTTCATTCAGTGAATATTCTCTGATTTCTCTAAACACTGAGCAATCTTAAACTTTCAACAGGGGAGTCTAATCTCATTCATCATACCTTCTAAAATACTTCAGACTTTAACAACGCCAATCTTAGGTATAAATTCTTACTTTACAGCCATTAAAAGGTCATGCTTTTCCTACTTTTGTCTGACAATTTTTTTCATTGAGAATGGGTGAATGAAATGCTGATAGCCTAATGGAGTGAGGAAATAGCTTTGTCATCTTATGTTTATTAAAGTTATTTTAAGATTTTATTTATTTATTTGACAGAGAGAGAGAGTGAGAGACAACAAGGGGGAGCAACAGGTAGAAGGAGAGGGAGAAGCAGACTCTTTGACAAGCAGGGATCCCAACGTGGGGCTCTCCCTCCTGACTCTAGGATCATGACCTGAGCTGAAGGCAGATGCTTAAATGACTGAGCCACCCAGGTGCCCCTGTTTATTAAAATTTTAAAAGCAATTGCAGTAACTAACTTAATCTATTTATATTTATGCTGATTAAATAATCCTACTAAGTGGCAGTAGATTCTAACTTTCATTTAAAAATGAGTATAGGGGGGCACCTGGGTGGCTCAGTTGGTTAAGCAACTGCCTTCAGCTCAGGTGATGATCCTGGAGTACCGGGATCGAGTCCCGCATCGGGCTCACTGCTCAGCAGGGAGTCTGCTTCTCCCTCTGACCCTCCCCCGTCTCATGTGCTCTCTCTCTCTCATTCTCTCTCTCTCAAATAAATAAATAAAATCTTTAAAAAAAATAAAAAATAAATAAAAATGAGTATAGGGGCGACTGGGTGGCTCAGTCATTAAGCATCTGCCTTCGGCTCAGGTCACGATCCCAGGGTCCTGGGATGGAGCCCCGCATCAGGCTTCCCACTCCAGGGGAAGCCTGCTTCTCCCTCTCCCATTCCCCCTGCTTGTGTTCCCTCTCTCGCTGTGTATCTCTCTGTCGAATAAATAAATAAAATCTTAAAAAAATAATAAAAATAAGTAGAATAACAGGCCACACTCCAAGGAAAAACACTCCCAAGGGAAGAGATAGGGCAGGGATTTGGCAATTTTAAGGCAGTTTTCAGTATTTAAAGTTACAAAATACAGTTGAATTTGTTAGCAAAACATTTGAAATAGTCTTGGGTCTAAAACCGATCATTGCCAGAGTATTAAAAGATACTAACTCAATGATAAAAAAAATTTTTTGCTTTGGATATTATTAGGCACCTGAACAAATGAAAATCTGATATAATAAATTAAAGGAGCAATGTTTAATTTTGTTCCATTCAAATAACAAGAACAAAAGAATATACACACACATTAAATCTCTAGACTACTCAGTTAAATATAAAAATATTGTGAGGAAAACAAATAAAATAAAATTCTAGAAATAAGAGAACTATACAATAAGTTTAAAAGTTGTGACATCTAAATTCTAGTCTTGACTCTGTCCACAGCTAGCAGTGGACCTTTAGTAAAGCAAATATTCTTCCTGATTTTAAAGTTCTTTATTTATGCACCAAATCAGAGTTGAAATAGATGTCACAAAGCCCATCTACTACTGCACAAATATGGCAGACAATGCAAACAGATCCCAGCAATCTTTGCCACTGTGCCCAAAGTAACAAAATTAATTCTTATCCTACCACTTCAAGCAGTCACTAGTAACTAATGAACCTGGCACTAGAGAAGAAATAATTTTGGCATCTTTTGATTAGATAATCTCTAGTAGATCTAGCATTTCTTTTTTTTTTTATAATGAAGCCTGCAACTTCTTTTTATTTTTTTTCTTTTTCAAAGATTTTATTTATTTGACAGAGAAAGAGAGAGACAGCTAGAGGGGGAACACAAGCAGGGGGAGCAGGAGAGGGAGAAGCAGGCTCCTGGCTGAGTAGCTCTAGCATTTCTTAACTCTAAGTGTCAGTTCTTTGTCTACACATTGTGTAATTAATTGTTCTTTAACAAAGTGTAACCAAATTCTGGTTTTCAGTGAGCTCATTTACAGAACACCTGTGTCCTGTTGACATTCAGAAATAGGGAACTATTCTATCTAGCAGCTAAGGCCTAAGGGAGGAATCAAACAGCTATTTAAATTAATGACAGTTGAAAATTAATTCAATTTGAGTGACTTAAGTATCACAGAGGCAGAATAAATTATAGAGTTAGAAGGTCAAGATATGTGGATTAAAATGCTATCTTCTCATCTTTATCCAAGTTGAAGTATTCATTCATTCAACAAATATGTTTGAAGCCCAACCACTCTACTAGGTGGTAATACAGTGTGAAATGAAACTGATATAATCTCTGTTTTTATGGTGCTCACAGTCTAGTGCAGGAGTAAGGGAATATAAATATATTTTAATATGAAATTAAAAATTTGTAAAATGAATTATTTTATTAGCAGGAGCAGTCATGAAAAATATGATTAAAAATGGATATTCAAGCTAAGATCTGATGAAGCTAGACTAGAACTAGAGTTGGTACTCTGAGGAGGAAAGAAGTGGGCAATCTTTGAATACGTTTTGCAGGAAGGTGAAATATTGAAAAGGATTAATTGGCAAAGGATTACATTTAGGAGATAAAGGAGATAAAGCCTGACACCAAATTTCTGGCTTTATTCCTAAGTAGATATAGGCACCATTGACTGAAATGGATAATTAAGAGGAGTGAAAGATTTGGAGGAAAGCTTAAGAGCTCAGCTTTTGAATTAGAAGCTTATAATGCCAATAAAACTTTCAAGAGATAATGCCAAGTAGAAACTTGATCTGTGGGTCTGGAAATTAGAAAAAGTGTCCAGGATAAATATTAAATGTGAGGACCATAAACATATGTATTGTATTTAACACCTTGGGGATGGGTGAGATTGCCAGGGAGAGAATTCTTCATGAGAAGTTATAAGAGTTACATGTGAGTCTTGAGGATTTTTAGTGATCTTATAGAAAATTTCCTCAAAGTGTGGTCTGTGAAATAACAGCATCAGCATCACTTGAAATCTTGTTAGAAACACAGTTGACCCTTGAACAACATGGGGGTTAGGGGCACCAACACCCCACACAGTCAAAAATCCATATATAACTTTTAACCCCTCCCAGACTTAACTAATTAATAGGGTGCTGTTGACTGGAAACCATACCAGTAACATTAACAATCAATTAACACTTAATTTATATGTTATGGGGGCGCCTGGGTGGCTCATTCGTTAAGCGTCTGCCTTCAGCTCAGGTCACGATCCCAGGGTCCTGGGATTGAGCCCTGCATCAGGCTCCCTGCTCGGTGGGGAGCCTGCTTCTCCCTCTCCCACTCCCTCTGCCTGTGTTCCCTCTCTCGCTGTGTCTCTCTCTGTCAAATAAATAAAATCTTTAAAAAAAAGATATGTATATGTTATGTTTGTTACATACTGTATTCTTACAATAAAGTAAGGTAGAGAAAAGAAAATGTTATTAAAGAAATCATAAGAGAAAGAAAATACATTTACAGTACTATACTGTATTTATAAAAAAAAAATCCATGTGTAAGTGGATCTGTGCATTTCAAACCCAAGTTGTTCAAAGTTCAACTGTACAGTGTCTCAAGACTCCCGGCAGGCCTCCTGACTCATAACTTGCATTTAGAAGACCACTTGATGATCAATATATTTAGCTGTGAGAAGCACTTGAGTAAAAGAGAAGGGGTTGGCAAAGGAAACTGAGAAAGAAAAACGAAAGGAAAACCAACGTCACAGAAGCCACTATAAAAGAATGCATGAAAAATGAAGTAGTCAATAGTGTGCAATGCTGTTGGGAGGACCTATAAGATGAAGATGACAGAAAAAGTGTGCATTAAATTTAACAGTATGGGGTTTGATAAGTGATATTAGCCAGACCAGTTTTGATGGATGCAAGTAGAAGCCAAAAATTTAGCTAGTTGAAAAATGAATGGAACTTGATGAAATGGCAACAACCATATGTAAACAACTCTTTTTGAAGAAGTATGCCCTTGAAAAAGACTGAGGAAAGGTCAAGAAGTGAGAGAATGAGAGGGTGAGGAGAAAGTCAAAGTGGATGATATTCACGCAAACACTGATAGATGATGTTTGAATGTTAATGAGAATACTCAGTTATAAAAGAAAAAACTTGAAACTAACAAGAAGTGGACAAACTGAAGTTCGGTATTAACAAAGGGGAAAAGCGAGGAGTTTGCCTTTGAGAGGTGAGAAGTTTTCCTCCGTTGTTAAAGGAGTAAAGCAGATGAGTATAAATGACCACAGGCTCAAAGATTTGGAGGACAGACACTCATCTAGGGTTTCTAATATGAGAGAAGGTCATTTGCTAAAAATGAAAGTGGGAAGGGGGGTCATATATTTGAGAAAAGGGAATATTTTTATTCTTCCTAGATAAAAATGTCATTTTATTCAATTCATAACAACCATTCCAGATATACCATTTTATACCCTAATATTACAGATAACAGATTTCAGGTCAAGTAAATTTAAAAGCTTGGATACAAACCTAGCAAATTTACTTCAGATCCATTTCTTGTCAACTATAACAATGTCTTTTTTATGGAGAGAATTTATTTCAAAAATATAAGAGTATGGTGTGATGATGAATTTTAGTGACAACCATCAGCCAGATGGTATTATCACCAGTAAAACACTGTCCTTGCACAAATAAAAAATGACTTAATTTCACTCTGACTCACTTTTTGTCTTCACAGTGAATATACTATCATGGACCATTAAGAAAGTATAATAATAATTAATAATAGCAAAAATAATTAACCTTTATATAACAGTTCATAAAACATTTTGGCATACTTTATTTTACTACATATTATCCCATAATGTTTAATTATTGAGTATATTTTCTTATAAAAATCAGGTTTTTTTAAAGATATTTTTGATGTTGGGTCAGAAGTAAATGTTGCTAGGATAGTTTCTCACACATAGCATTGTTTTAAGGTCAAATTAGATAAATTAGATGAAAGCATGTTATTCAAAGGAAAAGCTTAAAACTTCATTATTAAGGATGAAAAAGAAAAAAGAAAGTTCAAGGAATGAATGTCATTGCAATTTTTAAAACTATGAGCAGAGTCCTGACTTATTCAATAGATTTTGATGAAAGTTATGTTTTATGGTTGATATCAACTACTGTACTTGACCATAAAACAGTGAAATGTAAGTGTTCATTTGTTATAAGCATACTTTTGAGATGACCAGGATAGTTTGACTCTGAAACAAGTCTATGAAATAAGAAACTTCCATAAGACACTATTAAGTACACTAGAAAAACAGTATGTTCTGAGAAACCTTAGAAAATGTTTAGAAGATTACTCTACATGGCCCTTTGTAAATGTTGCCAGGACAGTAGAAGATTTGAGAGATATCACCATAGGGTTTGGTAACAGCCAAAGGACAACTGAGAAATAATCAGCATGCCAAGATGTAAGAGGAAATCACAACAGCCCAGAGCGATGACACAAAAGATAAAAGGGTCAGGCACCTAAAAAACAAACAGTGATTGCCAACTCTGTTAGAAGTATCCTATGGGCCTAGGGCAATAAAAACAAATGAGCAAACAAACAATTCATCTTTGTCAAGAGGCCAAACCATATATACTCAGTAAAACAGGCTCTGGCCAAATCTGGCCAAAGACTATCTCTTGGGAAGTTTGAGGATTCTGGCCTATGAAATAATACAACAAACTAACAAGAGAAGTAGGAAGCTGTAAAAATACAAATGATTAAAATACAGCAGGATAAAATACACCCACTCCATCTGGAGTTTAACCTCCTTTTACTTTTATACTGTACCTTAGGATAAAGCTAACTTATTTTTAACTACAGATTTTCTTTTTTATAAATATGTGGTGAATCCTGATGGGGATAACGCTATACAGGCATCATTCTTCTTCTTTTTTTTTTTCATTCTAAATGGGATGTCATTTGCTAAGGATGTCAGAATCTGGATGTAATTGCCAATTAGTCTAACTTAAAAAGGTTTTTTTAATTTTAAGGGTTAAGGTTTTTATAAAGAAAACAACAACACAAAATACTTGTTGAGGGGTGCCTGGGTGGCTCAGTCAGTTAAGCATCTGCCTTCTGCTCAGGTCATGATCCCAGGGTCCTGGGATCGAGCCGCATATCTAGCTCCCTGCTCAGTTGGGAGCCTGCTTCTCCCTCTCTCCCTGCTCATGTGGCTCTCTCTCTCACTCACTCATGCTTTCTCTCAAATAAATAAATAAAATCTTAAAAAAACAAACAAACAAAAATACTTGTTGAAAGTAACCAAACTCATACTAAAGAATAAAGTCTATATAGTTTTAGTAAACAGGAAACTGAAAGACAAGTTTACATAAAATGCAAATAACATAAAGATTGCATCTCTGTAGAGTTAGTTTCAAATTTTTCTTCAGTAAATATTGCTCAAAACATTATTAAACAACAGTAAGGGAAATATCTGTTTAGATTTTTCCTGTCTCAACCTGATTATACACTAGATTCTTGCTCAATCAATATTGATGATCTTTTTTATAATTTTTGTATTCATTTAATCTTTTTTTTTTAAGATCTTTTATTTATTTATTTGACAGAGAGACAGCGAGAGCAGGAACACAAGCAGGGGGAGCGGGAGAGGGAGAAGCAGGCTTCCCGCCAAGCAGGGAGCCCGATGTGGGACTCGATCCCAGGACCCTGGGATCATGACCTGAGCCGAAGGCAGTCGCTTAACCAACTGAGCCACCCAGGCGCCCTTAATCTTTTTTCTTTATGATAATCACTGCTAAAATGATCCTTTCCATCTATAGTGAAAACTATAATAAATGAAATATATTCCATCAGTATTTTTACATTGATCATTATTAAAAATTTTAAGTTCAAAGTTTTCTTCCATTCTGTTTCAGCACATTTGAGTCATATTATTCTATTTGCAAAGCAGAGGTCTCTTCAGTACTAGAGCATATAGAGTTATCACTTCTCCAGTGCCCAAGTTTCAAGAGTGCTGATGTTTACCATACTAGTACTAGAAAATGGCTTCTTCTATCCATTTTTCACAGTACTGGCAAATGAAAGTTTATAGATCAACTGGATTTTTATTTATTTTTTATTTATTTATTTATTTTTAAAGATTTTATTTATTTGAGAGAGAGAATGAGAGAGAGAGAGCACATGAGAGGGGGGAGGGTCAGAGGGAGAAGCAGACTCCCTGCTGAGCGGGGAGCCTGATGCGGGACTCGATCCTGGGACTCCAGGATCATGACCTGAGCCGAAGGCAGTCGCTTAACCAACTGAGCCACCCAGGTGCCCTCAACTGGATTTTTAGAGGGAAAAGAATTCCTTTTAATTTGAAAACCACTTGTCAAAGTATCTCCATTACTGAAAAGCATGTAACTCTATAAGACTTCCTGTGTTACACAATTCATGTCCACTTAAATAAGGCTAAAAATAATTTGAACTTAAAACAAAAACATGTCAATAAATCTTTTCTACAGAAAACTGAATATCCTGATGGAAAATGTCAATAATCATAGTATCAGAACTTTGACTCAAGAAAACTCACTGAATGGCCTGACAATTAATTACTACTATGCAAAATACCAATAAACATACCAAGCACCTGCATTTATTTCCAAGTTTGCACCATTCCATAGTTTAATACAGATTTACAAAGTATGCTATTCATCTCTTCATTTACAATTTTAAGTTATTTTATTTTGTATTGAGTAGGAAAGCAAATATACAGAGAATAAAACAAAAACATGTTGGAATATCCAATAAGTATAGTATATATTAATGAAATATTGATAGGAATTGGTACACCTCTAAGAAGAGCAGGAGGTGTGTAAAAGTTAGATAATTATTATTATTTTACACATCGTCAAAATATATTTTAATATTGGGCACTAATTTTTAAAATAATAAAAGAGGAGCACCTGGGTGGCTCAGTTGGTTAAACATCCGACTTGATTTTGGCTCAGGTCATGATCTCAAGATCGTGAGATCAAGCCCCACGTCATGCTCCATGCTCAGCATGGAGCCTGCTTAAGATTCTTTCTCTCCCTACCCGCCCCCACCACCAGCTCACGCACGCACTCTCTTTCTCAAAATAAAATAATGAGTCATTTTTATTATTTATGCATTATTTTATACATTCAATTATTTATTGATAGATCATTAATAGCTCCCAGTTAACCTGGAACAGCCCCCTTTCAGTTAGTACCTCTCTTCCAAGATGAGTATTCAGTACGTTCACTAATAAAACAGAGTGTGCTTGGCACCAGCAGCTAGGGAAGGCTAATTCCAAACTCTGGTCTGGTCAGAGAAGTATTTAATATTCAGCCCTGAAGGCCATTTGCAGCAAAATGCACAAAGCCATCATGCCACTAGTCAACTGGGTCACTGGACATTACAATTAGATGCATTTGAAATTTATACTGGAAATAGAGGCTGAGCCAACTTCTCTAAGGAGCAGTCAATGTCTTTTGACAGTGATTTTTTTTTTCCCCAGTGATTTATTATGTAAACCTAGAAATCTTATATTTAATTTTTTGACAGTGATTCTTTATTTTGCCATAAATATTTTCACAGCTATGAATTCATAAAACTAAAAGTACATATTTAATGAGAAACTAAGTACCAAATGTCTGTTTTTTTTTTTTCTCTAGAAATTTGGTGGTGATTTTGTAACTTACACAAAATATTTTTTGGCATTTGTCAATCACCATGGATTATACTCCAATATCACTGATCATAAAATCAACAAGACATATATTTTATGACAAAACTTTTACCATATACTTCAAAATTTAAGAATTTGTATTATGAAACTACATTTAGACATTCACACATTGTATGAAGTATGACTTCTCAGTTGAACAAGATGAGATTACTAATTCTCAATTTCTTATGCACACATAAAAAGTAAAAGTAAAGTGTGATAGCTGTTAATGTATTTGGTCCATCTAGCCAACAAAGAATTTGATAGAGTTGCATGAGCCACCTTTTTTTTGCCCATGTCATTAGAAGCTTGAAAGAAAAATCAGTTAACTCCAAAAAGAGTTCCTTTTTTTTTTCCCACTTAACAAAATCAAAGTATGGATTTGGAAATTATATTGATAAAGTAGAACATCTGACATTATTATCAGTGCTGTTGTAAATTTAATTAAAAAGTTTAACATTGAAAATAAAAATATTTTTTACATAGAAAATACTAATACAGGGTGCCTGGGTGGCTCAGATGGTTAAGTGTCTGCCTTCGGCTCAGGTCATGATCCCGGAGTCCTGGGGTCGAGTCCCGCATCGGGCTCCCCGCTCTGCGGGAAGTCTGCTTCTCCCTCTGCCTCTCTCTCTCTCATGAATAAATAAATAAAATCTTTAAAAAAAAAAAAGAAAATACTAATACAGATTGTAGTGAATGATAGTATTTTGATAAAACATATATTTCATGTACACACACATTTACTAAATTAAGAGAGCTCTGGAGTAGAAATGACTTGGGAATTGGATTAAAATGCACAAAATTCAAAACTGAGTTCAAACTGTGATCAAATGTTCTACTGATATATATAAAAACTAAAGTTGCAGAGATTTACATAAATTCATACATAGTGTAAGGATATCCACAGAATAAATGAAATACAAAAATTGTCTGCCATTAATAGTGTTATAAAAATAAATCACATTAGTATGGCATACACACTTTCTTTGTTCCTTTCATAAATTGAAATTTTAAAATGTTCGATCCTTTGAAAAAATTAAATAAATAAACAGGTTTGTTAATGAGCCCTATACCTCTTCAAAATAAATCAGAAAGCTTCAATTAAAGTATCAATAGAGTACTAACAAATTTCAACATGAAACACTTAAAAATTTTTTTTTTAAGATTTTATTTATTTGAGAGAACACAAGCAGGGGGGAGGGGCAGAGGGAGAAGCAGGCTCTCCACTCTGCAGGGAGCCGATGCAGGACTCAATCCCAGGACCCTGGGATCATGACCTGAGCCAAAGGCAGATGCTTAACTGACTGAGCCACCCAGGCACCCCAACATGAAACACTTTAAACAAATTGCCATTTTTGGGGGGGAGGGTTGGAAGCTTACAAACTGAAGCTAAAACAAAATACAAGACTAAATTTTATAATTCTAAAACTTAACCTTGGAATATATTGACCTATGGTTAGAACATCTTGGTGAGCCAATTTATATTCTTTATCAGAATAAAATGAAATTGAGAATACCTATTCTTTTTGAGATATCTCAATATGGGAACATATTCAAAAGAATTATAAAGACAAGATTGTTATGATTTCTTTCATGTAAACAAATATTTGTCAGACAAAGCTACTTTGAATGGAGGCAAAAAAATAATCTTAAAATACTTGAGTAGAAATAATTGCACATTTTAATTGTGATCTTTAAACATCATCCATTTATCAGGACTGGCTTTGAACTTACCAGTACCTCAGCATCTGTAGAAAGTTTTTTCTCTTTTAAAATATTATTGTCTGGGTCTATGCTATAGACTACAGCAGCTACAAGCCACGTAGGCCCCTAAGATGCGAAGTGTAGCTAATACAAATTGAGATATCCTGTAAGTATAAAATATATTGGATTTTGAAGACTAATTTGAAAAAAAATCATTAATCTTTGTTTAGAGATCATATATTGAAATTACAATATTTTGGACATACTAGATCAAATAAAATAAATTATTAAAAATTTTTACCTGTTTCTTTGCTCTTCTTAAAATCTGACTACTAGAAAATTTAAAATTGCATTTTGGTTCACATTTGTGACTCACATTACATTTTTATTGCATAGCACTGCTCTAAGTCCAGAAAAGAGCCAATTGAAGGTTTAACGATTTAAAATATACTAACTATAAATTTGACATTTAAAAGTTATAATTGAATTTACTTTTATAATATAAAAAGAAAAACACTATGTGTAAAAAACTTTTGATAAATACCAGTGATATGATATTAGAGAATAAAAATAAATTAGGCAAATAACTAAATATAAATTAATTAAATAAATAAATAATAAATATAAAGTAGGCAAATATGTTCTAAGAATACATATTATGTATTTGTTATTTTTAATGTTCACATAATCAATAGAAAGAAGTGAGATAACAGATATTAAGTATATCCATGGGAAGATGAAGAACCTGAAACAGTTTCACTTCTGGAAGCTAAGGTCTCCTAGCTTATGAAGGATTCTGAAGAAAAAAATACTGCCAAATGATGCCTGGAGTTACAGTGCTAGGGAGGATGGAAGGCACAGCCAGAGCCCAGTGATTTGGAGCCAAAACAGAAAAGTCTTGCATCAGTTATGGGAAGTAATTAATCAGGGCCTAAGTATTTTTCTAGGCCTAGCTAACAAATCTTAAAAACAGGATTTATAAATATCAAAGTTTCTTCTAGTAACTTAACTGCATCCCAGAACAAATCTCAAGAATACATACAGATGTGAAAAAAATAAATAAATAAACTCCAATACCCAATAAGGTAAAATTTCCAGTATCTGTCATCCAACCGAAATTTAACACATACAATAAAACAGGAAAATATGATCCATAAGCAACCAATTGAAATCAATCCAGAACTAACATAGATGTTAGAATTTGCAGACAAATATGTACGTTAAGTTGTTGTTCTAACTGTATTCCATATGCTGAAAAATTTAGAGACATGTTAGATATGAAAAAGACACAGGTCAAATTTCTAAATATTGAAACTATGATATACAAGATGAAAAATGTATTTGGTGGAATTTGTGGA
The DNA here is from genome assembly GCF_002201575.2 of Neomonachus schauinslandi. Lineage (NCBI taxonomy): Eukaryota > Metazoa > Chordata > Mammalia > Carnivora > Phocidae > Neomonachus > Neomonachus schauinslandi. Next base: position 132,377,521 of record NC_058406.1, on the reverse strand, counting down.
AATTAAATATTGCAGAAGAAAAGATTAGTAAGATTATTGAACCTGAAAATAGCAATAGCATCTATTCAATATGAAACACAGAAAGAAAATATCGTTAAAAAAAAAAAAAAGAGCACCAGGAAGCTGATGGACAGCATCAAATGGCCTAATATTGGCATCATTGAAGCCCCTAAATATGGAGGGTGACCTGTAGGGACAGAAAAAATATTTAAAGAAATAATGCCCCAATATTTCAAATGTGACAAAAAGTATAAACCTACAGATTCAAGGAGTTCAATGAACCCCAAAACTACACCAAATCACAACATATTAAAATAATGAAAACTTGGGGCGCCTGGGTGGCTCAGTCTTTAAGCGCCTGCCTTCCGCTCAGGTCATGATCCCAGCGTCCTGGGATCGGGCCCCGCATCGGGCTCCCTGCTCCTCGCGAAGCCTGCTTCTCCCTTTCCCACTCCTCCTGCTTGTGTTCCTGCTCTCGCTCTCTGTCAAATAAATAAATAAAATCTTTTAAAAAATAAAAAATAAAAAAATAATGAAAACCAACGATTAAGAGAAAATCTTAAATGCAATCAGAAAATAATGAAGTGTAATACAGTGAGGAACAAAATTAAAGATAACAGATTTTTCGGGACACCTGCGTGGCTCAGTTGGTTAAACGGCTGCCTTCGGCCCGGGTCATGATCCCAGGGTCCTGGGATCGAGTCCCCCATCGGGCTCCTTGCTCAGCAGGGAGTCTGCTTCTCTCTTGCTCTCTCCCTCTGCTTGTGCTCTGTCAATAAATAATAAAAATCTTAAACAAAACAAAACAAAACAAAACAAAAAAGATAACAACAGATTTTTCATCAGAAATAGTGCAAGCAACTTGCTGTGATGAGCACCGGGTGCTGTGGAGAAGTGTGGAATCACTATATTGTACACTGGAAACTAATATTACACTGTATGTTAACTAACTGGAATTTGAACAAAAACTCAAAAAAAAAAAGAAAATATTCTTTTTCTCTCAGTAGTGAAGAGAACTCAAGAAAGAAATGAACATTGTAAAAAATGTAACTATTTTCTACCTATATAGTTTTTCTTAAGTTTGTAATAAAATATAGCCTCTTTAAAAAAAAAGACGAAGAAACAGTGCAAGCAAGAAAAACGTGGAGTAACATCTCTGAAATACCAAAACCAAACACAATTGGAGCAATAGTCTCTTTGGTAAATGGTGTTGGGAAAAATGGGATATTCAAATGCTAAAGAATGAAATCAGATCCCTACCTTACACCACTCACAAAAAATTAACTCAGAATAGATTAAGGATGTAAATGTAACATCTGAAACCATAAAACTCCTAGAAGAAAACAGAGAAAAGCTCCTTGACATTGTTCTTGCAAATGATATTTTTGGATATGATATCAAAAGCTGAGATGTCAAAATCAAAATTAAACAAGTGAGACTACATCAAAATGAAGAAGTTCTGCACGGCAAAGGAAACAATCAACAAAATAAAATGGCAACCTATGAAATGGAAGAAAATGTTTGCAAGCCATATATCTGATAAAGAATTAATATCTAAAATATATAAGGGCATCATGTAACTCATTAGCTAAAACAGGTTTGTTTGTTTTTTTTTAAAGATTTTATTTATTTGACAGAGAGAGAGAGAGCGAAAGCAAGAACACAAGCAGGGGGAGTGGGAGAGGGAGAAGCAAGCTTCCCGCCGAGCAGAGTCTGATGAGGGGCTCTATCCCAGGACGCTGGGATCATGACCTGAGCCAAAGGCAGACGCTTAACGACTGAGCCACCCAGGAGCCCCTAAAACAGGTTTCTGATCAAAAAATGGGCAGAGGATCTGAATAGACATTTTTGCAAAGAAGTCTTACAGATGGCCAACAAGTACATGAAAAGGTGCTCAACATCATTAATCATCAGGGAAATGCAAATCAAAACCACAGTAAGATATCACCTCAAACCTGTTAGGATGGCTTTTATCAAGGAAACAACAGATAACAAGTGTTGGAAAGAACGTGGAAAAAAGAGAAACTTTGTACATTGATGGTGGGAAAGTAAATTGGTACAGCCATTATGGAAAGCAATATGGAGGTTCCTTAAAAAATTAAAAATAGAACTATCATATGATCCAGCAGTTACACTTCTGTGTATATATCTGAAGGAAATGAAATCAGTATCTAGAGATATCTGCACTCCCATGTTCATTGTAACATTATTCACAATGGCCAAGATACAACCTAAATATCTGTGGATGGATGAATGGATAAGAAAGATGTTTTATGTAAAGAGATATAAAAATATAGATATTATTATAAGAAAAATATAATAGATATAATTATAATTAGTATAATATATATTGTATATTTTTATAAATGGATATATATGAATAAGATGATAGATGATTGATATATAGATGATAAATGATAGATTCAGATAGATACGTAGATATAGATATAGACACAATGGAATATTTTTCAGCCATGAAAATGAAGGAAAGCCTATCATTTACAACAACATGGATGAATCTAGAAGAATTATGTTAAATAAAATTAGCCAGACATAGAAAGACAAATATTGCATGTTCTCACTTATATGTGGAATCTTAAAAAAAACTCAAACTCAGAAACAGAGATTAGAATGATTGTTATCAGGAGCTGGGGGATGGAAAGATGGGGAGATGCTGGTCAAAGGGTACAAACGTTCAGTTATGCTATGAATAAGGTCTGGAGATATAATGTACAGTATGTAGCATGGTGATTATAGCTAGGTACTTGAAATTCACGAAAAGAGTAAACCTTAACCATTCTCAATACACACACACACACACACACAAACAGGTAACTGTGAAGAGATGAATGTTAATTAACCTGATTGTGATAATCATTTCACAAAGTATATATATGTCAAATCATCACAAATACACAATTTTACTTGTCAATTATATCTCAATAAAACTGAAAAAATTAAATAAACAAATGATAGATGATGGATGGATAGATAGATGATAGATAGATAGATAGATAGATAGATAGATAGATAGATAGATAGAACACCAAAAACAGGAGGTGGAGGAAGCACTCTGGGTTTTCAGTTCTCAGAGTCAGGTGGGGCAGAAGAGCTGAAAGAAGTTCTGTGAGTCATTCTGGGACTTTACAAACTATAATCCAGCTACATTCCTCAAAATGGGAACCGTGCAGAATGACAGAAAGAGAGAGATACATAGACAGAAAGACAGAGATCACCTGAGATGCAGAAAACCAAGAGCACTTTACTTCAAGCCAAAAAGCTGGCAATCAGACTGTAAAGTAAGAGAGGAAAGGAAGGGTAGGGAGGGGAAGAGAGGAGAGAAGAGGAGAAGAGAGCAAAATGGGAGGACAATAGAATGAAGCATGCACTAAATTTAATTCACAATGAAATCAACCTCTTGTCACATCACAGGGTGCCCTGCTTTTGACATGTGATATCCATCCTTATGTGAGTCTTTATTGCTCTATTAACTTGTGCTTTTTTATAGATTAAACAGGTCTCTTCATATTTATATTTCATTAGTAAACTGACATAAGTAAATATGCATATTTATATCTTGGAGTTAAACACCTGTTCTTTAGTGGATTGTTGTATAACAAACAAATTAGGGATGTAAAAAACATCTATTTACTTTAGAAATACATTTTCTGTATATCTATTTCACTGGAGAATATTTTTTTCTCTTTATGATTTTCAGTTTCCATCACTCATCTTTGAATGTCTTTAAATATGTTTTTCAAATCCTGTTCTATTGTGCAACTTTTCTCTGTGGCAGTCTCCTTTCTGCAAAGGTCATTTACTATCAAGTTTACTGTATATGCCTAATTTTATATTGTGCAATAAATCTTCAACAGCCCCTACATGTGACAAGTCTGAAGGTTCAATCAGAGGTTGGATGTATCAATGTTTAATGCATTTCTCAATAAAAAATTAGCACATGTCTTCAACTAAAATAAATGTTCTTGTTTTATGTGCCCTGTTTTACAAGACTATTAAAATGGTTTTTTATTATAGTTTTAGTATTCAGATAGGGATAGTATCAAATTGAACTGTTCAGTTAACAAAGTAAAATACACTGTGAAACATGACTACATTAAATCTGAAAAATCTAAAAAATACAGGTGATCATGTATGTGGAGACAAACAACATAAAACAAAATACATTTGATCTATATGAAATAATAAAATGTTTTCATATTTGAGAAAAAATGTTTATGTATTAAGTATTGAAAAATTAAGCTTGTTTTTTTCTTTTATTTTAGACATGAAAATGACTCAAAATATTTTATTTGGAATAGCAAGTAGTATATGAACAATAACACCATAACCACTGAATTATTTTCCAAATTATCAATACCTCAGAACTTACTCTAGGGCGTAGGTCTTGATTAATAATTGTTTTTTCCATTTCAATTGTGGGACAGTCTGAAAGCTAAATAAATGATTCAAAGAACTCTAATATGTACAATAAAAAGTAGCTAATTCACATTAATGTATGTATATGTGTATATATCATAATTAAAATTCAAAAGAAATATTTTATATATATATTATTTTCAAAGCAACATACTTTGCAGTACAAAATCTCACTAATCCTTCCCATTAATTTTAATATAGAGATCTTAGATGCCAAAACCATGTTACTGATCTGAAACAGAAATCAACACAGCAACATATGCACATTAAAATTGATATTATTTTAGGATTCTCCATGGTCATTTGGAGGGAAAATATAAGCTATCTTGCTGATAGAATCAAGAGCTCTTATATTCAGTCATTTAAACCAATGCAATTTCTAATGGTTTTACTTGTGCTGTGGTGAATTTACTATAAATCCCACCAGGGTGACAGATTCAATCAGTCCATTTGTTGGAATGACAGGTCACATTTGCAGCAGAATGATCCAGCACCAAATATTTCAAAATCACTAAAGATATTAAAAATTACAAAGAATGAGGGCGCCTGGGTGGCTCAGTCGTTAAGCGTCTGCCTTCGGCTCAGGTCATGATCCCAGGCTCCTGGGATCGAGCCCCACATCAGGCTCCCTGCTCAGCGGGAAGCCTGCTTCTCCCTCTCCCACTCCCCCTGCTTGTGTTCCCTCTCTCGCTGTGCCTCTCTCTGTCAAATAAATAAATAAAATCTAAAAAAAAAAAAATTACAAAGAATGCAAAGAGCAAGAAAATAGCAGTCAGTACAACACAATTTCAGAAATAAAAAGCCACTTAGATAACTGCAAAATTACCTGTAACTTGCTGCTGAAAACAAATTGCTATCAAATCTTATATTAAGAATACTTTGCGCTTTAATTAGCTTCTACTAAGTTTGACAGTATTCTCTTTGGTACAATGTTTCTGTATCATAATTTCCATTGAGAAGCAGTGAAGTATGCTAAAAACAACAGTAGATACTGGGAAGCTCTGGCCCCTAGACCCAGCTCTTTGACCTTGGGCAAATCTTTTCATTTCCCCAGGCCCTGATTTCTTCAGCTGGAACACGCAAACACATCTGCAGTCCCGTCGTGTCACAGTTCGGGAGTTAAAAATCAAATTTTAAAAAATCATCACCATATGAGTAGGTACTAAAAACTGTAAAGCAACAGACACTTGTAAGATACTTTTATTTTCATAATTTTTTGTTAAGAAATTTGTTTAAATGAAAATTTCCCTGATTAATCTTTAACATTAATTTCTTATTACTGCTTTAGAAATTATGTGTTGTTCTTTCTGCGTAGAAATTAGTTTTCTTCTTTTCACAGCAGTTCTTTTTCTATACATTTTCTGACTGTCCCATTTTCATATTAATATATCTGATAAGTAAGATTAAATAAAAGAAAGGCCAAAAAATTGCATTATAAGCTAATTTACTGAAGTTGCTTTCTAATTTCTTTTTTAAATAGCACTATGACTATTAATCAATCTATGCTCCATAAGAAGGTTATAGAAAATGAAATACAATTTTAACTAAGATATGGGGAATAGTCATTAGTCTCAATCTGGAGGCTGAAATATTTCTCGCTGTAATATTTGGAAGTTTCACAAAGTTAAAATTTTCTCCATTTTCTTCCATTTTCTTTTAGAGGTCAAAAATTTTGCCAATATATTTATCCTGACCAACAGAATTTAATGCATGTTTTCTATAGAGAGTTAATCACTAAACTGTTGACTATAACTTTTATACACACACACACACACTCATCCTGCATAGCTATCATCCTAATGCGGCTCCAAATGTTTGCCCCATATTGATTCGTATTCAAACAGTATACTGACAATTAAAATAGATGATAGATGATAGATAGATAGATGATATAGATAGATGATAGATAGATAGATGATAGATGATAGAGAGATAGATAATAGATAGAAACAAGGGTTCAGTGATATACTGCATGTGCCCTTGGGCATAATATTTAATCTTTTTATTTTCTTAGAGCTTCAGATTCTTTCTTTGTACAAAAAGGATGATAGTAGTACTTAATTAACAATGTTGTGAAGATTAAATGAGGTAATATCTAGAAGACTATGGTACTGCACCTGACTCATAGTAAGCACCTAGTAACTGCTGTATA
>NC_058406.1:132071039-132370922 GCF_002201575.2 Neomonachus schauinslandi | reverse complement strand
TGCATGGTTATTATATGACTGCACCATACAATTTTCTAAACAGTACCATATTTGGTGACATATATTTTCTTGCAAGTTTTTATTTTTAAAAAGTCACTATAATGGTATGAAAAGAAAATATGTTTAGTAGGACTATATCTATAATGAAACAAACGAACTATGGAGAAATAAAAATTTTTATTTTACTATCTAAAAAGTAAAGTCACTGTAATGAACATCCCTGAACATTAGTTTTCACATACTTGTGGAATTGGGTGTTGTTACATATTTACTTCAAAAATGGCTTATCTTTAATTTAGGCTATGTTGTTAATTATAACATCATTTTAAAGTACTGGAACTAACCATTAATACATGGAACATTGACACAATTCCATTCTTAATTAGTTTCTAATTAGAGAGCATATTACTATATCTAATCATTATGTAAACTGACAATTCTAGAGTTTATTACCTTCATATATAATTTTAATTTTTAACAATGCATTATGAGAGTTATACTTGTATATCTGGCTGACTTATATTAGTAGCAAACATGATTTTAGAACTAATGACTAAAATATTTTGACTTAGGTATTTGATAATGTTACTTACCCTTTAAACCAAATTTGAAGTTAAAATTTATAAAACTTTAAAATATATTTAATGTCTCATCATTTCCTATGTTTTGCTTAACAACAAAAATATTAATATATGATAATATATAAAATAATATTAAATATAATAAAAATAATAAAACCTCCTTGAATAGCAGGAAATAGTTCCACAGATTTAAAAAATTATATGATATTTGGTCATCAAACACTTTATCTCTCACCTAATAGTATAGTTCCATTTGCTGAAAGTTAAGGTTTCTCTACAAAAGAGTTTTTGAGAAGAGATTTGATAGCTAATCTGAGTTATTTTAAAATGTTACAGACATAAATGGAAATATAATACAAATAACACTTAGAAAGAGAGGGTGGAGGTCATCAATGAAATGCTGACCAGAGCTAGCATAGAGGTGATTTAGATACATGGCTGTGATGAAATTTAATGAAGGGGAGGACAAGTTTTATATATAAAAAAGAATTCAAGTAAATAAGAACTATCTATCTAAGCCTAGAGAAACAGACCAAGGAATGACTAAACCTCACATCACTTTGCTACCATTGATTAAGAAATCATATCAGTTATTGCTCACTTGCTCCCCAAGTTGGTCCTGCCCAATGCAATACATTACTGGCCAGGTTTGCCCTCATAGAAAAGCAAATGTGTGTGAAGCTTCCAGATTATGCTGCTCATTTCTTCTCATTTCACTGATAAGAGACTTGAGCCTGAAAAATTCAGCACACTGCTGGCTAGCTGCAAAATTAAGACTAGATTTCAGGTTTCTCCTTTCTTCCATGTGACAATAATTTCTACCACCTACACATTTTTAATTCATACAACAAACCTTCCAATCTAGCAGTTGAACTTGACTTTAGCATTTGAACTTGACTTCAGCTTTTGACACCTGGGTTCAATAATTTATATCTCCTAAGGTCGACCCTCACTCTTTTTATATACTCTTTAAGTGTTGCTCTTCTTGTATTATGGAACTAAAATGCCTTCACATTCATTTCATCCAACCCCATATTTATGCTGAAGAGGTAACTGAAACAAGTTAAATTGAGTGATTTCTGAAAGCCAGAACCAAAGTTAGGGAGAAAGCAAGACTGGAAAGCCTATAATCCTATAAAGATGACACATTTAGGGGAACTAACCCCATGTTCCCTGGTTGTCATCTAGAAGGAGACTTGGTTTCTCCTTTTGGCTGGTGCTGACTGACATTTCTCAATCCCAGCAGGGCAATTGTAAATTCCAGCCAAATTGTGTTTGAACAACTATTCACATTGTATCTATAACACTGATTTGCATATACATTATGTAAGTCTTTGTATTGTATATAAAATGGATTTATGTGCATATGTATATCTATACCACATATAAGGAATCCAGAACATATTGTCTCATTATAAATAAAAACTCCAACATTTCAAGCCTCACTGGATAATCATTCAACTGATGCCATGAAGACTTTTCCTTAAAGCATTTCTAAGTTCTGCTTTCCCCCTTACACCCTCACAACTGCAATTTAATGACAAAAATAAAACAAACCTTGCTTTCTCAGCAGTTTCAACAAAGTTCTGGGTTTGAGCCTCTGGCTCTGATTGGCTTGGTTTAACCATAAGCATATGTCTTTTTTTAAATAAATCATCACATTCTGAAGAATCAGAGGCTCTAAATGGCAAAGCCTGGTTCACAAATCCACTTGTGGGAACAAATAGAGTCGATTTCACCACATGGGATAAGAACAAAGGAGGACAGTGCTCCAAGAAAAATTGGAAGAGTGTTATCAGAATCGGGCAGAACATCAAATATGCACTACTCGATAGATATGCTGTTATATTATCCATATGGTTATTTACTTAAAAAAAAAAAAACCTGAGTAAAAGAGTGTGATGTATCCATCTGTATACAAGCTAGCTCTAATCTTAAATCTACATACTATTAATTAGCAGGTACTCTAAACAGGATACAGTACACTCCAGAGATTGTTATTTATGTATTTAACTATTATCATGAATATTTTCACAAGATTTTAATTAGCTTAAGAGATATTAGAAATAACTCTGATGAAATCTTTGCACAATATAGATGACTAGTGATAAAAGTTGTTATCAGTTCCCTTGCCTCTGTATAAATAGGTCTAAGAATCCTCCAAATGTCACAGTTAATCAATTTTAGTATAACTCAAGAATTGTAACTATAGTGTCCCATGTTCCTACATTTCATAGAATGAGCAATGGTCCGAACCATTAAAATATTGTTGCTTTTGATGCAGTGAGACTTTTGTGTACGATGCTAATAGCAGGATGAAGCTCTAAGTGAGCAAGGGGCCACTGAGTTTCATTTAGGTGTCAAGTTTTTGATGATGGTAATCATTAATTTAGCAAAATAATATCTTTTTATAAAAAATTGTTAGTATAAATGTTCAGAACATAATTGTATATAACTCAACTGAAACTTAGGAATTCATAACCAAATACATGAATTGAGGCACCTATTTACACTACGAAGAGCAATATTAAAGTGTTTCATTATAATTTTATGCAGCAAATACTGAGAAGCAGTAATATATTTTTTTGTTTTTGATCAAGATATCAATTTGATTTTCAAATGATGTTGATTTTTTAAATATAAATTATAATTTTTAGTTACAAATTTTTTGTTGTAATGAGGACTTTTAAAATTTGCTCTCAGAAACTTCTAAATATGCAATACAGTATTATTGACTATATGTACTCACCATGCTGCACAGTAATTATATCCCCATGACTTATTTATTTTATAACTGGAAGTATGTATCTTTTGATCCCCTTTACCCATTTTGTCCACCTCCCCTCTTACTCCCTCTAGCAACCATTAATCTTTTCTCTTATATCTATGAGCTTGGTTATTTTTTTTTCTATAAGATTCTACATATAAGTGAAACCATGCAGTACTTGCCCTGTCTTATTTCACTTAGCATAATGCCCTCCAAGTCCATCCATGTTGTTGCCAATGGTAAGATTTTCTTCATTTTTATAGCTAAAGAGTACTCTTCTGTGTGTGTGTGTGTGTGTGTGTGTGTGTGTGTGGTATTTAATGCTGCAGTGAACATGAGAGTGCCTATATATTTTCAAATTAGTATTTTCATTTTCTCAGGATAAATACCCAGTAGTAGAATTGCTGGATCATATGACAATTCTATTTTTAATTTTTTGAAGAATGTACATACTGTTTTTCCATACTGGATGTACTAATTTACATTCCCACCAACAGGGCACAGGGGTTCTCTTTTCCCCACATTCTTGCCAACAATTCTTATTACTTGTCTTTTTGATACTAGCCATTCTGACAGATGCGATATCTCACTGTGGATTTGATTTGCCTTTCCTTAATGATTATTGAAGTTGGACATCTTTTTATGTGCCTGTTGGCCATCTTTGGAAAAATATCTATTCAGATTCTCTGCCCAGGTTTTAATGATTTTGTGTGTTTGCTATTGAATTGTATTTCTTCTTTGTGTATCTTGGATATTAATTCCTTATCAGATATATGATTTTCAAATATTTTCTCCCATTCATTTGGTTGCTTTTGGAATGATGTAAAACCTCAAATGATGTTTCATGTCTATATCCATCAGTCTATAGCAATTTAAAAGTTAGGTGGCCTTAACCTATCTGAAACATTTGTACATGAACCTGTTGGAAATTGGGGTCTTTATCTTGCTTCATCTGAGTAATTTGAATAGGTAAATATTCTTATTGCAAATTACTTAATAGTATCAAATACACTGATTATAAATATTAAACGTGTTTTATGTTATTATTATTTTATTAGGAACTTTGAAAACAATATATTATTATGCCTCAAAACAAGGATAAAGCACAGAAAATGGTAAAAAGTAAAGTATTTTATTTTTTTGTTGTTATATGAGTCCTAGAGTTTCTCATTTTTAAATGTCCTTCAAAAAAAAAAAAAAGAAAAGAAAGAAAGAAAACACTGATTGTCATGGACTGGTCATGTATACATGCTTTGTATTGATCAGTAAGTGGAGGATTATATCTCATATTTATATTTAAACTCATATGTGAAACACAAAGTTAACATGTATTAATTCAATAGTTTATCCATTCATTTATTGCCTCTACAAATAATACTTCAACGAAAAGTATTTCAGGGAAGCTTGAGGCTATATTTTTATGTTATGCTAATAATATATTTTGTGAGATATAATAACGTATAACATTATATCAGTTTCAGGTATATAACAAAATATATATTGCAAAGTATATATTGCAAAATGATCACCATAATGAGTCTAGTTAACTTTCAACTCCACACATAGTTACAAATTTTTTTTCTTGTTATTGATAAATTTTAAGGTCTAACTTTCATATTTATCCATAATTACTCTGAATGTAAGTGGACTGAATGCTCCACTGAAAGACATAGAGTATTAGAATGGATAAGAAAAAAAAAAAAAGACTCATTTATATGCTGCTAGAAGAGACTCATTTTAGACCTAGAGACACCTGCAGATTGAAAGTGAGAGTATGAGGCACCTGGGTGGCTCAGTCATTAAGCGTCTGCCTTTGGCTCAGGTCATGATCCCACGGTCCTGCTGAGTGGGAAGCCTGCTTCTCCCTCTCCCACTCCCCCTGCTTGTGTTCCCTCTCTAGCTGTCTCTCTGTCAAATAAATAAATAAAATCTTAAAAAAAAAAGAAAGTGAGAGTATGAAGAGTAATTTATCATGCAAATAGACATCAAAAGAAAGCCAGAGTAACAATATTTATATAAGACCAACTAGATTTTAAACCAAAAACTGTGACAAGAGACAAAGGTCACTATATTTTAATAAAGGGGGCTATCCAACAAGAGGATCTAACAATTGTAAATATTTATGCCCCCAACTTGAGAGCAGCCAAATATATATAAAACAATTTATAACAAACATAAACTCATTGATAACAATACAATAATAGTAGGGGATTTTAAAACCCCACTCACAGCAATGGACAGATCATCTAAGCAGAAAATCAGCAAGGAAACAATGGCTTTGAATGACACACTGGATCAGATGGACTTAATAGATACATTCAGAACATTTCATCCTAAAGCAGCAGAATATACATTCTTTTTGAATGCACCTGAGACATTCTCCAGAATAGATCACATACTAGGTCACAAATTAGGCCTCAGCCACTACAAAAAGATTGAGATCATACTATGCATATTTTCAGACCATAACGCTATGAAACTTGAAGTCAACCACAAGAAAAAAATTTGGAAAGACTACAAGTACATGGAAGTTAAAGAACACCCTACTAAAGAATGAATGGGTCAACCAGGAAGTTAAAGGAGAAATAAAAAACACATGGAAACAAATGAAAATGAAAACAGGATGGTCCAAAACCATTGTGATGTAGTAAAAGTGGTCATAAGAGAGAAGTATATAGCAAAGCAGGCCTACCGCAAACAGCAAGAAAAATCTCAAATACACAACCTAACGTTATAACTAAAGGAGCTAGGAAAAGAAAAACAAATGAAACCTAAAGCCCACAGAAGAAGGGAAATAATAAAGATTAGAGCAGAAATAAATGATGTAGAAACAACAAAAAAAGTACAGCAGATCACTGAAACCAGGGACTGGTTGTTGAAAGAATTAATAGAATCGGGGTGCCTGGGTGGCTCAGATGGTTAAGCGTCTGCCTTTGGATCAGGTCACGATCTCCAGGTCCTGGGATCGAGCCCCATGTCCAGCTCTCAGCTCAGCGGGGAGCCTGCTTCTCCCTCTCTTTCTGCCTCTCCCCCTGCTTGTGCCTTCTCTGTCTCTATCTCAAATGAATAAATAAAATCTTTTAAAAAAAGAAAGAATCGATAAACCCCTACCAGACTTATCAAAAAGAAAAGAGAAAGGACCCAAATAAGTAAAATCATGAATGAGAGAGGAGAGATCACAACCAACATCACAGTAACACAAATAATTATAAGAGAATACTTTGAAAAATTATATGTCACTAAATGAAGCTATCTGGAAGAAACAGATAAGTTCCTAGAAATATATAAACTACCAAAACTGAAACAGAAAGAAATAGAAAATTTGAACAGACACATGACCAACAGAGAAATTGATCAGTAATAAAAAATATCCCAACAAACAAGAGTCCAGGGCCGGATAGCTTCCTAGGGGAATTTACCAAACACTGAAAGAAAAATTAATACCTATTCTTCTGAAACTGTTCCACAAAATAGAAATGGAAGGAAAACTTCCAAACTCATTCTATAAAGCCAGCATGACCTTGATTCCAAAACCAGACAAAGACTCCACTAAAAAAAAAAAAAAAAATACAGGCCAATATCTCTAATGAACATGGAAGCACAAATTCTCAACAAAATACTAGCAAATCAAATCCAAAAAGTATGTTAAAAGAATCATTAAACATGATCAAGTGAAATTTATTCCTGGGCTGCAAGGGTGGTTCAATATCTTCAAATCAATCAATGTGATACACCACATTAATTTTGAAAAAAGGATAAGAACCATACGATCCTTCTAAAGATGCAGAAAAAGCATTCGACAAAGTAGAGAATCTATTCTTGATAAAAATCCACAACAAAGTAGGAATAGAGGGAACATATTTCAACATCATGAAGTCCATATATAAAGGACCCACAGCTAATATCATCCTTAATTGGAGAAAAACTTTTCCCCTAAGGTCAGAAACCAGACAAGGATGTCCAGGCTGACAACTTTTATTCAACATACTACTGGAAGTCCTAGCCTCAGCAATCAGACAGCAAAAAGAAATAACATGCATTCAAGCTGGTAAGGAAAAAGTAAAATTTTCACTATTTGCAAATGACATACTATATATAGAAAACCCCAAAGACTGCACCAAAAAAAAGTGCTAGAACTAATAAATGAATTCAGTAAAGTTGCAGGATACAAAACCAATGTACAGAAATCTGTTGTATTTCTATACATCAATAATGAGGCAGCAGAAAGAGAAATTAAGAAAATAATCCAGTTTACATTTTGCACCAAAAACAGTAAGATACCTAGGAATAACCTAACCAACAAGGTGAAGGACCTGTAACTCTGAACAGTATAAAACACTGGTGAAAGAAGTTGAAGATAACACAAAGAAATGGAAAAACATTCCATGCTCATGGATTGGAAGAACAAATATTGTTAAAATGTCCATATCCCCAAAGCAATGTACACCTTTAATGCAAGCTCTAGCAAAATACCAACAGCATTTTTCACAGAGCTAGAACAATTCTAAACTTTGTATGGAACCACAAAAGACCCCGAATAGCCAAAGCAATCTTAAAAAAGAAAAGAAAAGCAGGAAGCATCACAAGTCTAGACTTCAATTTATATTACAGAGCTGTAGTAATCAAAGCATTATGGTACTGGCACAAAAACAGACACATAGATCAATGGGACAGAATAGAAAACCCAGAAATGGACCCACAACTAAATGGTCAACTAATCTTCGACAAAGCAGGAAAGAATGTCCAATGGAAAAGAGACAGTCTCTGCAACAAATGGTGTTAGGAAAACTGGACAGCAACATGAAAAAGAATGAAGCTGGACCACTTTCTTACACCAAACACAAAAATAAATTCAAAATGGATGAAAGACCTCAATGTGAGAAAGGAAACCATCAAAATCCTAGAGGAGAACATAGGCAGTAACCTCTTTGACATCAGCCATAGTAACTTCTTCCTCGATACATCTCTGGAGGCAAGGGAAACAAAAGCAAAAATAAATTATTGGGACTTCATCAAAATAAAAATCTTCTGCACAGGGAAGGAAAGAATCAACAAAACTAAAAGGCAACCTACAGAATTGGGGAAGATATCTGCAAATGACATATCTGATAAAGGGTTAGTATCCAAAATCTATGAAGAATTTATCAAACTCAACACCCAAAAAACAAATGATCCGGCTAAGAAACGAACAGAAGTCATGAATAGACATTTTTCCAAAGAAGACATACAGATGGCTAATAGACACATAGAAAGGTGCTCAACATCACTCATCTTCAGGGAAATACAAATCAAAACTACAATGAGCTATCACCTCACCCCTGCCAGAATGGCTAAAATCAACAACACAAGAAACAACAGGTGTTGCCAAAGATGTGGAGGAAGTGGAACCCTCTTGCATTGTTGGTGGGAATGCAAACTGGTGCAGTCACTCTGGTTTTCGAATATTCACTATTTTATTAAATGAGAGAAGTAGCACATGGAATCATTGTTTTGAATTCTGACAGATAAATGGCCAGTTTTCTTTTGATTACCATAATGTATTTACTGCTTTGTTGGTTTCACATTTTACTACTTAATGCAATTTGAGAATCTGGTAACCACTGTTCAGAGTGGGATTTCATGAGTTCAGAAAAGTAGGCAGGAGTTAAACTGAAGATTCTTACACACCATATTAAGATTAGATTTCATTTTGGCAGTGATGGGAAGAAAACATGGAAGAATGCTAACAGGGTTGTGACATAATCAAATAATAGTAGCCATTAATAAACATTATTATGTCAATAATTTAAAAAACATAAACTTCTTCCTCAATAATTTAAAATTTAAAATTACACAGCTCAGAGGCAGGATATACAACATACAAAAGTTAGAGGGCTTTAATTAGAGTGTATGTGTATGTATGTGTGCATGTGTGCTCCTTCAGAAATAAAAACAAAATAAAACAAAACCACATTTAAACTAAAATATCTGTGAGTGTCTCTGGTACACAAAACTTAGTTGCCATGAAAAAAGAAGGGAATATAACTTCTACAAAATGAAATAAAAATTGTTATATTTTTATATAACTCACTTTATTCTTTTTCCAAATGAAAGCTTATTTTATGAAATAATACAAAATGTCTTAAAATATTAAATATTAAAAAATCCAAATTATTTTTATAGTTTTTCCTTGAATTGAATAATTCTATATATTTGCACATTAAATGCTTTAAGTGGTGCAAAAGATATTTCTCTCTTTTAACTGATCATAAAGTGGCTGTTTTTGCATAATTCACCAATTGCAGATTCAAAATTATTAGATACATGTCCTTGGTGCTAGGAGAAAAAAATAAAAGATAAAATAAAATTGTAATTATTATGCATAGCCTTTATATTATTTTTGTCTGAGTTCAATGGAAGATAACACTGAATTTAAAATAAGCTATTATATAGATTTCAATAGTAAGAGCCTTGCCAATGCTGGGCTTCACTCACAGTCTACATAATATGAGAAAATATTTGTATAGTTTCTCTGTGTAAATTCTGAAACAATTTATAGGTGTTAGTAATGCCACAGAACATCATTCATTCACATCCATTTATTTCAGTACATATAACTGAGTTAATTTGGATATCTTAAGTCCCTACTATAACCCATTAGATGAAATCACTTTTAGAGATGATTTTCGTCTTATAATGCATAGCACTATAATGATATGCATAATGTCATTATGATATTATGATAATGAAGTGGTCAAAGAATGAAAAATCTCTTCTAAGAGGTTTGATTCTTCTACATCAAATTATGGAAGAGATGGTTAGAGATATTTAGCTCATCCTGGCTATAAAGTGGTGAAGTTTGAAATATAAAGGACCATATGTCTAATTTTGATATATTTTATTTTTTTAATTTTAAAATTTTTGTCATGACAATATGCCTTTGAAGTATGAGCATTTATTTCCTAAGTACCTATCACTGTTGAGAAATGAGAGGTAGTATATTGGAAAGAAGATTGTGTCAGAATTAAATTAGAGAAATAAAACTACTAGTGATGCTGTAGAATAAGAGACTTACTATAGGGCTTTGACTTTATGCACTCGTGATAGCTGATATCATAGTCTTGGTCTAATGTTTCATCTCCATCTACTACTGAACCTGAAGGCACAGGACAGGTTGTAAGGTTTGAAAGATGGACAAGTAGAGAAGAGCAGTGACAACTGAAACCTGTGTTTGTATCACATGGGAACCCACTTTGGCCTCTTCTCATTTCCAAGCCTTTAATCCCACTGCCATGGATGACTTGTAGACAGAGCTGTCTACCAAGGAACCAAACTTGTTCCTGGCTCAGAGCTGAGATGTTGACAGCAGGAGCTGAAGGTCTGGGCTG
This sequence comes from Neomonachus schauinslandi, assembly GCF_002201575.2. Classification (NCBI taxonomy): domain Eukaryota; kingdom Metazoa; phylum Chordata; class Mammalia; order Carnivora; family Phocidae; genus Neomonachus; species Neomonachus schauinslandi. Next base: position 132,360,207 of record NC_058406.1, on the reverse strand, counting down.
GGCTGCTGCCCATGCCAACAATGTAAGAAAAAGTGCAGAAACTTTGATGAGCTACAGAAGAGATGGTTATCAACCATCCTAGAGCTGACATAGCTATTGCTTTATTTTCCAAGTCTCACATTGATATCTCTTGTAGGCAAATACAAGCAAAAACATAAAAGGAAATATTTCCGGAAAATGTAGCTCAGCTAACACAAGTCAACAGCTTATAAAGCTATCACAGTCAGCTAGGCACCCAAACACCCTTTTTTTAACCATACTTAATTTCCAAATAAAGATGATAATACTGTTACGCTTCAACCTAATATTATATACCTGTCTTGAATATAACCAAAGCATGCTAACTTTCTCCTCTTATAGATACAATGTCTTTGTGTCCATTTTTTAATTAATGTCCATTCTTCTGGCTGAGTCACAGTCCCTGTTTGAGATCCTATGACTAAAAAATTGAACTATTAAATCCATTAGTGTTTACAAATATGATGTTAGATAGAAGGAGAATAGTGATGAAAAGAGAAAAATAATTGGTTACTAAATTTGTAAATATAATTATAAAAGTTAGGAAGAAATACACATAATTTATAGTTTTCATTTCTGCAAGTAGCAACATGACTGTAGCTGATACGTACCTAACTTCTTTCTCTATCCATTCTTTCTCCTTTGCCTTCAGTTATTCAAAGTTCCTTGCATACTGAGGTGATTCAAACTAATGCTGTCTGAATTGAGTTGTTGACTTGGTTCAGCCCTACTTGCATTGTGTTGTTATAGTTCTCTATTGACTTGATCCACAGATATGGAAGTACTAAGAGGCAACCTAGGAAAACTTTTGAGTTCCAGATATAATCCTCTTTTTATTCTCATTGTGCCATAGTAACCCAAGTCCCTCCTAGAATTGAAGATTAATCACCCCAACCAGTACAAACTCACTACTTTGCTTTATAATTTATTGGCATACAGAACCCCAAAGAGCCAAATAGCAGTCTCCACTTTCAGTTTAAAGTAATTCATTATGTGTCCCTAAGAGGAAGCATTCTATCTTTAGAAACTAAGATCCCTAGATCAGTAAAATTTAAACTTGTGGGGATAGGAAACAAAATTTTGTTAGTGGGTCAATAGGCGTAATATGAAGAAAAGCTATTCACATTAACACACCTTGACTAGTAAGCCCATGAATACTAGCTTAGGAAAAGCAAGTATATACACTGTATACTATAAACCGGAGGATATTACCCCATCCCAGTATAAGGCACTGGAATACTTGATTTCTTTATCTAAATTATGGGAGACATAGTTTTATTCTTGCTTTGATTAAAGAGTGGTATAATTTGAAATGTACACTTTACTCCAGATTTGCTTGCCAAGTTGTGCTATTGAGTTTCAATTTCATTTTTAAATTGCTATCACTATTTCACTGAAGCATGAATATTCGTTTCCTAAATAATGCTGATTATTGAGCAATGAGAGGTAATATACTGGAATGGAAACACCATGCGTTTTAGAAATACATAACCTGGGTTTACATCTTGGCCTTGTCATGTACTAGGAATAATCTTCAGGGAGTTAATGTCTATGACTCTTAGCTTTCTAATTTATAAATGGGTATAATAATAACACCTCACAGTGTTTTGTGAGAATTAGATAAAATATATATAAATTAGATTAATTATAGGCATATAATAAACATTAGTATTCTAATTGCATTTTAAATGCTGAAATAAATACTCTCCTATAAATGAAGCAGGATAAAATACTATAAGGTAATGGAAAAATCATAAATCAAATAATTTTATTCAAAATGCATTCTAGGAATTGGATTTCCTGTTTGTTCTATGAACAAATACTGAAACAATGTATTTATTTTTACATATCTCAATTGATCATCAGAAGAATGTAGTAGCATTTATTTAAATAAGTTTTTAAATAAGTATTTTGAAAGATTAAACTCTTATTAAATATATATACATTATATACATATTATGTATTCATTGTATACATTTTATATTACATGAACTTACTTAATTTCTCTATCATATTTATATTTGCAAATCTGACAGAAATTTGTATATCCCACGTTGTGTTTAGTAGTTTATTTTCCATCAGCTTAGTCTGAATCTACACTGTGTAATTAAATCCCTAAGCAACCTTTCAACTAAAATCAATGAATTTATAGAAGATCAAATGGTGAATTAAAGAAAATATGTTATCTATCCGATCTTTGATTAAAATGGCTGCCTATATGTACCCAAAACATAATGTTTTTTTCAGGAGGGTGAAGTCAACATACCAGCATTTGGTCAAGATTGACAATGAGTGCTTTCAATCTTTTATTATTTTTTCTTTTAATTTTGAAGTATCTTAAATCCCTCACAAAAACATAGCCAAAGATATCTTTCATTTAGTATGCATGATCTCTAATCTTACTTATATTCCAATATCTGGTTAAAACACGCCATTATGAGTTCCTAAAATAAATTTTCCTCTTTATACTAAGTGTTCAAATTACTTCCCTCTTTATTCTAAGTGATCATATCATGAGAAGACACCAGTTTGCTCTGTTCTAGGTTAATATTTATAAGGATAAGGCCTGAAATCATCAACCCTTTCAGTAGTTCTTTAGAAACATAAAGTAAAAAACAATAATTGTATAGAAACATTCTGAGCTGTTAGTTGTAAATTGATGGAAGATAAAAGAAGTTATGATGGCAATTATGTAAATGAATATAGAAAATTAGCTTGCCACTGTACTTGTTTCAGGAATAATTTTAAAAGCAGGAGGCAAACAAAGGAATTAGGAGCTAGTTCAAGAACACAACACTGTCATTGACATAAATGGCTTCCATTCATTTGATCATCACAGAGACAACACTAACCTTTATTTTTTTTTAAATTGTTACTGATTTATGTGTTTGTCTTCTGTACCGTATGCTTATTGAGTTAAAATTTCAGCTTCTCAAGAATTGCTGTATTGAAACACAAAACATTTGAAAAGGTTAAGCCTTTCATATATAATGAGAAAGTAACCTACCTACTTAAGCATAACTAAATAAATGGTTAAAAAAAGATTTCTGCCAATGAAACAAAAACCTAATAATGAAGAGTCCGCTTTCCTATTAAATTTTACTATATGCTATATTTTTTCCAATGTATTATTGTCCATTTTGAAGAAATCAATTCTAATTTACATAATATAAGGCATTCAGATTTCAAGAATTCTGAAAATAAGCTACAAATGACATGCACAAGAAATATAAGTGCTGTATAGCTGGGTGTGATGTGCAAGAGAATATATGCGTGCAAATATGAAATCTTTTCAGACAATAAGTCTATGAAAAGTACATATAACTCTTCCTCCATCCCTCTATCAATAGCTTCCCCATCAACAACAAAAATTTTTTAAAATCTACTTCTAATATTATAATGCATTACAGATTTGGGATTCTATGAGGAATAAAAAAATAATTCTTGTTCCTTCAAGAGTCTTACAATCTAGAACAAGTTAAGAAAAATTAACAGAGTAGGGTAGTTAAAATAAATACTCTGATATTAGAAAACAAGAGCAATTATCAATGGAAGACCTAAGGGATGGAACTAGAGAAGGTGGTTTGTAAAAGATAATGCTAATATCTCTTTGATAAATATTAGTTACATGCAAAGCAATCTCTAAATACTTTATAAACATGTTCTCAGTTAATCTCACAGCAGTATATGGAGTAAATAGGGTTGTTTTCCTAACTAAACCAATGGAGAAAAAGGGGCATAAATCAAATTGCTCAAAGCTACACCACTATTAAAGGGCCACAACCTGGATTTTTCCCACTCTGAAATTTAATCTGAATAAAGGGTAGGAGGAGGAAGACTCTGCAGCTAGGAAGGAAAAAAAAAAAGAAAATTGTTAGGAGGTATAAATGCACATATACAAAGCCCTAACACAGGAAACATTATGGAGCACATATCTAATATAATTATTTCTAATATCATATTCTAATTATGAAAGAATAAAGATGATTTAGTTTACTCTAGAGTTTGTGTATAAAAAAGGATAAAGTTTTGTCACTACTTTTTAGAAACTGAGATGTTCTGCAACAATATTAATTTATATTTTTAATTACCTATAATTATTGTAGATCCTGAGCCACTAAGTATTTTGCTGGGCACTGTGAAAAATATTTTACATCCTTCAGGTCCTGAGTACAGTTTGTGGACACAGCACCACAGCCCCCACAAGAAAATCAGAAAAATCTCCAAAATAATACAATTTTTACAATCTTGATTTTTTAGTTTTACCTATAGCTACAGACTTACTCTTGAATAACATATATTTAAACTTGATATTTAGTATTTTGGGGAAGATTCTATTTAAGTAATTTCAAATAGAAAAATTATTTACCTACTTTTTTTTCTTAAGATTTAGATTCTCTGGGGGAAGAGAGAGTCTTTTTAAGCTAACCAGTTTCTATCTTTGCATATAAATCAGAAAATTCTTTAGATGCATTTAAAATTCCCTGTAAACTAATATTTGGAATTAATAGTTTTTGAATGCTTATACATAACATTTTAATGTAACATTATGTAGCAAGCTAGGTATTCATTTTAATTTTGAAATATATAACATTATATCATAATCTTTTTATATGAACAGAATCCTGAGAAGAAAAAAACAAACAAACAAAAGAATTTAAGGATTAATAGAAAGAAAAAAGAAAAAAAAAATTGGTCATGTGATTATCTTAAGTGAAAAAATAGAATGTGTGATTAAAAAATACAGAAAACGCTAGGAATTAGATTAAATAAAATTTACATGGAACTTACAAATCTGACAATAATAAGAAAAGTAATAAAAATGTATATGTAAGTGCAAGGCTTGGCTCTGGTATACTAGGAAACTAGCTCTCCAGAAAAAACAAAACAAAACAAAAAAGAAAACCTGGTTTGAAGCATTTGCTAATTTCCATGAGTAAATATCCCTACCATGGTCAATTTCAAGCTATCAATATATCACTGAACAAGGATTTGGAAAGAAGTGCTAAACAACCCAGTCTCTCTATGGTGGGAGCCATCTTCAGCACACCTCTGCTTTTGCTCTTCTGTCATCTACCATGAGAAGTTCCTTACAAGCACAGATAGAATTTCTTATCTTTTGTATGTATGATGCATATGTAATCTACTAGACAATGACCATAATATAGAAAGAGAAAAGCTTGAGCTGCCAAGGCATTGTTTACTTAACTAGTACTGTAGCATCCACATTTCAGTTCCATCCAGAACCTATTCATCTCTGATACAAAGTTACTGCTCTTCCCAAAAACAATGAAACAAAACCCCTTTCCTTATGGCAGTGAGTACAATACAAATGGTCTGATGATATGGAGCAAAGTACATAGCCTAGAGAGTAAACTAGCCTTATCACAGTCTTACAATCTAGAACAAGTTAAGAAAAATTAACAGAGTAGGGTACACTTAGGGGTATTAAAAGCTGAGAAGACAATGTTTTGCTGCAATCATTGGAATGAGGGATGTTTCTTTACCTGTAGAAATGATTAAATCTCCTACTTAAAATCTGTTTTTTAAGCAAGTATATGAGTAGAAAATGTATAAGATTTCTGATACAAGAAAGCAACATTGCAATGTAGCACAGTATGATTCAGGAACAGTTTAAGATACACAGTAGAGTTTAGAACATGAATAAGACCAGAAGAAGAGGAATGCAAACCACAGAACATAGTCTTTGAGTTTTTCCCTAATGAAAAAGTAGTATGAAAACTTTACAGGATGTCATTTATTATATCTTTTATATAAATTATGGTTGTTAACTATAAAGTCTACACCACTGTTATCTCATGATGTGCCTCTTTCAGGAAATAATATAGTATATTAAAATCTGGGAAAAATTATGTCCAATCTAACTACTTCAATCAACATTCTTGAATCAGAGTGGACAAAATCAGATTCAGCAGCATTTCTTTACAGACTTTTGATGAAATAGGGCCTATCTTTCACTGGATGAACTGAATGTATCCATGCCTACATGTGAGACATTAGCTTTCAAAATTTGATGTTTATTGGGCGCCTGGGTGGTTCAGTTGGTTAAGCGACTGCCTTCGGCTCAGGTCATGATCCTGGAGTCCCGGGATCGAGTCCCGCATCTGGCTCCCTGCTCGGTAGGGAGTCTGCTTCTCCCTCTGACCCTCCCCCCTCTCATGCTCTCTGTCTCTCACTCTCTCTCTCTCAAATAAATAAATAAAATTAAAAAAAAAAATTTTTGATGTTTATTAATTTTGGCCAGGAAAATGCTTTATATCTGGGGATAGCAACAGTTAACAATAAGCTGGGTAATCAGGGATGAGAACAGTTTCCTACAGAAGAGATAGGGCATTCAAAAGAGAGAAAAAAGATGTATGCATATGAAAGTGTTATAATTCATTTGTTACAATTACTACTAAGGTATAACAGAAAGCAGCAGAAAATAAACTGAAAGGTAAATAAAGGTCATGTGGGCTTTTGTTTCTTAAGGTTTGCAGTTTATCTGGCAGATCAACTGTTTTAAAACTTTTGCATAGAATAGGAGAGCTTTTTTGTGATGGTATTATTTATTCACTATCTTTCATGCCCTCTATACCCCTGTCATAATTTCACTATGGGTTAAGTATGCTTCTTTATTATGTGACATTGTAGGCCAATGTCATGTGAGCACATAAGATCTAAGAAGACTCTGAAATGTTCTTGTATTGAAAAAGGGAGGAGTCAGGGACACCTGGGTGGCTCAGTCAGTTAAGTGTCTGCCTTCGGCTCAGGTTATGATCCCAGGGTCCTGGAATCGAGTCCCGCATTAGGCTCCTTGCTCAGCGGGGAGCCTGCTTCTCCCTCTGCCTGCCACTCCCCCTGCTTTGTGCTCTCTCTTTCTCTCTGATAAATAAATAAAATATTAAAAAAAAAAAAAGAAAAAGAAAAAGGGAGGAGTTAAGATAGTGGAGTAGTAGGGGGACCCAGAGCTTGCCTAGTCCCTCGAACACAGCTAGAGCAATAGCAAATCATTTTGAACAACTGGGAAATCTAGGAAATCGATCTGAGGTTTAAGACAACAATCTGCACAATTGGAGGGAGAAAACATGGGACATTCGAGGGTCAGAGACATGAACTGGGGGAGAGAAAAGCCACAGTACTGGGAAAGGGAGGGAGCCCTTTCCATGGAGTGAAGTTAGGGAGAGAACAGCGCGTAGCCATTTGCACAATATACCACAGTGAGGGGATCCCCTGGGTTGCACTGGGAGAGATCACTCCCCTTCCTAGAGTACATTTGGAAGAGGGTATTTTGCCTCTCCAGGACAAAGGACCCACCAGGAGCCACTGAGTAGCCATTTAGCAGCAGGGGACAGAGGCATGGGCAGAAGGCAGATAGATAATCTGGTCATACCCTTTCACTGTGCATCACAATAGACTCTAGCCATGAGTGCCATGTGACTGCTTTCCTGGGACACAACAGTACCTGGCACACTGCGAGTCTCTCTTCTAGGGGAGGGGAGCAGGTCCATGCCTTTCTGGGCCCTTTAAGATTTGGAGTTTTAAATCCCAGCCTCTTGCCAGAGATAAAACACAGGAGAACTGTGGTACCAGCTGTCCCAGTGGCCTGAGCCCAGACAGGTTAAGGGCAGTGATCTGACGAAAGCCTAGGACACAGGAGAGGAGATTATTCAGTTTTCTCTGAGGGCCTCCTGAACAGTGGTGGCTGGGAGTTTCCTTCCCCAGGGACAAGAGGGTAGAGTGATGCCATCTTCCACACCACCACCATACCCCCCCCACCCCCCCACCAGCACAGTTGGAATTCAGAGAGAAACAAAGTGCCTCCAATGGAGGCTGGGGTCACTTATACCAAACCGCACCCCCCCCGGACCTGGCAGGGACAACTTTGCAAGGGCAGGTCTGACACTGGGCTCCTGTCTCAGAAGACTAACACCGGCCCCCTGCATGTACCAGGGTCTGCTGATCATAGAGTGTTCCAAAGTGTCAGATTTAGTTCTGGTGGAAATAGGACCAGACTTTCTTTCTTTAACTTAATTAAATTTAATTAATTAATTAATTAGTTTGTTTATTTACTTATTTAGAGTTTTTTGTTTGCTGGTTGGTTGGTTTCCTTTTCTTGTTTTTTGGATCAGGGTTCTTCTTTTTTTTTTTTTCTTTTTCTTTTCTTTTTTCCTTCTTTCTTTCTTATTCTTTAGAATCTGGCTTATAGTTTTCTGTTTGTTTGTTTGTCTATTTGTTTGCTTTTTTGTCCCTTTTCCTTTTATTTTTTCTTGGATCAGGACATTTATTTTTAAATAAGGCTTATCTTAACAAACAAATCAAAACACACCTAGTTAAAGGTCCAAACACTCCCCATTGCAAGCAAGGAGGAACTACGTAAAGGACAGACCTGTGGGAGAGAGCAGCCAAAACACAGCAGCACAGTGCACACAGCACACACCAGAAACACTTCTTGAAGCACCAGGTCCTGGACAGTGTATGACCCCTTCATAAAATAGTACTACTCTCAGGAGCAGGAAACATAACAAGCGTTCATAATATGCAACAGACAGAAACCTAGACGTAAAGACAAGACAGAGAAATTCTCCCCAAAACAAAGATCAAGAAGAAATCACAGCCAGGGATTTGCTCAAAACAGAGATAAGCAATATATCTGAACAAGAATTTAGAACAACAGTTATAAGAATACTAGCTGAGCTTGAAAGAAGCATAGAAGACACCAGAGAAACCCTGGCTGCAGAGATAAAAGACCTAAAATCTATCTAGGCCAAAAAAGAAAAAAATGCTATAACTAGGATGCAAAACTGACTGGATGTCATCACAATGAGGATGGAAGAAGCAGAGGATTGAATAGGTGATATAGAATATAAAATTATGGAAAATAATGAAGTCAAAAAGAAGAGAGAAAGAAAACTATTAGATGGTGAAGGTAGACTTAGGGAACTCAGCAATTCCATAAAGTAAAATAATATCTGTATAATAGGAGTCCTAGAAGAAGAAGAGCAGGAAAAGGGGGCAGAAGGTTTATTTGAACAAATTATAGCTGAGAACTTCCTTAATTTAGGAAGGAAACATGCATTCAAGTCCAAGAAGTACAGAGAACTCCCCTCAAAATCAACAAAAACAGGTCAATACTAAGACATATCATAGTGAAACTTGTAAAATTCAGAGATAAAGAGAGAATTTTGAAAACACCTAGGGACAAAAGGTCCTTAACCTACTAGGGCAGACACATAAGATTAGCAGAAGACCATCCACAGAAACTTGACAGGCCAGAAGACAGTGGCATAATGCATTCAATATGCTAAATGGGGAAAATATGCAGCCAAGAATACTTTATCCATCAAGGCCATCATTCAGAATAGAAGGAGAGAAAAGAGTTTCCAAGAGACGCAAAAATTAAAGGAGTTCATGAACACTAAACCAGCTCTGCAAGAAATACTAAAGGGGACCCTTTAGGAGGAAAGAGAGACAAAAGAACAAAGACTAGAAAGGAACAGAGACAATCTACAGGAACAGTGACTTTACAAGTAAGTCGTATCTATCAATAATTACTCTGAATGTAAATGGACTCAATGCTCTAATCAAAGGACATACAGTATCAAAATAGATTAAAAAAATCAAGACCAACTGATATACTGCTTACAAGAGATTCATTTTTAGACCCAAAGACACCTCCAGACTGAAAGTGATGGGGTAGAGAACCATCTATTATACTAATGGACATCAAAAGAAAGTTGGAGTAGCCATACTTATATCAGACAAACTAGAGTTTAAACCAAAGACAGTAAGAAGAAATGAAGGGCACTATATCATAATAAAGGGGTCTATCCAACAAGAAGATATAACAATTGTAAATATTTATGCCTCAACTTGGGAGCAGCCAAATATATAAATCAAATAATAAGAAACTTAAAGAAACTCATTGATAATAATACAACAATAGTAGGGGACTTTAACACTCCACTCACAGCAATGGACAGATCATCTAAGCAGAAGATCAACAAGGAAACTGGCTTTGAATGACACACTGGAACAGATGGACTTAAAACACATATTCAGAACATTTCATCCTAAAGCAGCAGAATACACATTCTTTTTGAGTGCATATGGAACGTTCTCTAGAATAGGTCACACACTGGGTCACAAATCAGGCCTCAACCAGTACAAAAAGACTGAGAGCATACCATGCATATTTTCAGACCACAACACTATGAAACTTGAAGTCAACCACAAGGAAAAATTTGGAAAGACCACAAATACATGGAAGTTGAAGAACAGCCTACTCAAGAATGAATGGATTAACCAGGAAAGTAAAGAAGAAATAAAAAAATACATGGAAGCAAATTAAAATGGAAACACAACAGTCCAAAACCTTTGGGATGCAACAAAGGCGGTCATAAGAGGGAAGTGTATAGAAATAAAGGCCTTCCTCAAAAACCAAGGAAAGTCTCAAATACACAACCTAACTTTACACCCACAGGAGTTGGAAAAAGAACAAAAATAAATCCTAAAACAAGCAGAAGAAGGGAAATAATTAAGATTAGAGCAGAAATAAATGATACAGAAATTTAAAAAACCAGTAGAGCAGATCAATAAAACTAGAAGCTGATTCTTTGAAAGAATTAACAAAAATTGATAAATCCCTAGCCAGACTAATCAAAAAGAAAAGAGAAAGGACCCAAATAAATAAAATCACGAATGAGAGAGGAGAGATCACAACCAACATGGCAAAAATACAAACAATTATAAGAGAATATTATGAAAAATTATATGCCAGCAAGTTGGGCAATCTGGAAGAAATGTATAAATTCCTAGAAACATATAAACTACCAAAACTGAAACAGAAAGAAATAGAAAATTTGAACAGACCCATAACCAGCAAAGAAATTGAATCAGTAATCAAAAATCTCCCAACAAACAAGAGTCCAGGGCCGGATGGCTTCCCAGGGGAATTTACCAAACATTGAAAGAAAAATTAATACTGATTCTTCTGAAGTTGTTCCACAAAATAGAAATGGAAGGAAAACTTCCAAACTGATTCTATAAGGCCAGCATTACCTCAATCCCAAAACCAGACAAAGACCCTCCTACAAAGGAGAATTACAGGCCAGTATCCCTGATGAACATGGATGCAAAAATTCTCAATAAGATATTAGCTAATCGAATCCAACAGTACATTAAAAGTATTGTTCACCATGATCAAGAGGGATTTATTCCTGGGCTTCAGGGGTTATTCAATATCCTCAAATCAATCAATGTAATACACCACATTAACAAAAGAAAGGATAAGAATCATATGATCCTTTCAATAGATGCAGAAAAGGCATTTGACAAAATACAGCATCCTTTCTTGATACAAACCCTCAAGAAAGTAGTGCTAGAAGGAACATATCTCAACATTATAAAGGCCATATATGAAAGACCCATAGCCAATATCATCCTCAATAGGGAAAAACTGAAAGCTTCTCCCTAAGGTCATGAACATGACAGGGATGTCTACTCTCACCACCATTGTTCATATAGTGCTGGAATTCCTAGCCTCAGCAATCAAACAACAAAAGGAAGTAAGTCATCCAAATTGGCAAGGAAGATGTCAAACTTTCACTATTTGAAGATGACATGATACTCTATGTACAAAACCCCAAAGACTCCACCAAAAAATTGCTAGAATATACATGAATTCAGCAAAGTCACAGGATATAAAATCAATGTACAGATATCTGTTGCATTTCTATGCACTAATAATGAAGCAGCAGAAAGAGAAATCAAGGAATTGATTCTGTTTACAACTGCACCAAAAACTATAAGATACCTGGCAGTAAACCTAACCAAAGAGGTAAAAGATCTGTATGATGAAAACCATAGAACATTTATGAAAGAAATTGAGGAAGACACAAAGAAATAGAAAAACATTGCATGCTCATGGATTGGAAGAACAAATATTGTCAAAATATCTACACTACACAAAGCAATCTACACATTCAATGCAATCCCAATCAAAATAACACCAGCATTTTTCACAGAGCTAGAACAAACAATTTTAAAATTTGAATGGAACCACAAAAGACCCCGAATAGCCAAAGCAATCTTTTTTTTTTTTAAGATTTTATTTATTTATTTGAGAGAGCGAGAATGAGAGAGAGTACATGAGAGGGGGGAGGGTCAGAGGGAGAAGCAGGCTCCTCGCTGAGCAGGGAGCCCGATGCGGAACTCGATCCCAGGACTCCAGGATCATGACCTGAGCCGAAGGCAGTTGCTTAACCAACTGAGCCACCCAGGCGCCCTAGCCAAAGCAATCCTAAAAAAAAGAAAAGCAAAGCGGGAAGCATCACAAGTCTAGACTTCAATTTATATTACAAAACTGTAGTAATCAATACAGGATGGTACTGGCACAGAAACAGACACATAGATCAATGAAACAGAATAGAAAACCCAGAAATGGACCCTCAACTCTATGGTCAGCTCATCTTCAACAAAGCAGGAAAGAAAATCCAATGGAAAACAAACAAACAAAAAAAGACAGTCTCTTCAACAAATGGCGTTGGGAAAACTGGACAGTGACTTGCAGAAGAATGAAACTGGACGACTTCCTTACAGCATACACAAAAATAAATTCAAAATGAAATGTACTTGTACTGTTTGACCTGTCTCTGTTGCTTCTGCATGCTTCACGAAGGAGGCCACAAGCAGCTACTCATACCAGAAAGAAAGTCATGTGGAGGAAACCAGAAGTGCCTGCAGCAAAACCACCTCAACCAATCCAAAGACCTATTAACAAGAAAAGTAAATGTTTGTCATTGTAAGACACTAACATTTGGAAGATGTTCACTACATAGCATTTCACAGTGAATGGTGACTTTTTCTTTAAATATAATTTTAGCTGTTCCTAACAAATAAAAAAATAGGCAGAATTGTTAGAGTTGATTGATCATGAGTGACTCAAAGCATGATTTGATTTAGCTTCTCTTTTGCCTACTCCTGGTGGCTTTAGTTTGAAAAGAAATTCAAGTTACCTGGGAATATAAAAGGATTTTAGGTAGAGGAATAATCTGATCAGATTTTTACATGTTCATATGTGTGCATGTTTTAAGTCTAATCTAGCAAGAAGAGGGTAAACAGAAGAGTTTGAGACCAATGGGAGAAAAGGGATGCTGAAGACCTGAACCAAGCAGAGGGAGAAAGATAAAGAAATGGATTTAAGACATTTAAGACATTTATCAGGGTAACTGACATGAGAAGATCAGCTCTGAAAGGATCTGAGGAACGGTTCCCCCACCCCCACACCATGTAGTAATGAATACATTTAAAACAAAAAAAAACTAACACTTCCAACCTTATATTTTAAGTCATTTGTCAGGCAGGACAATGGGGTGAATAATAGAGCTTCTTGTATGTATCACATAGTGGTAGAGGAACACAGATGTAACACATGACACATGAGTAAAGATGGATAATGATATGTAGGCAATATTAATAAATTATACATCATTTGCTTTCCCTCTTGTTTATATTTCAATTTAGACTAAGAATACAGATGATGATGATAACTATTTTAAAATCATGACTTCTCTAAGTAAGTAAGTAAAGCTATCAGCCTGACAGATTGAAATGAGAAACTACCACAGAACTTTTAAACATAAAAACATTATAATTTTAATGGTCAGAGTAGTAGAAAAGAACATGAGTTCTGGCATTAAATAAAATGGTAGCTAAAGAGAAGATAATATACAGTGGTATAGACCTTTTGGTTTACATGGACTCTCAACAACTACTGTTTGAAGCAATCAGGATCCTCACACATGTCAATCTCTCAGGAGTCGTGTGTAAGTCAAGTGAGAATCCTGAGCAGTGGCCGCCATATGGAAACAATAACAGGTCAAAGAGGAATTGGAGACAAGTGCTCCTGCTCAGGAAGATCTCAGTGGAGGCCAAAGGGTTTAATCGTCTGGTTCCCTAATTTATCTTCTCATAACAGCACTTTCAGATCTTGATGGTGAATCAGAGCACTAAGCATCACTTCAAGAAAGTAAGTGCTTAGCTGTGGATCACAGGACAGGTCTGCTTTGATGCTCAGGGTTTGCAGACTGGTGAATTGGAAGCTTGAAGTTTCCACATTGAAGGAAACAACTTTGATATAAGCCTTGGGGCTGAAATATCAAGAAAGGACTTCTAAGAATCAATTGATGATAAAAGCTCTACCCTGTTTTAACTTACTTTTGTGTATATGAAAAGAATGGTACCAATTATTCTGTTTGCTAAGCTGGTTGGTTGTTCCTGGTGGCAGGATACCCATACTTCATAGTAAAAGGATGCTAACCCACAGAGAAATATCAAATTAAACCTTTAATGTAAGGAAAAAATATCAAGAACCTTAGAACCTTCAGAAAATATTTCCACTTAAGCAATATCAGATGGAATAGAAAGTATAAATTTTCAGTTGCTTTAGTAAATGTGTAAATAATGAGGTTAGAGTTTCTCTCCTATTAAATAGGATGAACTAACGCAAATAGTTGTAAGTAATGAGAATATATAGAAAAAAAAAGGCTTACTGGGCTTAAAATTCAGAAGAAAGTAGAAGAATGTAGATCATGAGTAAATGTGAGATTATGCAAGGTTTGCAGTTATTGGAAAAGTTATTGCAATATAAGACATTGGAGAAAAGAATGTCAAGAAATTAAATGACCATAATATTGGAAGGATCAGATATGAACAGGTAATTCACATAAAAAAATATAAATAGCCTTTAGACATAAGAGAAGATGTTCAATTTCATTTAGATTATATAAATTAAAATTAAAACTATAATGAGTATAAAGAGATACCATATTTTATCTACAAGACTGTCAAAAGCCAAAAGATTTATCACAGTCTTTGCTGGCAAGGCATATTCTCATATAATCCTTGTGGAAATGAAAATAATTTTCTATTAAAAAATTAAATAAAAATTATAAGGAGAGAGAGGCCTTTATGAGGCCTTTTTGAACCAATAGTGATAACGTGTCATGAACTAAGGAGAATGATTAACTCAGCAATGTACCTAAAGTTAAAAAAAAAAAAATTACTGGACTATAAAAAGCGATAGTTCAATTTAAATATGAAATGACACCTAGCATCAAATTTCCCAATACAAACAATTTTGACTGTTTATATGCCTTTAGCACAACATACAATATATGACATAGATTATTCACTCATCTATCAAATATTTCTTAATTTCACACTTCTAGAGACTGAGTTTGGATGCTCTGAATATATATATGAATCAAGTATACATCTTGCCTTCAAGCTGCTCATAATCTAGTGAATAGACAGGAACTGAGCACACAATTTCAATATAGAACATTATATGTTAGAATGATAGACTTGATGGTATGAGCAAATTTGGATCAGATAACCTTTCAGTTAGAATAGAGCTATTTGAAGCACTCTGGCTTACTTTTTATGGCCAAGTTCTTCCCTTACTGCCCAAGAAAAAGATTTCATCTCTTCTCACTTTTCAACCCTCCAACACTTCCTTCCCCATCCTTACTTTAAACTATAACCCTACTTCATCTTTCACTGAAAAGTTCAATAGCTCAAGACTATCACATCTACTTATCCACTGTGTCTGTGCCCAGTTACCCTCTTTCATACTGCTGGGAAAGATTTTGCCCATGTTCTCAACTATGGCTAAACTTTCCATTTTTCTAGTAGATCCTATCAGCTCTTTCATTCTCAAGACATTGTTCCAGGAATGATCCTCTCTATTTTCTGCATTATCATTTTTTTCTGTTATGCTGACCATTATAATCAGAATAAACATGCACCCACCAGGACACTAAAATTATTTTTGTCAAGATTGCCAATGACCTAAGTAGCTAAGTTTAACAGTTAATTTTTAGTTCTCATCTTACTGACTATAAGCAGCATTTAACACAGGTGATCACTTCTCTCTCCTTGAAACACTTTCTTTACTTGGATTCTAAAGCTCCTGACTCTCTTGGATTTCTTATTATCACTGGCTGTTCAATTCTTTTCCCAGTTCTTCACATCCCTAACCTCTTAATGTTGGACTATCAACAAGGCTTCTTTCTTTTTCATTCTCTTTTTTCTTAGCATTTACTTCTTGGTCATCTCATCCCTTCTCTTGGTTTTAATACAACTGATGTGTTTACAATTTCCTAATTTACATTTCCAATCCAAAACTTTCCCCTGACCCTGAACACTTCAGTCTGTCTGTCGCTTTCTCTCTCTCTCTCTCTCTCTCTCTCTCTCTCTCTCAGATACACACACACACACACACACACACACACACACACACAGGCCATACATAACCTCTCCACTTTGGTGTACAACTGAAATCCCATGAATTATAAAACTGAAAGTGAGTTTCAAATATAGTCTTCCCAAAGCAGAAGTGTTATCCCCCTTTATCACAGAAATCTACATTAGATTTTCAAAAAATAATAGGCATTTGATATTTCCAAACAAGATTCTGAGTCCTTTGTGGACTCCCTAATTCACAAATTCTGTAATAGCAAACACTTTCTTTCTTAAATTTAAAGAAAATGTGGCTAGGAGTTTAAGTCAGCCAGTCATTGCATATATTATTGCATATATGAAAATGTGTAGAAAACAACAATGCTTCTTTGAATATAGCTTTACTAAATTACTCTCCCAATGCTAGGGTATGTACACAGGGTATGAGATTCAGATTTGTGATGTACACATTACTACAACTCTTTTTGAGCTTCCAGGGTTATTCACAAATAATGAGAATGTTAAATCCTCATATGCCACAAGCTCCTACAGTATTAATTAAACTCTGCGTGAAATTTTAACATGGATTATCAACTATAATGCTACCTGTGTATGTCTTGTAGGAGCAATTAAATCTTTAACCCATCCTTGATTACTCCAACCCACAGAAATATTCAGCTCTCTGAAATTTAAGAACAAATAATACTTATTCCACATGTATGGAAGAGTTGGCAAGTACCTCAAAGGGTCCTGAGTCTAAGTTCCATTATTAACAGATACAGACCTGAACTTAGGAGCGATAAAGCAAATTGCCAAAGCAGAGTCGCACACTTTCTTTACATTCAATTTACTTTCATAATTTGACTGACCCTATTACAGTAACTATCAATAATAAATTATTAAAATAATTATAATACCTAAAATCAGACAACCAATCCCTAGTGAAATGTTCTAAGGTTTAGATACTGAGAACATAAGAATGATCTAATAAATATCTTTTGATTAGTGGATTATAAAACCTACATAGTAGAGGGCAACACAGTGAAATTTAGTAGCCCTCACAAAATCAGTATATACAAGGTCAAAATTTGAAGAATAAATTTTTGTCTGAAGGTATTCTCATATACATTAGTCCTACTTACCACAAGAAATTGAAAATGACCATTCGTACTATAATTTTTCCACTTCAAAAAAACTCAAGTTTTTAAAGAAAAATCTCAAAAAATCTGAAGGTCTACCAAAGAACTTTCGTCACTGAGATTGCTCTACAAAAGTATAGTTTAACAGTAAATTGGTAAAAATTAATTTCCAAAATGTAGTTAAAGCAAAATGGTTCTTGAAATGAACATAAGGGATCTTTTATAAAGATAATTGAATAATATCACAGCACTAACAAGATGAATTTATCTGTATATTTCTTTTATTCCAGAAACCAAATTATATGTAACAATGAGAAAAAATTATTCAAAACTACCTAAGCACTGTTGGCAAAGAAAAAATACTACTCAGGATAAAATTTTAAATAGAAACTCACTGGCATAAAACCACACTACAGAACATAGATGTAAATGGACATTTTTTTTCTCAACAATCACAGGCAAGAGAAGAACTAATTGAAAACCAATAAATTAAGTACAGTGCAGCAAGCGGTCTCTAGCTAACTCGGCCTATACATCAATAGGTCATTCTCAGTTAATTAAGTGAAGGCATAATCAGCTTAATTTATGTAGTTCACGGAAGTTAATGATATCATAGTACAGTACCTGACGTTTGGCCTGTCCATATAACTTGTTTTATATGTTCAGTTCATTTCGCTCTTCCTCAGTATAGGCACTTTATTTCTGTAGCTTACCCCCAATGTTTGTCTTTCTGCAGAAAATAGGAAATATAACAATGAAAAACAATGAAGATTAAAAGATCACTTAATAAAAAGTTATTTTAAAAATGACCTGATCGCTTCTCGGCCTTTTGGCTCAGATCAAGTGTAAAAATGACCTGATGTTTCAGTGAATTATTTTGCATTATAGAAATGTAAACAGTAGCAATGAGCAGAAGCTTTCTGAAATAAAAGCAAATGTTAAAATAAGATCAATGTAAATGTATATAATATGCATATTTAGATATTAAAAAGATAAATCAGTGAAGAAACTTTTAAAGTATTGTGCAATCATAAAATATAAGCATGAATTTAATAGATGTAATAATTATCTGGTATATTTGTAAATTGTGTTCATTTCAACACTGGATTATACACTTGGTAGTAAACTCTTCTTTCTCAGGGAGTTTCTTTCCACTGTCTCTGTAGATCATCTACTCTTTTCTGAAGCTGCAAGTTTACACACAAAGACAAACCACAATGTCAACCAATTGGACCTCACTTAAGGAACCTGGGAGATCGATTTGTAAAGCAAAGAATGAACAGGACCCTATTTCTGAAGTACGTTGCTCAAACTGCTCTTTCATTAAAAGATGCTCTTTCTTATTGATTTTGGCTTAAGTAATGAGAAAGCTTATCCAAAAATCTTTAGCATTTGGGCTCAAGTTAAGGAAATCAATACAGTCATTTCCCATTTGAACTGCATATGTGAGTTTTATGTACGAGAGACAAGACAAAGCCAAATTCAGATAAATCAATAGCATTGTCAATAGAACATGAAACTGACAAATGGCATTTTTCAGCAATTAAAGTGAGCTGTAAACATACAAAGACTAATCAATTACAATGTTTTGTCATTAACAGTTTTTAATTGGTACAAAAGTTATGTGTGAATGTGACTCCCCAGGAATGAAGAATAGAGAACCTACTTCAGCATCACATGGGACCATTTCACTAATGTTTTTATGAACATACAGATAACTTTACAACTGACAAAGTAAGTTAAGACCTTCATTAGGCAGATTGTATTTGAATATCAATGAATCTATATAAGCCAGTGAAATATTTTATAAACACAGGAAGTATAACATACAATAGCCTTTCTTTTGGAATGTACTATTTTTAAACACTGTTTTAAATATTCAAAGAGTTTATATTTTTGTAGCTATTAATTGAACAAAGTTAAAATAACTTGTATTTAAGTTGAAATTATTATTTCCTACATTGGAAAAGTGAAAGCCAAGTAAGCATTATATTTCTTTCATGGTTGTATTCTAAAACACAAAAAAAAATTCTTTAAAATATATATTTTGGTTATACATAAAAGATTCTAGAATTTATTCAAGTAATTTTAAAAATGTTTTGTATCAATGATAACCTGCAATAAAATACTGAGCCATTATGGTTTGCCATTATCCTAAAGTAGTCAAGAAAATTGCAGTACAGATAGCCAAATATAATTCATAATATGCTAAGATAGGCATATCATTAAAATGCAGATAAAACCTTTGTTTTTAATAAAAAATGATATAACAAAAGTAAAAGGTTAATTGAAAAGCAAAATACCGAATTTAGTAAGGCACATTACCTAGATTAACAGAAATCAATGAAATCATTAAAACAATTAATAACTTAGAGCTCCATTCAGACTAAGATAAACTTTGTGGCTATTAGAATGCGGATACAAGGCTACAGAGACATATCTATTCTGACTGGGTAATTTCCTCTCCTCTGTAACAGTTCAGTAATATATGCAACTGGCATTATACGGCCACCCATTTCTTCTTGTGAGACAAGAGATCTTTCATGCTTTTTGCTATCTATGCTAAGTGAATCATAAGAACCACAGTCTTTACAGAAGGGAACGTATTTCCCCCCACTGTTCAGGACATAAAATGGGCCATTAAAGCATCAGTAGTATTAATCAAAGCCTCATAATTGTTCAGTCTCTTGCCTGGATAGAAAATGTGCAGAGTTCTACCCATCCTCCAATCATAAATAGGACCATTTATACATCAAAGCCAGGCTCAGATATCTTTTCAATAACTATGAGGGAACACCTAAAACCAGTATGTACTTCTCTGAAGATCATATTCTGAGAAGTGACTGAAAATAAGCAAACATGACCTCATGAGTTACAAAAACGGAACAAAAGTTGTAATTATAAATGCTTTTTGCCTGATGTATTTTTTTTTAAAAAAAGAAGTGAAATTTTAGAAGTGAAATTTGGCTTTGATCTAAAGGAAGTTCATATCTTAAGTCTTACAAAACAAAAAAATACAGATGACATTTTAACCTATTTCAGTTTTCATTGCCACCACCCTCAAATCCCAGTATACTTTTTAGGGCTTAATATATACTACATACTCTGGAAAGCACTTGATATAAATTATCTCACTTTATTCTCAAAAAGAACACTCTAAATATGATTGCTATTCCAATATTATAGGTGTGTAAACATATGAGAGATGGTTAACAGCCAAGATCACACAGATGGTAAATGCTGTACCTGAAGTTCCAAGTTCTCTCAATCATTGCATTAATTGTCTTGGTCTAGCTGATTTATCATTTTTACAGGTTTGGAAATTGTATATTATCAATTTTCCAAGAGAGATCAGGTCCCAGTTTACTGACACAATGTAACTAATGTTTTAAGAGACCAAAGAATACTAATTTATTACTTTCTAATACAGTATAAAAATGCTAACTAGGCCAAAATATTCTTTTCTGTTTCATTATCTCACCTTTAAAAGACTACATAAGCTATCAAATTTGTTCATCATTGGGGCGCCTGGGTGGCTCAGTTGTTAAGCGTCTGCCTTCGGCTCAGGTCATGATCCCAGGGTCCTGGGATCGAGCCCCGCATCGGGCTCCCTGCTCTGTGGGAAGCCTGTTTCTCCCTCTCCCACTCCCTCTGCTTGTGTTCCCTCTTTCGCTGTGTCTCTGTCAAATAAATAAATAAAATCTTTAAAAAAAAAAAGACTTTTGCTGATTAATATTTTAAATATAATATATATTAAATGAATATTATTGTTGGTGAGCAAGTTTCTCTTTTAATTTTCCTATTTAGTTGGATAACAATTGTTGTTTATATTTTATTATCTATAGTTGTTTATATTTTATTATCTATAATTGTTGTTTATATTTTATTATCTATAATATATTTAAACAGCATTTCACCAGGTAAATGCATGTCGCATCCCATAATGAAATAACACTGTCTTGTTTTTCAGTCCTCCCCAAAAGCATATCTCCTACATACTAGCAGTGACATCGTGCCAGAATTGCAAGTTGAAATCGAAATTTTCAGTAGCATTCAAGATTGGCTGCAAACAAAAACTGATTGAAGATTTTTCCTTTGAAAAATTCCTTAAATATGTGATTATATTTCTCTTCTCTTCTGGTTGCTCTCTGTGTCTCTTTTCTCTTCTTTTTTTCTTAACATATGTTAGTCCCATTCAGTTTCCTTCTTGGTACTCTACTACCACTTCCTCTCAATTCTAACTTAATCTCCTATCTTCTTTCCCATTAACCTTTAATATACACACTTGCTATCTCCTCTTTACTTCCTATCTGGCCCATTCATCTCTCATTTCTTTCCTAATATAATAGATGTGAGAAAGGAAACTCAATACTCTATAACACAAATACAGAAATTAAGGTCTCAAAGATTAGAAAAGAGGATAACTCAACTGCACCACTTGAATACAAACATATTTACATATATTTTCCCCAAACGTTTTTTCATCTTGTTTTCCTAAACCAACATTTTCAGGGAGAAAAAAAGCATACCAATTTTTAATCCCTCTCTGCTCCATCAACTGCAATTTCTCTAAACGGCATTTGAAATAACCTGTTCAAAGAATTAAGAGTACCTGGTATTTATCTTTGTATCTCCGCTACCTAGCAGAGTGACTGCCATAGAATAGGCCCTTCATGAGTGTTTGATGAACAGAACTGAAATAAGTAAGCTTCATACTTGATAGGGAAAGAAATAGGAAAATTAAAAGAGAAACTTGCTCACCAATGGCCACGGTGAAAACTGTGGAGGTGGAGGAGGTGGGCAGTCGGTACTCACAATTTTATCCCACTATTGAACCTCTCATTATTCTCCCTGATTGTCTTTTCCCTTCTCTCCTCGGCCATTTATTCAAAGGTTCAAGCAGCTGTTTGAGTCTTTGAACCTGTAGGTATGGCCCTAACTCTAACCCTCAAACAGCTGATGCCATAATAAGTTGCCTATATTTGATCCGTTAATTAAATGATGAACCAAATCTACCACTACGCTAAAAGAAAAATCTAAATGTAAACCTTCCTTTAATGATCTTGCTATTCTTCCCTTCCTATCTCCCTATAATACTCAAATTTTAAGATACATTGGATTAAATCTTCATATACTCTCAATATGACTCCTACTCATGGACTGTCACAAGTGC
Organism: Neomonachus schauinslandi; assembly: GCF_002201575.2. Lineage (NCBI taxonomy): Eukaryota > Metazoa > Chordata > Mammalia > Carnivora > Phocidae > Neomonachus > Neomonachus schauinslandi. The sequence continues at coordinate 132,337,635 of NC_058406.1, read as the reverse complement.
AAGTAACACCACATATCATGGGGAACAACAGTTTTCAAAATCAACTCTTCCAAAGGCTCCTTTCAGGGGGTGCAAGTTTTCCAGTCCACTCCCCAAACTTTAACCAGAGGGGATCTGGTTTACTTTGTACATTTCACTCCAGTGTACATCTTTGTTTGGAGAAAGGAGTCTGTTGCTATCTATATTCTGGCACCAGCAGACCTAACCCAATTCTATCATCTCAAAATGCACAAAATCAGGACTAGAAAAGTTAATAACCAACGTGTTCAAAAATAAGCTGGTGGCAAAACCAAGATTTGAACAACTAAAATTGCCATGTAGGTCCTTCACCTGTCAGGACCATTTTTTTTCCCCTGGTCTACTCTATTTGAGAATGTAGAAATGGTTGATAGAAAAATTACATTGTGCTACATAGCGGACAATTGGTCTACTGTTAATTTTTGCTGTATTCAGAGTGAATCTCGCTCTGAAACTTAATTCAACCAATTCTGGAATTGATACACAGTGGAAAACAAGAAGAATGTGTAAAACAATAGTATGTTTTACTTAGTTAACAAATGAACTAATTTCATACTACAGAATGGGAACCTGTATGTGGAACAATGGAGGTCCATTGCAGGAGCAGACAATACTTCAAAAGGCAGCAAACTAAGATTGATATGAGTGAATGGCAAAAAGTCTGGTAAGAGTCAGGAATAAGCACCAGTTGAGGCAAGCAGCTTAACTCAGAGTTGACTCAAGTTTGAAATAGATTGGAGCATTCAAGTGGGAAATACTTAAAGCAAAGAGTCTTCATACTTTCCCACCAATAAAAAGTGCTCTGAACCAAAGATCTGTAGCATGGATAGGTCCTTGAGCACTAGAGGATTTGTGGCTTTCTAGCAGTCTTACATCTTCAAGATCTAATTGTCCTTAACCCTAAGTTATTTCACCTGACTTCTTAAGGAGCCTTTTTTATTAGGCACTATAACACTAATCATCTTCATTCTTTTTAGATCCCCTATCTGATAAAAAATTTTATCCCCCAAGTTTAGAATTTCTTTACTTGACAACATAGTCCCCATAGTTATTAAAGCTTGATGTTAAGTGTGAGAATTTAATCAATCAGTTATAAGAAACATTATTTATGTGTATATAAGTATTCTTCCTATTTTTGCTTCTGTTTTGTTCTTGCTATTCTATTCCTCTCCCCAGAGAAATCTCCATTTTCTGCAAGATCAAGACCTTCACACATGAATTATATATAAAGAAAAGTTCAAAATCCAGTATAAGAGGCACTCATCTTACTCATAGTAAGGTTCACACTAATATTCCACAAAATATGTGGAGGATAAAGCAGTGTGGGCTGAAGTACACAGTTTAGTTACATTAGAAAGGGTTATCATCAATCTCTCAATGAGGAATTTATTCGGTATGATATATCATGTATGAATATTGTAGCAAACTCCAAGCAATTCTCAAAACAATGAAAATTCAATTATTCTCATTTTAAATGTTTGTCACATTTATAAAGTTTAAAAATAAAAACACATACTTCAGATATTGGTAAAGAGAGCTATCTAGCTAAGTCTCATTTTGATGCTCAAAAGGAAAATCAAGAAAAAGATATGAAATAGCATGTTTGTAAAGAAATTGTTGAATACTCTAGTAATAGGGCAGCATAAGATGAATGGTGAGGAAGTAGAAAAAAAAATTCATTGGTTCTTTTAAATCCTAATGAACTAGATTATCAGAATCTCTCTCAATTTCCAATTTAACCAATTCTGTGTTAACATCACCCATCCCAGGAAAATATTTTTACTATCAAATTATTTATTTTGTACTCTCCTTTCCAAATGAAAGCTAGAGACTACATTTACGTTTGTTTTTTTTTTCTTGGTCTCAAACCTTCTTAACTCTTTCTTGTAACACCAACATAAGCCTACAAAAGAGATTAAGAAAATATGTTTTCTAAGGAAAAGCTCCAAGTAAAATTAAGGAATAATGACCATCAATTTCAAAACCACAATTAAAGGTGGAACTCCGATAACTTCCCTTTCTTACTTCTCCCAGCTCACTGAAGTGGAAGAAGGAATTCCAGAAATATTAAGGAAGATATAATTGATTAGATGTGGAGTCCGAAGAAAGAATTACTTAGGATGATTTTCAAATGTCTGCCTTAAATAACTGGATGAATGTAATTTCTGTCATAAATAAAGACCAATGACATTCTGATTAGATTTTCATTCTGGAAAAGTCAAAGCTATAGGGACACAGAACAGATCAGTGGTTGCTAAGGATTAGGGATGGGGAAGAGGTTTAATACAAAGGGCAGCATGAGGGAATTTTTAGGAATGATTAAGTATTCTATATATTGACTGTAGCGGTGTTTACATGTTTCCCTGGAATGGTCAAAACTCAAAGAACTACATCGAAGCAGCAAAGTTTACTATAAGTAGAATAAAAAGTAAATAAAAATAATCAGTGCTTACTAATGAATTATTTTAAATGAGGCTATCTTAAGAATTAGAAATATGTCAGAATGATTACAGGGGAAAATATGTCAAAATTAATGGAACACTAAATTAGACATTAGAGTAGAGCAAGGAAAATAAGATCGTTGCAGACTAAGAATGAGAACAGAGTAACTATTAAAAATGCATGACAGGGATGCCTGGGTGGCTCAGTCGGTTAAGTGTCTGACTCTTGGTTTCGCTCAGGTCATGATCTCAAGGTCCTGGGATGGAGCCCCACACAGGCTCCCCACTGATTCTCTCTCTTCTCCCTCTGCTCCTCCCCCCTGCTCCTGATCTCTCTCTCTCTAAAATAAATAAATCTTTTTAAAAAGGTGATAAAAAGTAAAGATGACACCACCTAGCACTTCCCCAGGTGTTTGAAAATTACTTCTAAGTTTCTAGTCATAACACTCTCAAAAAGTCATTTTCCAAACAGTGGTCGCGTCAGTTGCTTTTGCTTTACTTATCTGATTAGCAGAGTTCTTGCTGTTGAATGTAGAAACAGATGAACAAGAAACCTAACCTAAGGCAGACAACTGAGGCAAGTTTGATGGGTTACCATCACAGCCTTGCTATCACCCGACTTTGGAATGCCAGGGTGAATGGCATTACTCCACTTTATATCCCTACTGGCCCAGGACAAATCCCGAGACAGTTGTGGCCTGTGTCTCTTCTGACTGATTCTCCGAACCCTATCAATCTCGTAAGTTTTAATCTCCTGGATCTCAGGGTCAATCATCAGCAAATAGCTTTTAAAGTTTATAACAAACTACTTTCAGGAAAAATCTCATTTCCTACTTGTCTCAACTGAAACTTGCCTCTCCCATGGCACTGCTTCTAAAACTGTTCAAATAATGGGTTCTTTTCCACACCCCTTCTGCCTCTGGGCCTAGAAATGAAGTAGATGTTTTTTTTTGCTCCTCATTGCTGCTTCCAGACCAGTATCCCTACATTTGTAGTCATATAAGGCTCCCCAGTGAACTTTACCTCTTTTTTTGAAAAGTTAATCCCTGATTCACTGATTCCAATTCCACACCTATCCATCTTCTTGGCAATTTCAAGTCCCACATAGAAGTCCCAATACCTTGATCTCTTAAATTCTTGACCTCATCTAGCCAATGATCTTGTTCTCTACCCTATAGAAGCTATTCAGTACCAAGGTCGCACCCTTGACCTTGACATTTTCCATAACAACAAACTCTCCATCTCGATTTAACACACCTCCTTTCTACTATCATTTTTCTCTTTCCAGCTCACTCCTGACACCCATCTCTAATAAACTTTGGACTTCATCCAAACTTCAATCCATTTTTCCTAGCAATTTGTTACTGCTCCTTATTACCCTCCTGTCCTTTCCTCACTATCCACCTTAAATGTATGGTAAATTATTACAATAAGCCTTCCTCTTAATTCCACCCACTTGCTTGACAAAAAACCACCCTGGTTAAGTCCAAAACTTCCCACCAACTCTACCCCAGTACCCCTGAAGCTGAAACTGGTTGGAAAACATACACAATAATGCTGACAGCTTTATTGTGATAACAAAACTTAAGTGGACTCTTAAATGTACTTACAAAAAATATTGTATTAATCTAATCTATTTTTCACCTACTATCTTTTTTTTTTTTTAAAGATTTTATTTATTTATTTGACAGAGAGAGAGAGATAGCGAGAGCAGGAACACAAGCAGGGGGAGTGGGAGAGGGAGAAGCAGGCTTCCTGCTGAGCAGGGAGCCCGATGTGGGACTCGATCCCAGGACCCTGGGATCATGACCTGAGCTGAAGGCAGACGCTTAACGACTGAGCCACCCAGGCGCCCTATTTTTCACCTACTATCTTAATAATCACTCTCCCTATACCCCCAAAACCTATTGCAATTTCTTCACACCCAACTCATGACTTTGCTTCCTGCTTCAGTGAGAATGCAGAAGCAATAAAGCAGAAATTCCAAAAACTACCTCTAAGTATTCTCTATACTCTTACTGTGGATGATTTAGAAATGCTCATAAGTAAGACCCTCCCACTTATATACCAGTAATTGACTCTAGCAATTTTCTTTTTCCTTTGCATTGTCCATTTTTCCCTTTCCAGGGGATCATTCATCAGGATACAACAAGCTTCCATTTCAACGTTATTTATGTATGTATTTTTATTTTTAAAGAGTTTATTTATTTGCCAGAGAATGAAAGAGCACCAGCAGATAGAGGGAGAAGGAGGCTCCCTGACTGAGCAAGGAGCCCAATGCGGGACTCGATCCCAGGACCCTAGGGTCATGACCTGAGCCAAAGGCTGACGCTTAACTGACTGAACCACCCAGGCATCCCATTTCAACCATATTTAAAAATAATAAAAATAAAACCGCCTAGACCCAGTTCCTTCATCTAGCTCACCCATATCTTACCTCCAGTTTTATAACAAAACTCTTCTGAAAGAATCTATGCTTCCTGGTTTTCTATTTCTTCCTTCCCATTTGCTCTCGGTCCACTAAATTAGGCTCCACCATTGTCACTGCACAGAAACCATTACCAACGTCAGCAAAGACCTTCCCTTTGCTAAATCCGATAGTCATTCCTCAGACTTCATCTTATTTCATCAAGCAGCAGTATTTAACACAATTCGTCATTCTCTCCTCAAAATTTTCTTTCTCTTGTTTTAACTTAGATTTTCTCCTACTTTTTTGGCCACTCCTTCTCAAAGTCCTGCTTTTTTTTTTTTTTTTTTTCATATGTGACTTCTAAATGTTAGAATGTTTCTGGCCTCAGTCCTTGAACTTATTCTATATTCAGTCATTATAGTGATGGTGTCATCCAGTTTATGGCTAAGAAAGCATGTATTTATGCTGACAACTCCCAAATTTATATTTTCTACCTGGACTCCCCCATGAATTATTGGCCCATATTTTCAAGAGCCTTGGCATCTCCACTTAGGTATTTAATTGACAACCCAAACTTAACACACCCAAACTGCCCTAAGACACTCCCCTAAAACTGCTCCTCCTGTGGTTTCCTCCATCTTAGTTAATGGCAACTGTCTTTTCCAGTCACACAAGTAATAATCATGCTGTCATCCCTGACTCAACTTTCTCTCAACCCCATAGCTAGTCTGATAACAAATCCTATAATCTCTAATTCCAAAATATATTCAGAATCATACCACTTCTCCATTCCACCGGTCTTGCCACCTTGGTGAAAGCCACAAGCATCCCTCACCTGGATAATTTCCATTGGGCTTCTCTTGGTCTTCCTGTTTCAATGCTATCATTCTTCAGTCTATTCTCAACATAGCTTCTGAGTTCATCCTATTAAAATCTAATTCATATAATGTCACTCCCCTGATCAAAACCCTCCAATGTCCCTCCATCTCAGAATAAAAGTCAAAGTCCTTACAGTGATTTTCAAGGCTTTAAATGATCTGGGTCTCTGTTACCTCTCTGAATGTGTCAACTCCTGCTCTCTCCTCTCTCCACTCCCACTGCTTAAGCAGCACTGGCTTCCTTGTTGTTTCTCATATAGCTCAGGAATACCCCCACATTTACACATGCTACTTCCTCTGCTTGGAGCTTTTCCCTCAGTTATCCACAAGGCTAATTCCCCCACTTCCTGTAGGTCTTTATTCAAAAGTCACTTTCTCAGTGACATCTGCTTTGGTCACTCATTCTAAAATTTAAGCCAACAATACCATCTCATCACTATTCTCTATTTTTTTCTCCTTAGCATATATATATTTGATGTAGTTATTTATTATCTATCTCTAACAGTAAAATTTAATATTCATGGGAATAGAATTTTTTTATCACTTTCATTTATTGCTATATTACCAGAACTCAAGATAGACAGTTTCTGGCACATAGTAGACACACAACAAATCATTTCTTGAATTAATGAATAAATGTGTAAATGAACTTTAATCTGACTCTGTAAAATAAAATAGATAAGAGGGACATTTCATGCTAATAGTTATTTTAAACAAGTTTTCCAAAACCAAAATTCATTATTATATACCTATTTGAAGCAGTTACTATATAGCAGATAAGAAACTGATCATTTAGATAGTTAGAAACTAGGGATAGAAAGCATATGTGAGCTGCCATGAGAGAAATTGCTTAACACATTAGAGATTTATTTTTTATTTATTACAAACCCAACATGGGTGGGTTGAGATTCTCCCATAGTTTCTCCCATATCCAGTGGCTCAAGAATTCAGGTCCCTTTTATTCTGAAGTGCAGTCATCTTAACATGAGACCTTCATGGTTTCTAGACCCAGGAAAGAGGTAACAGAGTTTCTAGCGAGTTCTTAAATTTCTCAACCCACAAGTGACAGATACCACTGTCATTTACATTTTGTTAGCTAGAAATAGTCATAGAGTCCTTGCCTTGCAGCAAGATTCGGGAAAGCTCACTAGTTACAATATGCTCATGAATAAAATGATATGTAAACTTCAAATGTGTATGTTCAGGAAAGAATCTATATATAAAAAATAATTGAAAACTATACCAGGAAGCATAAGGAAGTTAACATTGAATTGAAAAGAGCATAATTACCGACGCAAATCAGTCAGGAGTAGGATTTTCAAATGGAACTTTAGGATGAAAGTAAGAATTTGCCAAAAGAAAAGAAAGTTAAAAAATTATTGCAAGCAGAATTACTTTAATATTCTACTTTATTTTGCTTGCCTGATAGCCAAGTTATATTTTTATCTTTTTGACAAGTGGTTAGAGACACTGAGCTTAACCAAAAGTGCAATAATTTTATTTGCATGTTCCCCCTGGATTAACATATTAACTGCTAATAAATTATGAGCATTGGTATTAAATACATGGCTGTAGATTTATAACTCTTATAATACATTATTCTGGACCATTATGGTATATCTAGCATGTAGATAGATCCAAATTTTTTCTAATTTTTAGGAACTCTTCTTAAGAGATTCTTAAAAATATGCATAAAATCTGCAATTGTTGGCAATAATACTTTAAAAATACTTAGAAATTTGTATGAGGAAAACAATTTAACTATTATAATAAAAATACAAATAGTATTATATCAAATTTGGCTATTATATAATAATTTCATTCCCTATAAAAAGTTTATTGCCAAATTGTTATATAAAACCACTAAAGTTATTCAAATTGGGATCCAATTGGTAAATCTGAAGCTAGATTTTCTATTGTATTATTTGAGGCTAAACTTTCAATATACTATGTTATAGTGGATGAGGATCTATCACAGACCAAATACAGAGGAGTTCACTGTCAGGCTCACTTCTAACATGATTCTTTGGCAAATCAAAATAATGGATTTATAGAAAGCGTTCCATGTAGTTAAAAATGCAAAGAAAAACATAACCATTTCATCTCATTTTATTTTTAATTTTGTTTCTCATAAGTGTGAAGATTTTTCAAGTATTAAGAAAAATTGCCTTCATGATTATGTAGTATCAATTAAAGTTTCTAATTATAAGTATTGAAGTAGGGGCACTGATTTTCGACTCTATACCTTTTCACAAAAATGAGGTAACTGTTGCTTGACTTCCCAGGAATAAAAAATTATTGTAGAAACATTTCTAGTTCTTTCTTGCTCATCAGTTTGTTTTTATTGTAGAAACATTTCTAGTTCTTTCTTGCTCATCAGTTTGTTTTATCAACATTTAGACTTAGAGCTGAATTAAAGTGAAGGGTTAAGTATTTGTCAGCCTTCCATTTCTAAACATTGATGTTAGATTGTCTTTAAATCTTAATCATTCACAAATTCCTTAGGCTGTCACTTTATATACATATCATCAATGTAAAGCTATATTATTATTAATATGTGAATAAAGTAATGTTTTTCTTGTAATGGGGATGGAGGGAAAATGTGTTTTGGCACTGTACTTTTTTTTCATTATCTCACTTAGTACCATAAAATATGTATCTTTTATTTTTTTAAGTTTTTATTTAAATTCCTGTTAACTAGGGCGCCTGGGTGGCTCAGTTGGTTAAGCGACTGCCTTCGGCTCAGGTCATGATCCTGGAGTCCCCGGATCGAGTCCCGCATCGGGCTCCCTGCTCGGCAGGGAGTCTGCTTCTCCCTCTGACCCTCCTCGCTCTCATGCTCTCTGTATCTCATTCTCTCTGTCTCAAATAAATAAATAAAATCTTTAAATAAAAAAAATAAAATAAATTCCTGTTAACTAACATACAGTGTGATATTAGTTTCAGGTGTACAATACAGTGATTCAACACTTCCATACATCACCCAGTGCTCATCACAAGTGCCCTCCTTAATCCCCATAACCTCCACCCACTTCCCCTCTGGTAACCATCAGTTTGTTCTCTATAGTTAAAAGTCTGTTTCTTGGTTTCTCTCTCTCTCTTGTTCTTTCCATATGCTCATTTGTTTTGTTTCTTCAGTTCCACATATGAAGTGAAATCATATGGTATTTGTTTTTCTTTGACTGATTTTGCTTAGCAAAATACAGTCTAGCTCCATCCATATCATTGCAAATGGCAAGATTTCATTCCTTTTTATGGCTCAGTAATATTCCATTGTGTGTATATACCACACATCCCCTTTATCCATTCATCAATCAATGGACACTTGGGCTTTTTCCATAGTTTGGCCATTGTAGATAATGCTGCTATAAACATGGGGGTGCATGTACCCTTTTGAATTAGTATTTTTGTATTCTTTGGGTAAATACCTAGTAGTGCAATTGTTGGGTCACAGGGTAGTTCTATTTTTAACTTTCTGAGGAACTTCCACACTATTTTCCAGAGTGGCTGCATGAGTTTACATTCCCACCAACAGTGCAAGAGGGTTCCCCTTTCTCCACATCCTCGCCAACACCTGTTGTTTCTTGTGTTGTTGATTTTAGCTGTTCTGACAGGTGTGAGGTGATAATCTCATTGTAGTTTTGATTTGTATTTCCCTAATGATCAATGATGTTGAGCATCTTTTCATGTGTCTATTGGCCATCTGTATATCTTCTTTAGAAAAATGTTTATGTCTTCTGCCCATTTTTAATTGGATTATTTGTTTTTGTTTTTTTTGTGTTAAGTTTTATAAGTTCTTTATATATTTGGGATACTAACCCTTTAGCAGATATGTCATTTGCAAATATCTTCCCCAATTCCTCAGGTTGCTTTTTAGTTTTGTTGATTATTTCCTTTGAAGTACCAATAGTTTACTTTTGCTTTTGTTTTCTTTGCCTCAGGAAACATATCTAGTAAGAAGTTGCTGTGGAAAATATGTATCTCTTAAATTGATTCTTTTCTTGCAGAGAACTTTACTATTTATCAGAAAGTATATTTTCTGCCTAAGAAAATGTAGAACATACCACATAAAACTTAGGCTAGACAGTTTTTTAACTTATTTGGTCAGCAGGTCACAATAGCTTTTTCTGAATATAATGTTTAAACAACCGGATTTCAGAGAAAACGTGAATGCCCTTAGTGTTCTTTTGACTCATCCGTATGTTATTTTCCCAATTGATGGGCATGCCTGTGCATTCTTTGAAAAAAAAGTATATTCAGTATAATAGATACTCTTTCAGTAAACTGTATAGTTAAAATGAAAAATAAATAATATTCTTTGCTTTGATGACTCAAGATTAAACTGGCCTCTGTTTCTCCCAATGACATCATATAATCATTCCCAAAATTAGTTTAAAACCTCAGAGTAGTAGAATTATGGATTCATACAATTTATCTTCTACTGCTCTCTCTTCCCCCCAAGTGAAATTAGTCACAAAATTATCTCATTTTTTTCTTCAATAATATCTCTTAGATCCACTCCTTCTTTTTTATTTTTCTAGTTTAGGTACCAATCTCCTCTTACTTGGAAGACTCTATACTGCAAAATTAACCTCTGATACACTAGCTGTGATAATTTCCTAAACATCAGGTGCATCCCATTACTTTTATGTTCAAAAACCTTTAATGACTCCTCATTGCCTTCATTCCTGAAAGTAATAAGGCCTCTCAGTTTTCCAGATTGGCCTATTTTTGAATCTCTCATGACCCTCTGGAGAGCTAAGAGGACTCACAGTGAGTCCTTAAAGAAAGGAAGATTTTTGATGGTATAGGGCTTAGTCTATGCTCCAAACTCTAGATTTAAGAAATAAGGAAAAATAAAATTTATATTTTCTGTGTTACATAATTTAACTTGCCTGGTTTCAAAGTAGATGGAATTCAGGGAAAATATTTTGTCTAAAAATAAAAATGCTTGTGTTTGACTTTTAAGACTAATGTGTAGTTCCTCTAGGCATAATATTTGGTGTAGTTTTAGGGAAAGAAAGAAAGCCCCCAAATCTCTAAATTCTCTTCCAAATCCTATGTTCTATAATATAGTAATTCTGTTAATGTTACATTCCTGTATTTTAATGAGACCTCAAGTTTCTTTATTTTAAATACCTATGTTATAGAAAAAAACAATATAGAAGCATTCTATTCTCAAGCATTCTCAAAAATTTTGCATTATTTTCTAATATATATGCATATAATTTTAATATATATGCAACAATTTATATTATATTATAAAATAGAATCAAGTCCTAGCCTTCGTGGAAAACTACCCTCAAAGCTGAGAGAGTGACCTCAGGCAGAATGGTGCAGAACTCCAGGAAGAAACAGAGCCTTAACTTAGTCCTTGAAGCGTACCTAGGTTATAGAATGTTGGAGAAAAATTGAATTGGGCTGTGGCATTTGGAAAGGATAGCAAGAGTAAAGGTGCAATGCTGTAATGATCTTTAGAACAGATTAATCAGAGAGGACTAGTCATATACAATGTAGTAAGCAATAAACTTGACTGGAAAGGTGAAGGTAAGATTGGTAAGAATGATGGGAATGATAAGAATTATATAAGGATACAAATGATAGAACTGGAATGGGAAAGTTCACTTACGGAAGACTTTCAAAGAAAATCAAGAGGAGTTAGAAGCACATTGGTGGTAGCAAGAATCTTATTAAAGGTGAAATGTTACAAATAAAATCCTTAAAAAACAGTAGAGTTATCCATCTGAAAGATTTGTTTAATAGAGGTGGGTGAACTGTGTGATGTTTCAACATCTTTTCCAAATCTATAGTTCTTTCAACACAGACATGCAATTAACTTATGTTTTGTGCAACCTGTTCTTGCCAATGTTCATTTTAGACTGTGAACCTAAAAGAGAATAAAGATTATACTATTTAACATATGGTGAGTATATAATGAGTACACCGAATATTTTCATTTGAATATGTGCCAATTCTGAAACATGGTGAAATTTTGAAATAATTCAGGGAATTCTCACGCATTCAAAGAGTTCCTACATTTCAAAAATGTTTACCAGATCAATTTTCCCCATAATCACTATTTTTCTACTAGAGTCAAAATACAATTGGGGGTGGAGTGGGGCACCTGGGTAGCTCAGTTGGTTAAGCATCTGCCTTTGGCTCAGGTCATGATCTCAGGGTCCTGGGATCAAGCCCCTAGTCTCTAGTCAGGGCTCCTGCTCAGCGGGTAGTCTGCTTCTCCCTTTCCCTCCGACTCTCCCCCCTGCCCCCCCCAACCCAGCTTATGCTCACACTCTCTCTCTCTGTCAAATAAACAAATAAAATATTTTAAAAAATACAAGTTAGGAAATAGCAAAGTGGTGAGACTCTAGAAATACAATCTAATCATAAGTCAGGACTGCGGTCTGGGTGAATAATTGGGCATGAGGATGACTAAGTAGCACATTGGTTAAACAACTTTATCTGTGTAGTTAACAGAAAGGCAATTAAAATATTATAAGTAGTTTGACCTAGTCTTACACATCATCATAATCTCATGACAACAAATTAATAAAAGCTTTAGGAAAAATAGGGTAAATGAATAACAATCAGAACTATAGTAGTACCACTAGAATATTTGGAAGTTAGTTTTAGAGTTTCTCTGCCTATGCCTCCAATTTCATCTCAGTTATCCAACAGAGATAAAGATCAAAGAACATTCTCTACTTCTCAGAGTCACAACAGATCATGTATTTGATCTTCAGATAAGTACACATTTATTTGCACTCTGTATATCTTATGGAGATATCTAATGCAGACACTGTAAGTAACTTAGTAATATGTCTCTCAGGGTATAAACATGACTTTATATATAATTACTATATTGATCATTTTAATTGGATATTTTTAAGGTAGGCTGCATTAATCTGTGCACACAAATTACCGTACATAACTACACAATTAAACATTCTATTGTAAATCCTTAACAATAAACAAAACTCTTTGACATCAGGATCTTTATATTTATCTTTATTAGTTTCATTCATCAAGCATGTGTACAGTAACAATCACATGCCAGCACTATCCAAAAATAAAATAAGACATTGTTTTATTGTGCTTGTCCAATATCTAACATTCCCTCTTCTAGTAATGGTAGCCCAAATGTCTTTAGGAATCCCCTTTCTCCTATTCTTGGTAATCTATTTTTGATAGCATTGTTTCCTCAAACTCTCTCCTTAAATTTTAGTTATTAATTTATATTATTACTTTCTTTATTCACATAATTTTACTTCTATATATTTCTAATACCACCATTATGAAAAACTGTTATTGTTCATCTATGTGCATTTAAAGGGAAGAACTATGCCCGAGTTTTTAATCATCAAAAAGATTCAAAAGATAATAATCTAAATTAATAATGGAGAGAACACCCTCACCTGGTAATATAGAGACTAGAGCAGACTAGGTAAAGACAACAAAAAAAGTGACCAAATATTGCCCATTTTGTTGAATGGAAACAAATTTAATTCATTAATTCTCATTAAACTCAAGAGTTTAAATGTTTTCAGTTTGGAATGAAAGAAAATGGAAGATTTTGTGAAGTGGAGAAAAACTGTCAACTACCATTCAAACTATAGTTGTCTCCATGTCTTTCATGCTCCTCAAGAAACATTTTGAAAAGTCCAAATTACTCAAAATCATTCTATCCATCTTGGAAATGATCAAGTAGAGGTCAATTTGCCCAGACCATGTAACAATCTAAAGAAGTTTGGAAGCTGTCTTTGTGCAACAGTAAAAGGGAATCAGAGAGAAAGCTGAAATAGAATAGCTATAATACAAGACACACGTAATGGAAGGAGAGCTGTTTCAGAAAAATTTAAAAAGTTATTACTATTTCCTTGCATTTTGTCTTGTGTGTGTGTGTGTGTGTGTGATCTCTGATCTCTGTTCTACCCAACATATCTTTCCAGAGGGCCTAGTAAATGAAGCCATCTGTCGAATGCTGGAAGAAGCAAAGACAAAAGATATAGATATCTTAAGAGAGTCTAAAATTGACAAAAATGGAGGGGGCTTCCATTCTATATATTCATTTATTCATTAAAGAAATATCAAGGTGCTCAATATTCAGAAGTGAAGAAAGATCCACTGTCAGTTCCCTACCAAAAGAAATTTCTATTAGTAGGAGATATCCACAGGTAAAAACACATACATGACAATTTTGGACATAAGGAAGTATGCTAGTGGGTGACAGTGGACAAAGCCAAACATTTTGTCTGGTAAGAAGAGTATGATCAATTAAGGTGTCAATTTAGTAAGATAGTTATGAAGAAACAAGGATGCTTATTAAGCAGCAACAATTTGTAGTTCCATGAGAATGTAACAATTATCAGCTGTCTTAAAACAGGAGTCAGTGAAAATAGAGATGGGTCTATTTTGGGGAAAGGGGAAAAATAATTCCATTGTGAATTTCAAAACTATAATTGTCACAAAATTTTCATTTTACTATTAGGGAAGATTTTTTTTTGAAATAGACTTCTAGGATAGATAAATGTGTTTATTGACACATCCTCCAAAACCCCAATAATAAATATAGAAAAAGATAAAAGTAAATACATTACAGAAAAGAAATGGAGAGAAGCTCCAGACACACAATAAAGGGTTTAATTAGGATAATTTATGGAAGGACTATTTACACCTGTGAGAGAAGTGTTAAGGAGACGTATAGGATGCTGGGACCCAGGGACCAGTAACAGGGGAATGTCATCACTAGCCCTAGACCTGAAGAACAAGGGGGGGGGGGAAAACGGTGCTTCAGGAGCTTGGAAAGAACCAAAGATATGAAAGCCCAGCCTCTGGAGAACAGCTGTGGCCACTGTGGAATCCAGTCACTGCAAGAATCACCATCAGACATGGATGAGTGTGAAATACCTACCCACCTTTCTCATTGCCTGCCCGTTCCTCATGCCAGCACTTCCCATGGACCAAACCCCAACCAGCAGCCAGAATGTAAGGGAGCCTATGTAATGCAGTTGATAGAGGTCAGCATCCAGTGTGTAGAGAAAGGCAGAGAATGGTGGAAATTTAATCTGGAAATGGAGAGGATGATGGAGATTAACCAATACACGAGAAATAAGAGTGGAGCTTCAGCTTTCTTGGATTTGCACTCTTCCTTACGAATTATTGCACATAAGTTAGCGTGAGGGTGGTGTCAGTTAAAACACAGGAAGTCAGCATTTTGGGAGTGTGGGAAAGGCAATTTGGAATCTGCCAGTTTTCTTTTTTTGGATATTCACTATCTGTGCAAACCCCTTTCTCAAGAGAAGCAACTCCTAAATTCAACCCTATGGATGCACTCAGAACAAATCCCAGAATACCCGTGCAATATAAAATTCTCTCCTTTAAGTCTAGATAGAGCTTCCCATGATCCAGTGGTCCATAAATGAAAAAGTCACCACACTTCATGTTCATTACACAGGGTAAAGTAGAAACAAGATTACAGAAATTAAATCTCCTATTTGGAAAATGGAAGAATAGGTTATCTGTGGCATATTCAAATCCTGCAAACAGGAATCACAAAAGCACCACTTCCTGTCAGTGGAGAAAGTTCTGTGATTGGTCGATCAAGCAGCAACTTGCGGACTGTAGCTGATGCTGCAGTGTGTCTCTTTTGGAGGCTGCACTGCTTTGTTGGCACTCTTTCTGCTTGTGGAATTTGGGGATCTGGAGTTTGTTTTAGAAGTCAACTGATCATGCTTCTGTAAACCACGCTTCTGGTTTTTCTGGTAATCTATCTGCCTCAAAAACTTAGTGGGAATTCAATCGCTTTTCTTCTGATCAATTCTATATTGGAGTAAACACAGACCATATTCTCTCAAGACATAGTTTAATAATCTGATAATAGATCTTTTATGTACTGGCCTCTGAGATCTATCCATTGCCCTCTCTTATGAAACAAAGGCTTGAGTGAGAGCCCCACTCACATGATCTTTGAGCTGTGTTGGCAAGATTACTGGCTGAGCAAAATACTTGATTCAGTTAGTAAAACAGAATCAGTTGGCTGGGTGTTTGTTTGTTTTTAACATGTGAGATCCGTGGGGCGCCTGGGTGGCTCAGTTGTTAAGCATCTGCCTTTGGCTCAGGTCATGACCCCAGGGTCCTGGGATGGAGCCCCTGCATCGGGCTCCATGCTCCGAGGGGAGCCTACTTCTCCCTCTCCCACTCCCCCTGCTTGTGCACATGTTCTCTCTCTCTCTCTCTGTCAAATAAATAAATAAAAATCTTAAAAGAAAAAAAAAATATTTGAGATCCCGAACTATCTAACTCTAATCGCATACGCATATGCAGTGAACTTTGCAAACACACTTACCTATATTCACCTTCTGTATATAAAAATACTAAGAAAACACTGCGGCGCCTGGGTGGCTCAGTCGTTAAGCGTCTGCCTTCGGCTCAGGTCATGATCCCAGGGTCCTGGGATCGAGTCCCACATCGGGCTCCCTGCTCAGCAGGAAGCCTGCTTCTCCCTCTCCCACTCCCCCTGCTTGTGTTCCTGCTCTCACTATCTCTCTCTCTGTCAAATAAATAAATAAAATCTTTAAAAAAAAAAAAAACTAAGAAAACACAACATTATCAATATTTCCTAGATCTTTTGTCCATTGTCCATCTGCCTTCCAATATATCACAGGCAACTGTTTTATTAAATATTATTCCCTGGCATAACAGAGGTGCGAGCTTTCCAGATCTAATATTTGTGTTGTCACTGCTCCACTCTTTCCAATAAACCAAAGCCATCAATTTTCAGTTCTAGTCCATGCAGCACCCCACTTCTGATTTGGGAGCAATGAAGAGAAATACCAAAAGAAACAGCTCCAAGAGTTTAAAGTTACATTTCAAATGGGATTCAAAAATAGAAAATTAAACTTTTTTATTTCAAATAAAATATTATATAATAATAAAATATTACATAAAATTACACACTAATGTATATAAATTAAGCCCAAGAAAATAGGAGCTAACCTCACTCCAAAGAGGAAATTTAAATGTATTCCAAACATAGATCTTTCCCAAACACATTAAGACTAAAGTAGAGATAGTAGAAGATGGTAGTACTTCCTATCTACGACAATGATTCCCAGCTGGGGCCAGTGTTGCCCGGGCGCCTCCACAGAGTCATATGGTAATGTCCATAGACATTTTTGTTGTACATGACTGGGAGTGCAGAAGTGCTATGGCATCTAGTGAGACTCTCTTGAGAGTAAGAGATCACTAAACACCCTACAATGCAGAGTCCCCTGCTTTCCATAGCCACAACAAAGTATTATCTAGTTCAAAATGTCAGTACTACTGAGACTGAGAAACTCTAGTCCAGGCCATTGGATAAAAGAGACTAAACCTACGGGTAAGAGCTACAAAATCATAAACATGGTACCCCCACTTCCACATTGACCAACAGGTGACTGATACCTTAAGATACAGCAGAACACACAATTCTGTCAATAGAGTTCTTAGCATGGGGATAGAGAGAGGTAAAAACCCTGCTACAGTGTTTGAAGGGAATCATATTGCTGGCTATCTAGAAGCCTTGTGGACACGACAACTGATACTGGTCCTGGAAGCTGCCAAAGTTTCCCTCAACATCAACATATTAATTGGATTGACTAGGTGAGGGACACTGAATTAGCATAAAACTGTATCAGTTTACTGTAGGAAAATAAAACGCTTCAAGTATATGTTTCACTGATACAGTAGGTCAGTTACTTACTAAGAGACTGATTACCAAAGCAATAAAGAGGAAGGAAAACAATTATTTTGATGGATAGATGAACTCCAGAGTGTATATACTAATTTAGTTATTTAATTTTCATTACACTTATGAAAAACTAGAATTTAATACTAAGCATATTTCTTCGGGGAGTTTCATTTTTAATTAGATATGACTTGAGCTCACTCTTTTCCCACTGCTGAAATAATGTACAAACTCAGTATGTGTGTGCATAACATACAAGTAGGTCCTTGCAATTGTAAAAATAATTTCTATTTCTTCACACATAAACCCAGATGGATCTTCAGTGGACCACAAATAAGACAAAACAAAAGGCTGTAAGAAATTATTGCAAGTGAATTTATATATTAAATTAATCATTTCTCCCCTAACTTCTGGAGTTTGATTTCAATCTTGTTTACATGATTTTAAATACTCTTTTGCATGAAAAATAAACTTCATCTCAAGGTAGATTTTTAAGACACAGTACAGGTAATAATCCTAGATATATTCTATTGTTCTCAAAGTACATTTTTAGGGATGAAGAAGAGTGTCTTAAAAGAGCAATTTGTTTATTTTAATAGAATCCTGTAGTGGTTAACTAAAGTCATCTTAATAAAATATTAATCATTTTTATTTTTATTTTTTATTTATTTTTTAAAAGATTTTATTTATTTGAGAGAGAGAGAGAGAGCATGAGGGAGGGCTGGGGGAGCAGAGAGAGAAGGAGAAGCAGGCTTTCCGCTGAGCAGGGAGCCCCAGGGGCTGCAGGGGCTCAATCCCAGGACCCTGGGATCATGACCTGAGTGGAAGGCAGACACTTAACTGACTGAGCACCCAGGTGCCCCGATATTAAGCATTTTTAGACCTAGATATACTTTCCCAGATTTTAAAAAGAAAGTTAAAAAAAATAAATAAATGAAATGAAAATGAAAAAAAATAGGATATTATCAGTCATTCTCAAAAACAGCTTGATTTAATGAAGCACATTGCAGAGTTTTATATATTAGATATCATTTATGTAGTTTTTTAAAAAACAAAGCCATACTGTTTGTGTCCTTGGTCTCTCTCTCTCTCTCTCTCTCTCACACACACACACACATACACACACACATTTAAAGAATTTTAAGTATACACATCAAATTAATATCATGGATGCACATAAATGGGGAAGGAAGGAGCAGGGAGATAGATCAGACTGGCATATGACTGGAAAAATGGAACATCATCTTTATCTGTAATGTCTTATTTCATTTCTTAAAGTAATATTTGAGCAGATTATGATGAACAATAGCTAATTTTGTGTGAAGTGTGCAAAGATGTTTGTTATATTGTTTTTTTTTAATTTACTGTGCTTTTAAAAATTTCTCAAAAAATCATGATTAAAAATGAAACAGGGGAGGGCAATGTATCTGATATATAGATGTAAATATTGAGACCAAACAAAAAAAGGATCATAGCATATTTGAATATCCACAAGTAATGGGACTTGCATAGATATCTTGGGGAGAAGATTGTGAAATGAAGCTAGAAAAGGAGATGGTGAGCTTGTGTTAAGAATTTCAGGTGTATCCCAAGGATGATGGGAAACCACTGGAAGCTAATGTGTAAGCAAGTTATATGATCCAGTATGTAGTTGGAAAGATTGGCCTAATATAAACAGAAGCATGTTTTCCAGTAAACTTTTTCCATACATCCTTCATTGAAAAATATAATTATAAAAAAGATTACATACCTAGAAATCAGAAAAATTAAACTAAAATGTGCATTCTGGGTATCTCTGAATAAGAAAACATATACAATTTAAAATATACATTTAATAACATACCAGAATACATTTTCCCGAAATAAAGAAAAGTTGAATCTGCACTGAGGAGTGAACCAAGTTCAGGAAAAATGGATACAGAATAATCTCACCAAGGTATATCTTCTTGAAGTCATTGAAATTCAAGAATAAAGACTCATCTAGGCATACAGGCAGTAAGAGGAAGTCATCCACAAGAGGGAAAGATGAATTGGGTGCCAAATGTCTCCACAGCAGCATTCAGGGAGTGCCACAAGGTAGAAGAGCAATGTCTACAACATCTGGGGACACCCACACTTCTGAGAGAAAGTGTGAACAAAGCATGTATGCCTGACTAAGTTGTCCTTTAAGTCTGAAGGCTATGGATAGATATTCTCAAATAGAAAATAACCTAGAGCCCAGTGAATAGAGCACATATGAATAAAAAAAAAAGCTAGTGGATAATATGAATCATAAACATTTTTTTTCAATAAAAAGATAAATCAAAAATTTCAAAACTCTGAAGTTGATAAATTATTGTGAAAAGAGACTATGTGCTGAACATGTAATCAATTAAATAGAAAGCTAAGCCTAAATAATTGTGGGGATTACGGTTACAAAACAAAATGTATATCAAAATTCTTGACCTTATAAAAATTACTTAAAGTTTTTCAAAGAATAATCTTTGAATGATTTTTGCATCTACTGACTTTTTTAAAAAATGAGAAAATATGCACAAGTATACTTCCTTTCCCCATTCCTTGCCTTATTCTACCTTTCAATTACCTTACCTTACATTTATTGGGCATGTGCGCACACACACGCACACATGCACACATGCTCACACACTTCCAAAAACAGACCATGGTTTTTAGAGATAATAATAGACCATATACACATTAAGGAAGAATGATATAGTCCTATACACATTATCGTCCACTCGGATTCCTTTGCCCAAATCATAGGTAATGCTTTACATTATTTTGAAGAGTGGTTTCAGTTTCTCCTGGTGGTAGAACACCCACTGATATGTGAATAATGAAATCCATAACAATTTTGTCAAATAATAGAACCATTTGCCTCAGTGGCTTCTTTTAGTTACACAGAAGAGAAACTGGGCACACCTTGCAGATTAAAAATTCTTTCTTTACTTTGTATTGTCACCCTCCACTCACTGATTTCTATAATCTGAAGGAGGACATTTATTTTTCTTTTCTACAACAAAATCAAAACAGAGTTCTGTTCTTTAAACTACATACACAATGGTATTTAGTATTTTTGTTATAACTTATTTTAAAGTATTAATTTTCTACATGTACTGCCCTACAGACTATGAAAGTTTATTTCCCTAGACTCTGTTCTGTAAAAAATCCAGAAATTTGATCAGACCTATTAACCAGTTGTGTTCCTTCTACTTCAGATGCAATAAATTACAATCGGAGCTTCAAATTCGCATGTAAAATGTGTGAGTTTAATTAACTTTGATGCATTATGAGCAAAAGGTCATATCTTCAAGGAAAATTAGAAAGAAACCCCTTTGAAGCAAAAATTAGAATTTTGTAACCTCAAATGAATCTTAGAAATTTCCTAATACAGACAATAATTTTTTTATATAGGAGATTTAGACTGTGATTTATTTTTTCTAAAGTCACTCCATTGCTCAGTACTCATGATCTATCTGTGCAGTGTAAATCAAGTTGGTTATCTACTTCATTGTTTGCAAAACACAATTAAGTTGTTATCAAACTGATAACAATTAATGATGATGTTACTTATATTACTTATTTATAGGGTTTTTTTTATTATTATGCTGGATTCTTCTCTCCAGTCTGATAGTTTTCATTTGTACCTACAAGAAGACACTTTCAGAATGGAATTGTCTGAATAACACCAAAAAATATTTTCCCCTTAAGATTAAAAATATATCTACAATAAATTCTCCAATTAGAAAGCCAAACATTCTCATGCAGTATGTGGCGATTTCACATATTTTTTTATGTTTCTTGTGTCATCTAATAAATCAAATGAAGTTTTTAAGAAGAATGGGCTTGCTGTACCAATGCTTCATGGCACAACCAGCATTCTGGCTGAGCATGTTTCCCTTTAAAAAAAAATTATCTTGAGGGCGCCTGGGTGGCTCAGTTGGTTAAGCGACTGCCTTCGGCTCAGGTCATGATCCTGGAGTCCCGGGATCGAGTCCCACATCGGGCTCCCTGCTCAGCAGGGAGTGTGCTTCTCCCTCTGACCCTCTTCCCTCTCGTGCTCTCTGTCTCTCATTCTCTCTCTCTCTCAAATAAATAAATAAAATCTTTAAAAAAATATAAATAAATAAAAAAATTAAAAAAAATTATCTTGATTTTTCAAAATATATTCAACTCAATAAAAAGACAGTACAATATATATTAAGAGAGAAAGACTTTCTATGAAATTTTAACTCCCAATATGTTGAGAATACAGACTCAATTATTGCCATATCCGCTCTATTTCTTTTGCATGAAGAGTAGCATTTTTCAATCCAAACACTTCGCTGTCAACTCTCTTTTCACAGCTGCCCCATTCTGCCCTCAAAACATATATATAAGCATGCACGACATCCCTCATGCCTGCATTTCACGGGAGAATAATCTATTCCCAGGACTGAGTATGTGAAAAAAAAGTGCAAAATATAGAAATAGAAAATTTCCTAATTCCTTTTACACAAGGAAGATTCATTATTTCATTCAAACTGAATTTCCTAAGTTCAGTCCCCTAGTTCTTGGTTTATATCAGTTGTTCTACGATACTACTTATGTGAAACAATAAGTTATTAAAATAAATTCAGAGCCTGGCATATCCAATATTTAATTTTGTTAGGTAAGAATATTTTAAAAATTGCCATTTCATTAAAGATAGGACACTTAATTCCAAAAATGTAAGAAGGAGGGCCCCTGGGTGGCTCAGTCAGTTAAGCCGCTGCCTTTGGCTGAGGTCATGATCCCAGCATCCTGGGATCAAGCCCTGCATCAGGCGCCCGGCTCAGCGGGAAGCCTGCTTCTCCCTCTCCCTCTGCGTGCTGCACCCCTGCTTCTGCTCTCTCTCTCTCTCTCTCTCTGTCAAATAAATTTTAAAAAAATCTTGGGGCGCCTGGGTGGCTCAGTCGTTAAGCATCTGCCTTCCGCTCAGGTCATGATCCCAGGGTCCTGGAATCGAGCCCCGCATGGGGCTCCCTGCTCCGCGGGAAGCCTGCTTCTCCCTCTCCCACTCCCCCTGTTTGTGTTCCCTCTCTCGCTGTGTCTCTCTCTGTCAAATAAATAAATAAAATCTTTAAAATTTTTTTTTAAATTAAAAAAATAAAGTATTTAAAAAAACGTAAGAAGGACATAATTTCGGATTAAAATTAGGAAGAGTTTATAATTTTACACCAACATGGAAACAGCATGATATTCAGTTTTACTGACTCCACTACAGACTCATGAAAGTTAGTCACAGGTGAAATCTACCCATGGCATGGTATTAGGATTCATCATTCCATTCCATACAGCATTTACCCCATACTGTCTCGTAAACGTACTCATTAAAAATCGGTTTTATTTATCATCTTTGTTCTGCTTTATATTACCAACAACACCTTGCCAAATGGTTCATTGATAGTGTGCACCCAATATGAGTTTGTGGAATGAATGAATAAAACAATAGCACACATATTATATCTCTAATTTTTATTTATAAATGCACAAGAATCAAACAAATAGTGGATTATGTCAATTAGACTTTTGTCCATTCTGCTCTCTCTTAAAATGAATAATTAAGGTTCATTTTTCAAGAAGAATATTCTAAATAAAGCTAAAAGATTTTAGTACCTTATTTACCAAAAAAAAAATATTTTTATAAGAAGAAATTATATCATATGCCACTAAAATCAGAGAATTCATACAAAAAAAAATTCTCACCAACTCAATCACTAGTGAAGCTCAATAACAATGTCTAACAGAAGAATTTGCCTCCTTAAAGTAATTTCAATTATATTCTGTATGATCATTGACCTTTTCTTTTGGTTGCTGTATTTAAAAAAGGAGTTAATGACTAACTGTAACCCTGCTGTTTATTTTATTCCCTTACCATCTGTACTTCAGGTATCAACACCTGAAAAGGTGCCAGTTTTGTATGAAATCACCTTTTAAAAGTAAATTCATTCCATTTTTAAAGTAAATTTATACTACACTATAGCTTTAATCCCAATACTGATGCACTTGTAGTATTTTTGTTTCTCACGCTTTTCATTTGCACTGGCATAACCTAAAATATTAAATATGTCACTACTAAATATTTTATATATTTCAATTTATATGTCAAATATTTTATATAATCCAGAAAACATTTGCCTAGAGTTGATGGCAGTTTCTTATCTCTGACATCTATTAGAAATTAATATTGAAGGTCCAGTAGTTGTATTCTTATTATATCATTTTCAGGATAGGTGCGATTTTCCTAATTGCATGTTTGGACTTCTATAGAGGTTAGTTTCTTAAAGCAAAAATCAGTAAATCCAATGAGTTTTATGTTTATTATTAGGCATTTAGGTCAACTCAAGTTTTATCCAAGAATGTTTTTTAAGCATTCTTAAAGTTACAGAAAATCAAGCAAACTAGCCAAATGTTTTTGAAGTTTTACTGTTCTTCTAAATATCTTACCCATAAATTTAAATTCTTCCCACATTCCCATGTCATCACATACAAGTCATACAACTCTTTATTTACCCTGACAAAGATTCATATTTTAAAATAACTACTTTTTTGCACATGCTTACACATGAATTGTTTCTGTATCATTTCACCTTTATGTACCAAATTGGGTCAGGACTCTGTCACAGATTGTTGAAAAATATTTAAATTCAAATATTTAAATTTTATTTTCCAAATTTTCTTGTTTTAGCATTGCACTATCACATGAATTAGTGTAGCACAGATTATTGGTGATGCCCACGTAAGCCTCCTCCTTTCTCCTGATCATCAGGGCCTCATTTTATCAAGGTTGCACGCTATTTTTGCACCCATGAACTCAGGGAAGAGGTCCTTTAATTAACCCAGGACAGAGATGGTATTTTTTTCCTCTTTGCCTGTGATTGGTATAATTCTGGACAATAAGATTTGAGGTGATATTACTAGAGTCTTCTAGGGAAGGTTTTCTTTTCTCTTTATAAAAAGTCAGAATACAGATGTGTCCTTTGCACATTGCTGTGTGAAGAAATCATGATACCATAACCATCTGGCAACCAGGAATAAGAGATCCTGAGTCCAAAACTCAAAGAATCAAACAGAGAAGAAAGACAAAGATATCTGGGCTTTTGATGACATTGTTGGACTTCTGAAGCACCCGTGGAACTTTTCTGGACTTCTTGTTAGTAGCCCCTTGTGTTTGAGCCACCTTGGTTATGTTTCTGTTATGCATGATCCGAAGCTGTCTAACTGTGACATCTCCATAAAACAAATAAGGAAACCAAGACTCAGATAAATTATATGGATGGCCTAAAATGGTTCAGTGAGTGAACAGTAAGGGCCTGGCTAGAATATAAATTCTTAGTTCGGTCCTCTTTTGAGTACATTGTGAAGTCTCTTTCTTAAGAACTGGTTGCTTGCACAAACCAGTGATTAACAATGTATTGTATAAAAGTGTAATATATACAGTAAAGTATTTTATGCAATAATGAACACATATGCATGTTATCTTATGTTGAATTATATGAAACAACCATTCTTATGCATCAAAAATGTTCAAATATTGGAGGGGCGCCTGGGTCACTCAGTCGGTTAAACATCTGGGCTCACATCAGGATCTCTGGGTTCTGGATGGAGTCCCGCCTCAGGCTCCCTGCTCAGCTTCCCTGCTCAGCCAGGAACCTGCTTCTCTCTCTTGCTCTGCCCCTCCTCTCCCCCCCCACTATCTTTCTCTCTTTCTCTCAAATAAATAAATAAAATCTTTAAAAATATGTTCAAATATTGGAAATTTCAAGTGGTTCACACTATCAATTTTATTGAATTCCCATTGCTAATATAGAGCAAACATATCTAATTAGTGTACATTAAATGCTCTTTATTTTGATTCTTAAGTTTGCTACCTAAAGTTTAAAGTGAAATTTCCCACATTTTCCATTACTTACCTTTATCGGCCTTCTTTCAAAGGAGAAATTCTAGGTTGTTTAAACTAGTTTGAAAAGTTTATAAACATACCTACCAATGACAATGTTGTAAAGCTTTAAGCATCTAAAATACATGCTCACTTTCTTTTTTTTAAGATTTTATTTATTTATTTGAGAGAGAGAGAGAGCATGAGCAGGGGGAGGAGGGAGAAGCAGACTCCCCACTGAGCCAGGAGCCCACCTCAGGGTTCCATCCTAAGACCCTGGGATCATGACCTGAGCAGAAGGCAGATACTTAACCAACTAAGCCACCCAGGGGCCCCCATGCTCACTTTCTTAAATGAATACCTACAGGGCTCAATCAGAAACTGTAGCATGCTTCAGATGATAAAGTTACATGTGACCTAAATAAGCCATGAAAATATGATGATGTAACAACCAAATAAATATAGCTCCCATTAGAAAATGCTGCATAATGGTGGGTTTTTTTTTGCAAAAGATGTATGTGCAGTGACTTTTGGGGATATATCGTTTACTGTCATTTAAAGTAGTATTTTATAACTTATTATCATTTTAATTCAACCACTTGGGAATTTATTAAATCCTTTCTTCTCAGTGGGATTCCCATTGTTTTTTTTTTTAAAGATTTTATTTATTTATTTGAGAGAGAAAGACAGAGAGAGAGAGCATGAGAGGGGGGAGGGTCGGGAGGGTCAAAGGGAGAAGCAGACTCCCTGCTGAGCAGGGAGCCTGATGCGGGACTTGATCCAGGGACTCCAGGATCATGACCTGAGCCGAAGGCAGTCGCTTAACCAACTGAGCCACCCAGGCGCCCCAATTCCCATTGGTTTTAAGAGAGTATTGATCAAGAAAGGATGCTATACTTTGTCAAATGCTTTTTCTGCATCTATTGAGAGGATCATATGGTTCTTGTTCTTTCTTTTATTAATGTATTGTATCACATTGATTGATTTATGGATGTTGAACCAACCTTGCAGCCCAGGAATAAATCCCACTTGGTCGTGGTGAATATTTCTTTTAATGTACTGTTGGATCCTATTGGCTAGCATTTTGGTGAGAATTTTTGCATCCATGTTCATCAGGGATATTGGTCTGTAATTCTCCTTTTTGATAAGGTCTTTGTCTGGTTTGGGGATCAAGGTAATGGTGGCCTCATAAAATGAGTTTGGAAGTTTTCCTTCCATTTCTATTTTTTGGAACAGTTTCAGAAGAATAGGTATTAATTCTTCTTGAAATGTTTGGTAGTATTATCCTGGGAAGCCATCTGGCCCTGGGCTCTTGTTTGCTGGGAGACTTTTGATGACTGCTTGAATTTCCTTAGTGGTTATAGGTCTGTTCAGATTTTCTATTTCTTCCTGGTTCAGTTTTGGTAGTTTATACATCTCTAGGAATGCATCCATTTCTTCCAGATTATCTATTTTGCTAGCATATAGTTGCTCATAATATGTTCTTATAATTGTTTGTATTTCACTGGTGTTGGTTGTGATCTCTCCTCTTTCATTCATGATTTTGTTGATTTGGGTCATTTCTCTTTTCTTTTTGATAAGTCTGGTCAGGGGTTTATCAATCTTATTAATTCTTTCAAAGAACCAGCTCCTAGTATAGGGATAGAGGGTACATATCTCAAGATCATAAAAGCCATCTATGAAAAACCCACATCAATTGTCATTCTCAATGGGGAAAAACTAAGAGCTTTCCCCCTAAGGTCAGGAACACAGCAGGGATGTCCACTATCACCACTGCTATTCAACATAGTACTAGAAGTCCTAGCCACAGCAATCATACTACAAAAAGAAATAAAATGCATCCTAATCGGCAAAGAAGAAGTCAAACTCTCACTCTTTGCAGATGATATGATACTTTATGTGGAAAACCCAAAAGACTCCACCCCAAAACTGCTAGAACTCATACAGGAATTCAGTAAAGTGGCAGGATATAAAATCAATGCACAGAAATCAGTGGCATTCCTATACACCAACAGCAAGACAGAAGAAAGAGAAATGAAGGAGTCGATCCCATTTACAATTGCACACAAAACCATAAGATACCCTAGGAATAAATCTAACCAAAGAGGCAAAGGATCTGTACTCAGAAAACTATAAAATACTCATGAAAGAAATTCAGGAAGACACAAAGAAATGGAAAAATGTTCCATGCTCATGGATTGGAAGAACAAATATTGTGAAGATGTCAATGCTACCTAGAGTAATCTACACATTTAATGCAATCCCTATTAAAATACCATCCACTTTTTTCAAAGAAATGGAACAAATAAACCTAATATTTGTATGGAACCAGAAAAGACCCTGAATAGCCAGAGGAA
This sequence comes from Neomonachus schauinslandi, assembly GCF_002201575.2. Taxonomy (NCBI): domain Eukaryota; kingdom Metazoa; phylum Chordata; class Mammalia; order Carnivora; family Phocidae; genus Neomonachus; species Neomonachus schauinslandi. Next base: position 132,309,906 of record NC_058406.1, on the reverse strand, counting down.
TATTGAAAAAGAAAAGCAAAGCTGGTGGCACCACAATTCCGGACTTCAAGCTCTATTACAAAGCTGTCATCATCAAGACAGTATGGTACTGGCACAAAAACAGACACATAGATCAATGGAACAGAATAGAGAGCCCAGAAATTGACCCTCAACTCTATGGTCAACTCATCTTTGACAAAGCAGGAAAGAATGTCCAATGGAAAAATGTCTCTTCAACAAATGGTGTTGGGAAAATTGGACAGCCACATGCAGAAGAATGAAACTGGACCATTTCCTTACACCACACACAAAAATAAACTCAAAATGGTTGAAAGACCTAAATGTGAGACAGGAGTCCATCAGAATCCTAAAGGAGAACACAGGCAGCAACCTCTTTGACCTCAGCCGCAGCAACTTCTTCCTAGAAACATCGCCAAAGGCAAGGGAAGCAAGGGCAAAAATGAACTATTGGGACTTCATCAAGATAAAAAGCTTTTGCACAGCAAAAGAAACAGTCAACAAAACCAAAAGACAACTGACAGAATGGGAGAAGATATTTGCAAATGACATATCAGATAAAGGGCTGGTATCCAAAATCTATAAAGAACTTACCAAACTCAACACCCAAAGAACAAAGAATCCAATCAAGAAATGGGCAGAACACATGAACAGACATTTTTCCAAAGAAGACATCCAGATGGCCAACAGACACATGAAAAAGTGCTCAACATTGCTTGGCATCAGGGAAATCCAAATCAAAACCTCAATGAGATACCACCTCACACCAGTTAGAATGGCTAAAATTAACAAGTCAGGAAACAACACATGTTGGCGAAGATGCGGAGAAAGGGGAACCCTCCTACACTGTTGGTGGGAATGCAAGCTGGTGCAGCCACTCTGGAAAACAGCATGGAGGTTCTTCAAAAAGTTGAAAATAGAGCTACCCTATGACCCAGCAATTGCACTACTGGGTATTTACCCCAAAGATACAAATGTAGTGATCCGAAGGGGTACGTTCACCCCGGTGTTTATAGCAGCAATGTCCACAATAGCCAAACTATGGAAAGAGCCAAGATGTCCATCAACAGATGAATGGATAAAGAAGATGTGGTATATGTACACACACACACACACACACACACACACACACACACAATGGAGTATTATGCAGCCATCAAAAGGAATGAAATCTTGCCATTTGCAATGACATGGATGGAACTGGAGGGTATTATGCTGAGCGAAATAAGTCAATCAGAGAAAGACATGTATCATATGATCTCACTGATATGAGGAATTCTTAATCTCAGGAAACAAACTGAGGGTTGTTGGAGTGGTGGTAGGTGGGAGGGATGGGGTGGCTGGGTGATAGACATTGGGGAGGGTATGTGCTATGGTGAGCACTGTGAATTGTGTAAGACTGTTGAATCACAGACCTGTACCTCTGAAACAAATAATACATTATATGTTAAAAAAAAAAAAAAGAAGATAGCAGGAAGGGAAAAATGAAGGGGGGGTAATCGGAGAAGGAGATGAACCATGAGAGACTATGGACTCTTGAGAAACAAACTGAGGGTTCTAGAGGGGAGGAGGTGGAGGGATGGGTTAGCCTGGTGATGGGTATTAAAGAGGACATGTATTGAATAAAAAAAAAAAAGAGAGAGAGAATAACATATAGAACTCAAGAGTTGATTGGATTAGCTTTCAATGTTATTTTAATTGACAATAGAATATAGTACTGAGAGGAGGAATTCAACCTTTTTGCTAAGTTCTTCACAGTACTTTCTATTTACTTATAAAAGTATTATTTTCTCTAAACTGTACATTAACATGTCCCACAAAAACTAAGATTATTTACTTTCAAAAAGTTTAAACACTGCTTTAAATGCATAGAGTTCTCCACAAAAATGAGATTAGCAGCTTCAGTATTGCAGTGTAGCCATATTATAAAAATTATTACAATAATCAATATTGCTTTCATTTCTAGAATTAATCTGATGGTAAGATCTTGTTTATATAGATATTAAACAAATGCATTATTCACATTTTGTAATGATTTTCTAGAGAAAAAAGACTTTTTTAATTATCATATGGAAGTGGTGTAATAAATGAGTATAATCTTTATTAACAGAAGGTTAATTTACATAAAACAAATGCTCATTGAATTATTGAATATGATAATATCTACATGCCTACTCCTGTTTGTCATATTTTGTGCCTTTTGGCGACATCAGAATTATAACAATCTGATTTATGCATTAAATTTAATGCATAATACGACAACGTACAGATATGTATGCCTTATAATGTATAATTTAAACATGATTGCTATATATTTCACCCATTCTTTCATGGCTTTACCGATTTTCTCATGCAGCCAGAAATCGCGATTAAAATGCAGGTTGCCAGATATGAATGTCTGTTTGGATTAATGAATATTTTCATAAAAATACTCCAACTATGAATGTTTTAAAAACCTTGTCATAACATTCACCAAACTTACACATGACAGCAAGCATGTGTTACTGCATTTTCATCTTAAATATTTGATGATTGCCTCTTTAAATCCAAGATTCATAACCCAAAGGCTTTCATTTTCTTATACCATGTGTAATTCAAAAGACATTTATTAGTACAGTCCTCGTTTTATGCATCAACAAAACATACATGAAAAAAAGCAATATATGAACTTCCCAGAATTTTGGACATATTTTAAGGTATTAATTATACATAACAATATTCTATAATTTGTATACACTATTTATACTTTTTCTCTCCCTCCCAGTAGAATAAAGATAGGATTTACAATAAAGATGATTCTGGTTAAACATTAAAAACTACAATACCACTGGAATCTTTTTCAACCTACATTAAAAACATGTAAACATTTCCTGATCTACCCACATTTTCAGGAAATGATTGCAGTGCACAGCTGCAATTTATGAGATTCTGAAAAACACCAGTGTTCTCCTAACAATTTCTTAACAATAATGTCAGTTTTTAAATTGCAGATTTAAATTTAGCATAGGTAAATAACCGTAACAGGTCTGTTACAGTCATCCTAATTACTTAAGAAGGAAACCAACTAACAATTGTAAGAGCAATTCCATACCAGGTTTCAACTGAAGGTTGCCCATTGATGGGTCACTCTCACTTGACCTTGAGTCTGCAGAAAGGTAGTTCACCATGGTAACCTTAGTCTTGATGCTTTCCATACAGTAAATCATTTCAGTCTCTTCATGTAATTCTTTTATTGGCTGTGCAACTGAAATGTCATGCTTCATGAACAAAGAAGCTAGTAATTTCTTATGGGTGATTAAACCACCTTTCTAATGTCTGAGCATGGATAAAGTTGTATGCAACATTTTAAGACACACTTAGTTCATGTTAATGTTTTCTCTGTTTTTTAAAAAAATATTCTGGTAGACATATTTTACCCTAATATATTTTCTTAATCTTTAAATGCATGCAGTCTATCAGTATACTATCAAATATCTGGTATCATCTGATAAATTATATGGTGGTGTTTCTACCTACAGAAAGAATGTGTATGTGTGTGTGTGTGTGTGTATTTATGTTTATAAATAAAACAAAGCTCTTTAAATAATACTGAAGTTTCCAAAAGCAGACAAGTTTCAAAAGGACATTTTAGGCCCTATGCCAAAACTGACATTCCACCTTAAATTATGTGAAAAAAAATTTTTTTTAAAGATTTTATTTATTTATTTGAGAGAGAGAGAATGAGAGAGAGCAAGCACATGAGAGGGGGGAGGGTCAGAGGGAGAAGCAGACTCCCTGCCGAGCAGGGAGCCCGATGCGGGACTTTATCCAGGGACTCCAGGATCATGACCTGAGCCAAAGGCAGTCGCTTAACCAACGGAGCCACCCAGGCACCCCAAATTACGTGAAAATTTTTAAAAAAAGTATTTTAATGACAAATTATGAGAAAATCATGAAAACCATGATTTCTTTAAAAAGAGTTACGAAATTGCTTTTTCCTTTATGAACTGTTCATATTCATCTCTAGACAATCATTCCCTTATGCTTTTATAATAAAACTCTGCTTTTTTGAAGCTCATTCCAATCTATTATATTGCTCTCATAATCACATCTGTCAAGATCCCAGCCCCACCCCCACCCCCACCCAGTTCTCCCATTTGTTGAAATCTTGGCATTTAACTCAGTTTCTCTACTCATGACAATTTCTGCTATTACCCTGGGAGATTTTAAAAGTCACATGGACAACTTATTCCAAAACCTGGCCTCTTAGTTCCTTCAAATCCTCATCACCAATGACTCTCTTTGGTCATCCACTTTCCTGGACAGACATTAAAACTGATCATCCCTAAAACTCTTCTAATTTTAATATTGGCATTTTAAGAATTCTCTCCTACACTACCAATTTTTGTTTTATTTTTTAAAAATTATTATTTAACTACACTAACTACAACCCTAAAAACTCATTACGACTGAAAACTTCAATTTGTCAGTCCCTCTAATATCTCCCTATCAATAGTCCCTTTATGACATCACCTACCTCCATACTAAGCTAAAATCTTGTGGAACATGATTCTAATCATTACATTTATAATACCTAATTCCTCTATTCCTCTGTCTCTGCATTTTACTTATTTGAAAGACCTCAAATTTTGGTGATCCCAATAGTGTTCTTTCTTCGGTCTAACCTCAGGCATGTGAGCCCTGCTAGAGAAAACCAAACAACAGGGAACGTTGACTCCTTTCCATAAATTAATAAATCACCAATCTTAACTGAACACTCAACACTTCCTGGTAACTGTACTACATTCATTGATCAAGCCACTTTCCTGTTCTCCACACAAAGATTTCAGACCTTCTGCATTATCCTCAAACTACCAGTACTCTCACAAAAACCTCATTCTCAGCAGTGTCACCTTCTACCACACAGAGTAAATAGATGCAATGAGAAGAAAACTCCCTGCCATGAAACCTATGAACTTGCCTGCATTTGTCCCAGTTTCTTATTATTTTCTTGTTTATTTATTTTTATTTTTTATTTTTTAAGATTTTATTTATTTATTTGACACAGCGAGAGAGGGAACACAAGCTGGGGGAATCCGAGAGGGAGAAGCAGGCTTCCTGCCGAGCAGGGAGCCCGAAGTGGGGCTCGATCCCTGGACCCTGGGACCATGACCTGAGCCGAAGGCAGACACATAAGGACTGAGCCACCCAGGCGCCCCTATTTTCTTGCTTAAATAGGTGCTTTTCTTTTGCTGCTATTAGACTCACTTCCCTTCCATTCTCATACTTTAGTATCAATGATCCCTTCTCTAATTTTGTCAAGTTTTTTTTTTCTAGAACACTCTTCCCACTCCGAAATCAATGAACTCTCATAATCCTTTAGATCTCCATTCAAATGTTCCTTCTTCACTGAAGACTTACATTCCCTCCAAAATAAATCAGATTCCCTTGTTTTTCAGTCTTATTTTCCACCAACTATATTTCCTACTTTCCTGCATTTTAATTGACATTTTTATCACAATTTGAAATTCTATTTAAGTGATCATTGAATTAATATTTGCCCTTCAATATTTTTTAGCATTACAAGATCACCATTAAGGCACATAGTAAGAGCTCAAGAAATCTTTCATAACGAATGAATAACAATAGAAGAAAACACTGTCGTAGCATGTACTATGTGCCAAGCCCTAAATTTATAAACTCATTTAATATGGCAACCCTATCTTCATGTTATAAATGAGAAATCTCAGGTACAGGCAGGACTTGACAGACACAGAAGAGTTTGGCTTCAGAGTTTATGACTTAAAAACGTACTCAACTGCTCATGAATGAATGAAATAAAATTATTACAGTATGCCTACACAAAAAGGCAAAAATAATATAACTGTGATGAGATTTAGTCCATATTTTTATGATATGCAGTGTAACTATGAAGTGGCAAAGTTGAAGTGTAAGTTAGGATTTTTCCAATCCTTTGACATTTTGAATTGAAGAGTATGGAAAAAGTATACATGTTTTCATATACATCTTTGGTGCTTTAATTACATCCTATTTTTTCTTAGTAAGTTAACAACATTCTAAGGTCAAGTTAATAGTAACAGTGACTAAAAAAATGGAAGAAAAAATAAAAATCTACAATATAGGACATTGGTCTGTTTGGGAATAACAGCAAACTACCTTTGGTCACATGAATCCTCTGGATTGGAGCAAATGGGTCTACTCAAAATGTATATACTAAGGGCTGTCTATGGCTGTTGAGATACAAAGAAAATGCTAGACATGAAGAGTATCATAATGGTGGAGCAGGGATGTGAGGGGAGCGGTTACAGAGAAAGAGAGAAGTCAGTTAAATAATATCCCTCTTCCAATACAGGCTTCACCCCACTAAATTCTTTAGAGCTGAATCTACATAGCCTTCAAAATATAGGGAAGAATCACACTCATTATATTTCATTTTTCACCAACATTCTATAAAGTATTGGAGAACTGAATATAATATCTGATTCAATAATCAAGAGAAGAGGGAGCAATTTTCAACAAAGCCATCCTCCATGAGAAAAGAAACACACTTGAGAGAATATAAGAAGGCTTTCAACTCAGTGGGAAGGGAATGTGAAAGCACTTCATTGAAGCTCATTGTAGCTTGTGCACAGTTTGCCTGCCAAGAAATGCTCATTCAATATAGGGAAATACATTCCCATTCACTAATAAACACAGTCAAATGCAAAGTTGCTTTACAAAGTCAAAGTCTATAAATATCTCATAACTGGTTTATGCCTTAACATAGTTCCCTCAAATTATATTTTATCACCAGGCTTTTTTTTAGTTATTCTATTCTTTGCTTTGACTTCAATTGTTCATGGCACAATCATACGTTCCTTAAAATTATTCATATTTCCATGGGAGAAGATCATAATTCTCCAAATACTGGAATCATGCAGTGTGGGGATATTTAATTTTTCAGGTTTGTACATATGAATAAACAGGAAGCAAGAAGATCAATGACTAGTAGTGTTAACCATCAGCACCCAAACCCCCTGTCAGCCAAGGCTCAAGTGTTATCTCTTGATGTGAACATTGACCCAGGAGTCAGGAAAATAGCCCAGGGGTTGTATTTTCCAATAATGTACTGGAGACCTATGACAAGCTCACAGCCAAGTAGTAAAGCACTTCTTAACTCACAAGACCATCAAACTGGATTAAGTGCTTTGAAATCCATGGATAACAGGTGCTCTAAGGACTGAAGAGCTCACCAGGTCACCTCTTTCCCTCCGGGTCATTCACCTCCTTGTGCCTCATGTTAGGAGAATATTGATGAGAAGAGTGACAGAAGATGCCCATGGCAGCAGAAAGTAACGTAAGGGAAACCCATTAATTTCTCATATACAGATTTTATGCTGCAGTGCTAAAAATTCTATAATGATCTTTAAAAACATTGATGCAATTTCCAGAATCCTTAGAAAAGTCTCATCAAATGATTAAAACTTGGTTTTACAGACAGTTACAGATTTGCTTTCATATTAAAATTGTTCCTAATAACATATTATTAGCCAATTTTAGGAAGATTTTTTGAAAAAAAGTTTGATGAAGCATAATCATCCAACAAGATAGCAGTACATCCAAATAAGGATTTAAAAATACTGAAGATGATCTAAAAATAGTATCTCAATGAGGAAATCAATTTATAACTCAGAAAATGGTTTAACATTAGTCAGTAAAAGTTCACCGATTTACAAAACTTAATTACTTGAAAAGCCATAAAAAGTTTTTATGAAATAATCTATTCTTTAATTTTAAGAAAAAGACTATCAAAGACTTCCTTGAAATGAAATATGGAAGGAAAATATAATTCAATTTGAAAAAATTACTTCACTAATTTTAGAAATTCATACGTATTTGGTTTACGCCCGGCCGAGATGACCTGAAGTCCATGGCACTGTGGTGATAAGGAAACTGTGGCACAGACAGTTTAAGTGACTTGCCCAAGGTCACACAGCTTTTTTTCTTATAAGGCTAATTATGACAAGGCACATGTCAGTGAATCAGCAAGATCTAGATCCAGACAGTACTACAGATATGGAAGATGTTACAAATGCTGAAGAAGAACTTATTAAAGAATGTGAAGAAATGTGGAAAGATATGGAAGAACTGTCATTATTATTTATGCAAGCGAAATGTTTGACTGCTGAACTCAATCAATGGCAGAAAGAAAGTCCTGGAATAATTCCACTAAATGAAGAAGTTCTAGTAACATTAGGAAAAGAAGAGTTCTAAAAATTGAGACATGATCGTGAATTGGTACTCTCTACTATTCAGTCAAAGAATGAAAATCTAAAGGAAGACTTGGAAAGGGAGCAACAGTGGTTGGATGAACAGCAACAGCTACTGGAATCTCTTAATGTACTACACAATGATTGAAGCATCAGGTTGTGACATTTTCTGAATCAAGAATCTTTGATGAGCTGAAAACTAAAATGCATGATATAAAAGAATATAAGGAGAAACTCTTGATTACCTTGGGTGAGTTTCCGGAAGATCATTTTCCTCTGCCTGGTAGAAATGTTAAAAAGAAAAGGAAAAAAAAAAAAATTCAAGAATCAACTGCACAGCTGATAACACTGCATGAAATGTTAGAGATTCTTTTAAATAGATTATTTGATGTTCCACATGATCCATATGTCAAAATTAGTGATTCTTTTTGGCCACCTTATACTGAGCTGCTCCTTTGTAATGGAATTGCCTTGAGACATCCAGAAGATCCAACGGAATAAGATTAGAAGCCTTCCATCAGTAAAAGGATGGTCTCTTTTTTCACACAGTACTTAATGGATCTTGTCATTCAAAGATAATAGAAACACTGAGGATTTACTTGGATAAAGAACGTTATTTGCAAATCAAAGTACATAGTCCCTCTTCCTTTTATCCATAAAATGACCTGTGCCATCTTCTATTCATTTATAAAAGGTTTCTTTCAGTTCATTCAGTGCTTTGGTGTGTTCAACTGGATGGAAAAGAATGCAAGTAAAAATATTCTAGACTTAATCATTATAAAAGTTTTGATATACCTTCTGCAGTATTCTTTGGAAAATTCTTTGTTAATTTATAATATCGCTTATGTAATTTTTTCCTTTTGAAATTTATGACAGTTTATTTTATGCATTTTGAGTTCCATTTGGTGCTTATGTCTTTACATTTAGGAATTATAATGGAAAGGCCATTTAATTTGCAGGTGGCCTTTAAATTGACAGTATCTGATGTAGATGGAATACATAATTTAAAATTTAAAATCTGTTCCATGTATACTGCCTTATTTCTAGATTTGTTAAAAATTGGAACAGAAACTAATGGATAAGGGTAGCATGAAAACTATATTTTAGTATGTATTATATACCAAGTGATATTATATATTAATTCTTGATTGTTAGTTATTGTTAACAAAATTGTGTTCATAAAATTTTGTTAATTCTCCATGACCTTTCGGTAAATAAAATTCTCTTATCTAAAAAAAAAAAAGAAAGAAAGAAAGAAATTCACACGTATTTGGCATTGTAAAACAAGGTATCCCTGCACTGTAGTCTATTCATCGCCTAGGTATACAGTCTACTAAATCAATGACCTCCAAATTGTATATTTAATCTTCTAAAATTTTAAAAGAATTGTAGAATTCTTCTGCAATGGATTTAGACTCCTCTCTTTCTCCATGAAAATCTGAAGAGGTCTCTAAAGCTCGATTTCAGACTCTGTTGGGCTATCCAGCACTCCAACTCACTTGGATTTTGGTGAAATAATGGTTCATTGGATATTCATTTTCCTCATCGCTATTATAAGAAAAAAGGAAAAAAATGAAAAGATTGTGATATAGTAAAATAGTTTTTGTACTGTTAGCTCATTTTTCCTTAAAACAAAATATAAAAATAATGTGGTATAGTAAAATAGTTTGCACATTGTTGGATTTTTTTTTTTTGAGCACTTCAAAAGGCATAACAAGCCTTTGCAAAAAAAGACATGTGACCTTTCCATCTCATTATAAAATTAATATGTATTGTTTATAGGAAGGGAAAATACAGGGCAGAAATCACCTAAGAAAAATATCTAAATGTAGGAAAATAAATGTCTTTTAATGTTAGCCCAACTAATTTACATATTTTTCTCTAAATTTAGCTGAAAGGAAAGTATATAATTCCAACTTGGCCTTGAAGCACAAATATAACGTGCAATAGATGGCAAAAACAACTGAGAAATTCTGACCTAAAAGGAATGGAAAGGCTATACCACCCAGCCAGAGTGATGGAGAATGCTGTGGGAACTGCCTGGTCCTGACAGCACAAATCTGTATGTTGCTGGCATTCCTTCTCTCCGGATACCACCTGGATTCTAGCCAGCATCCAGGGCGGGTCAAACATTGTCATCAATCTCCACTCCTCAAGTTGTAGAAGAGAAAGTTGAAAGCTCAGGTTTATTTCGCATCTCCATCAAATCCCTGTTTACAGTATGATAATTGAAGACTTTTGGAGACACCATTTATAAAACAAACAATATTTTTATTGCAATCAATGAGTGTTTGAAAAAATGTAAAGTACATTGATAAGCTAATATTTAACTGTGGAAATCAATTTTTTTAATGTTTGCCAAACTGATTTACATATTTTTCTCAGAATGTATCTTAAAAAAATGTGTATTCATTCATCTTGGCTATAAAACTCAGATATTGTACAATGGGTAGAAAGAATAAATTGAGAATCTGGCGGCAAGTAATCAAAAGGAAAAAAAGGTCTATGAAATGTTCAGATATTTGTTAACAGGTAAGAAAAATAAAGATATCTTTGCTTTACTTTGACCAGAATTATTTACTTTATACTCAGATTTTGTTATCCTGATAAACAAAACTCTTGAATTTTTTTGTAGCTATCTTCTGTTTGTTTACTATATATTTAAATAACTTATATTGCTTTATTATATTTTAATAGATCTTGTACATGACTAGGAGAATGAACTCATCTTTACCAAACATTTATTAAGAATGCCCTCAGTGGTACCCATTACAGTACACCCCACAGGTATATTTTGTTTTGTGCAGTGAAGCCTTCCTGGAAAGCACCGTGTCAGGTCATAAATTTCTTCCTCCAATCCTTTCCCACCTACTGCCAGCCAAAAACATTGCAGCCAAATGTATCCATCTAAGGTATACTTCTGGTCCTGTTCTTCCCTGCCTCAATGTCATTTACTGACTCCTCATTGCCTGTTTACCAAATGCTAGGTATTATGCTTATTACTTTGAATATATGTTTCTTTAATCTTTATAACAACTGCAGCTGGTTATACTAATATTATCTCCACTTTATAGGAGAATATAAATAATTTGCCTAAAGTCATAGAGCCAGTAAGAGGCAGATAGATTCCTAGACAAGACTAGCAGACTCCAATGACCATGTATTTAATTATCATTACAACACTTTTTCAACATGCCAGAAAGTACTCTAAATTTATCTCCCAAGATGCCTTTACATAAGTCCTATGATCCAGCAAGAATGGTTTGTCTGTTGTATAACTCATAGCCCAGGACTACACTAGATGCCCCTCAATTAATGTTGCTAGCATTCATAGAATAACATTTGTGACTAGAAAATGCCATCATGCTAAAGCTTTAAAAACTTGTCATTCATGCGTGAAACTTAAGAAACAAAATGAACCAAGGCAAGAGACAAACAAACAAACAAAAAACAGACTTAAATACAGAGAGCAAACTGGTGGTTGCCAGAGGGGGGGTGGGGGGGCGGATGGGTGAAATAGAGAGAGGATTAAGAATATGCTTATCATGATGAGAACTGAGTACCGTATAGAAATGTTGAATCACTATATTGTACACCTGATATTAATATAACACTGTATGTTAATTATACTTCAATTTAAAAAGATTTTTTAAAAACTCCAAAATTTCTTATTACAATGTGCCAGTTAAACGAGAAAAGAAAATTTTCTTCTTGGTAATACTTTCATTGCTTCTTGTAACATTCTTAAAGATTATCTTAAAATCATAGACCTCCCTAAAAATGGAAAAGCTACTCTTTTGCTCAATATTATAGAGCTCCCTCAAGAAATAGTTATTTTTTGGAATACTTACTTAGCATTTTTCTGTTCCCTACAATGTTATGTTATACATTCAACAGAATAAGAGGATATTAATCAGAAAATTAAATATTTTAGAGATTTTCCTTAAAAGCTAGCCCATCACGGGGGTGCCTGGGTGGCTCAGTCGTTAAGCGTCTACCTTCGGCTCAGGTCATGATCCCAGTGTCCTGGGATTGAGCCCCACATCGGGCTCCTTGCTTAGCAGGGAGACTGCTTCTCCCTCTCCTTCTGCCTGCAGCTCCCCCTGCTTGTGCTCTCTCTCTCTGTCAAATAAATAAATAAAATCTTTAAAACAAAAAAAGTTAGCCCATCATAGGTTTTGATCTGAATTTATCTCTAGATAAGGAAACATGGCATTTTTATATCAAAATGGTTCAAGTTAAACATTATAAATTTAGACAAATTGTGACCTGATGTCATCTTTGTAAGTGTTATCATTATCTTTTGTTGAAGAATTCAAGGAATTCTTTAGGAAAAAGTGACTCCAAACACCATAGTACAAAATATTTAAATACTGAGTGATATTCCTTTTAACAAGCAATTAACAAACTGAATGCAAATGAAGGCATATGGTTGAGGGAATGCAATCTGAGAAAACAATGTTCAGGCTCTATATTTTGGGACTCTATACTGATATTAGCTAACATTTACCATGCACTTACAATGCACTCAGTTTATATGGATTATTTCAACTCTAATCCTCGTAACACCTTCTACAAGAGATGTTATTGCAACTATTACTGTATTGCGTGGGTGTACCTGTTATTATCTCCATTTTATATATGAATACAGTAAGATAGAAGGAGTTAAATAGCCTACCCTAAGTGACAAAACTCCTAGATATCCTGAACACAGAGCCATTGCCCTTAACAACCATGCTCGGTTGACTGCCTTATCCTGCATGTGCTTTTAATTATATGGCTGCATCCAAAGATATTAGGCATGAAATGAAGACAATCTCTATTTGCTATCTAAATTTGAAGAAAGGCAATCAGGTTAACTCCCTGCATTAGTCTTTTTTGTGGCTGCTGGAACAAATTACCACAGATTTGGTGGCTGAAAAGAAGACATTTATTATCTCATGGTTCTGGAGGCTTGGAAATCCAAAACCGGTGTCACTGGTCTGAAATCAAGGTGTCACCAAGGCCATGGAGGTTCTAGGGGAAGAGTCTATTCCTCGCCTCCTCAGCTTCTGGTGGTTACCAGCATTTCTTGGCTTGCAGCTGCATCACTTCAATCTTCAAGGCCAGCATCCTCACATCTCTCTCTGCTCCATCTTCACAACAGCTTCTCCTCTGTCTCTGTCAAATCTCCCTCTGCTTCTCTCTTATCAAGGTACTTGTGATTGAATTCAGAACCCAGCCAGTAATTCAGGATAACCTTCCCATCTCAAGATCTTTTCCAAATAGGATAGCATTTACAGGTTTCAGGGGTTAGGACTTGATGTCTTTGGGACCATTATTCAGCCTACTATACTATGCATCTATAAATGTCATGCCACCTGTATGAGAGAAATATGTGGCTGAAAGCAAAATATCAAGACATTTTTTCAAGTAAGAAAGTTTGAAGAATTTTTGTAAGGTCGGTGCTCCTTGAGCAGTTTTTCCCACGCCTTCCACATCTGCATTCTTATCTCCTATAAGTAGACCTGAAGCTCATTACAATAACATGTCCATTTGGGTGGCCAAATCGAACAGTAATCACTTTTTCCATGATACTATGTAAGTAAAGAGTAATACTTCTAGGTAAAATTGTGCCATAAAAAAACAGGTCACTTATTGCCTTTTTCAACAATATGGGTGGACCTGAGGCCATCATACTTAGTGAAATAAATCAGAAAGAGAAAGACAAACAGTATATGATCTCACTTCTATGTAGAATCTAAAAAGCAAAGCAAAGCAAAACAAAACAAAAATGCAAGTTCATAGATACAGAGAATAGATTGGTGGTTGCCAGGGGTGGGGAGTGGAGGGTTGGGCAAAACAGGTGAAAGGAGTCACAACGTATAAACTTTCAGTTATAAAATAAAATGTCATGGGAATATAATATATAGCACAGTGACCATAGTTAATAATACTGCACTACGTATTTGAAAATTGCTAAAAGAATAGATCTTAAAAGTTCTCATCACAATAAAAAAATTTTTTTTAAGATTTTATTTATTTATTTGACAGAGAGAGAGCGAGAGAGGGAACACAAGCAGGGGGAGTGGGAGAGGGAGAAGCAGGCTTCCCACCGAGCAGGGAGCCCGATGCGGGGCTCAATCCCAGGACCCTGGGATCACGACCTGAGCTGAAGGCAGACGCTTAACGACTGAGCCACCCAGGCGCCCCAATAAAATTTTTTTTTTGCTTACTACGGTGGCAGATGTTAACTAGACTTAATTTTAATTAATTAATATAATGTATGTCAATTATACTTCAATTTTTAAAATTATCAAAAAAAAAAGACATTCAAAAGATGAACAATAAACATGCCAATGCAGTTGGCTGGAAAAAAAAACAGGTCACTTAGTACATGACTTCCTACTCAATCTATGCCAGGTTACTGGGGCAGAGGCCTTGTCAATATAATAAGTTTGGCCTTTAGATAGAGTGACCACATGGTGAAAAGGAAGAAAACTTAGGATCCTGACAAATATGGAGTTGGGATATATTAAGCTTGGACTCTGAGCATACCACATCGTCATTGAAGAAGTAATCTAGAAAAAAATTACCTAATAACACAAGAATATAACAAAGAAAATTAATCTTAATAATTCTAATCATAAGCTTGCAACTTAAATGACTTTGGGATTTAAATTCACGTGAATGGCATGGCATGGGAATTCCCACTCAGGCTACTGTTACTTCTGGGATGTATGACAGAAACAAAACCAGCCATACCACAGAAATACATGCTCAGGATAACTACACACACACACACACACACACACACACACACTCACAGTCTCGCTGAAGATAAGGAAGCTAAAATAACAAAACACAATAGGAAATAATAACAAAAAAATAGTTAGATGCAATCAACAGTAGGATTAGACTCTAAGAATTGCAGAAAATAAACCAGTATGATAGAGATTGAATAAAATGAAAAACTTTAAAGTGATTAAAATATAAAGAGTAAACATTGTATGACATGTAAAGAACAAGTGTATTTTAAAAGGAATGAAACACAATTGTACTGTTTTTCAAACACTGAAACATGCAGTTGTTTGAATTTAAAAAAATTATGGTCAATTAGAAGCAATTAGAAGCAGCTGAAGTGAAAGTTAGTTACCTGGAAAATAAATCTGTGAAAATTACCTAGAATGAACAAAGATAACAAAAGAAATTTTAAAAAAGAGAACAGTGAAGTTAAAAGCCCTAGAGAATAGAATTATTAGTTCTAACATATCTTTAATATTAGAGTTTCAGTATAAAAGAATAAGGAAAATGGAAAGAAGCATATTAAAGTAATAAAGAATAAAGCCTTGAATTTTTGCATCTAACTCCAAAAGCAAAGGGAACAAAAGCAAAAATAAACAAGTGTGACTACATTAAACTAAAAAGCATCTGCACAGCAGAGGAAACCATCAACAAACTAAAAAGGCAACCTACTGAATGGAAGAAAATATTTACATATCATATATCTGATAAGGGTTTAATATCCAAAATACATAAAGAACTCAACTCAACAGCAATCATCAACATCATCATCATCTGATTAAAAATGGGCAGAGGATCTAAATAGACATTTTTCCAAAGAAGACATACAGATGGCCAAAAGGTACATGAAAGAAGGCTCAACATCACTAATTATTAGGGAAATGCAAATCAAAACCACAATGATACATCATCTCACACCTGTTAGGTTAGTCATTATCAAAAAGACAAAAATTAGCAAGTCTGGAGAGGATATGGAGAAAAGGGAATATTCACTCACAGTTAATGGGAATGTTAATTGATGCAGTCACTATGGAAAATAGTATGGAGGCTCTTCAAATGCTACTCAGTCATAAAAAAGAAAATCTTGCTATTTGTGGCATGAATGACCTTGAGGGCACTATGCTAAGTCAGACAGAGAAAGACAAATGCTGTATGATTTTGCTTATATTTGGAATCTAAAAAATATCCACAAACAAACAAAGCAAAACACATAGATACAGAGAACAGATTAGTGACTATTAGAGGGGAAGGGAGTTAGGGTGGACAAAATGTGTGAAGTGGGTCAATTATATGGTGACAGATGGTAACGAGACTTATTGTGGCATTTGTTTTGCAGTGTATACAAATATAAAATTATTATGTTTTTCACCTTTAACTATTATAATGTTATATACAATTTCACCCCAAATTAAAAAAAAGATAAGTCAAAGAAAGTGAAAGAAATAAAAACATAAGACATAAACACTGATGAAATGAAAAGAGAAAAAATAGAGAAGTTAAAATCTATGGGCAGTTCTTTAAGGAAAAACCCCATATTTAACTGGAAGAAGGTATTTGCAATTCATATCAATGACAACAAATCAGAATCTGAGTATGTTCTAAATATACTGCAAATCAATAAGAAAATGAACAAAACATATGTACAGACAAATCACAAAGGAGAAATCTAGAGCAACTAACAAAATACACACATGGCTAAAAAAAAAAAAGAAGAAGAAGAAAAATTTGTTCACACCTCATTTATAATTTAAAAAGAAATTCTAAAAATAAGAGAATCAAAATGCCACATTTAGCAAAGAGATCCAGGAAGACAGAGCTAAAAAAGATTAACCATTGGATCTGAGAATCTAGAAATCAAGGATGATCTTTATCAGAGTATCAACAAGAGTGAAATCAGTTTGCAATACCTTGAGAAACAAATGTAAAGAAAGGAAATGGAAACAGAATAATAACTTTCTTTAAAAAGTTAGATGATCCGGGAGCACCTGGGTGGCTCAGTCACTGAAGCATCTGCCTTTGGCTCAGGTCATGATCCTGGTGTTCTGGGGTCCTGGGGTCCTGGAGTGGAGCCGTGCTCGGTGGGGAGTCTGCTTCTTCCTCTCCCTCTGCCCCTCTCCCTCTGTGCTCAGGGGGGAGTCTGCTCCATGCTCAGTTGAGAGTCTGCTTCTCCTTTTCCCTCTGCCCCTCTTCCTCTGTCCCACTCCCTATCCCTACCCCCACTCATGCTCACTTTCTCTCTCTCTCAAATTAATGAATAAAATCCTTAAAAAGAAATTTAGATGATCCAGGAAGAGGAGAGATGTAGTAATAGATGAAGCTAAGACACCTGCTCAAAGTAGTCAGATATATTAATTTTTTCATTTGATTGTTTCATTATGGCTGCACCATGAGCTTATTATTAAGCTCAAAAGTAGCCACAAGAGAGGGAAAAGTCCTGAAAGTAAGAGAGAAAATAAATGATAGAGCAATGCTCTGGAGAAAACAATCAATTGCACCAATGCAAAGTTTAGCCTTGAGCAAAAGAGTAAAAAGAATGCCTTAATTTTTAAATTGATGTGTATAGGAGATGGGCCTGCATGAAGTTGAGGATATTCAGTAATATAAGAGAGCAAAGTAAGAGGAAGTGAGTCTAACATTAGGTGAAGTAGAAATTATTTAGATATGACATTGTAGAGATCTAAGCAGATGTCAGCCCACAGCCATATTTTATTCATGAAAAAAATATATTATACAAAGCTAAATTAAACATGGGCCATCATGCCCTTAAGGAGCTCAGTCTACCAGGAAAAGTGAGACCTGTTCAAACAAAACCAAGATAACTAAAATGCCATTCATTCCTCCTTTCTCACTGTATACATATTATTTTGTTCTTTTCTCTTTCATTTTATAAGATCACATAGCATTCTGTGTTCCTTTTTCTTCCCAATTCTCTAAAGGGATACATGAAAGGGGAAATGTTTACTATAGTGCCAACATTAAGCTCAGGCTCCCTTCCACAGCTTAGGACTGTGGTCTCTATATTAACTCATCCAGAGCACTGGAATGATTTGTGCTAAATGCATGAAAGAGATGAGGAGTAAGAGAAGTCATTAAAATTATTCTATTTCTTCTCCTCCCATACCCAAATAGACTTCACCTTAGGAAAAGCATTACCCGCACTTCCTAATATGAAACTGACTTTTGTCACACAGTCAAAATATTTTAAAGATAGACAAAATCAATCTTATTGACCATTTCTCAAAATTCTGTCCTCGAATATTAAAAGTTATGTTTCAGGAAAGTAAAAGTTTCAAATTTATGTTCTTGAACTTCATTGAGGATCACTTTGATACGGATTAAAATTTTCATCTTTTAGGTTTATTTGAAAATATTGTACCAAACGAGAAAAGACTATCAACATTCATTTTATTTTTTTCAACATTCATTTTAATGAAATTTATACTAGCCTTTGGTTTTCAGCAATAAATGTAAAGACAAATGAAATTATTACCATTATGAGAATACTATGTGTTTTTTAAGACAGCAATATTTTTCCATGCACGTTACTAAAGAAAGCAAATTTATCATGTCTTTTAATTTCTCAGAATTAAAATCATTTACTCAAACTCCAAAGAAATTGTAATATATCTAAAGTTAATTACAACTTTCTTTTCTATATTCAATTATGTTTTCTTCTAAAGAATAAGCATCATTCATCAATTAACTTCATTTTATGGTTGGCATATTACATGGAAGCACTGAAGCAGAAGAAAATGTATAGAGAGGAGAAAAAAAAAAAAACTCAGAGCATGCAGTCCTCAGACATGCCAACTCATTTGCTCCGTTTTACTTTTAAAAATCTCTTCAACATTTCATTAGTATTCTTCTTTTTAAGCACTGTAGAAAATACAAAGTGATTATCTGATACACTATTTCTGTACTATACAGTAACAAAGTGTATAAATTCACTTGGCTACTCAGAGTGACAACTTGAATTTCCTTAATATATAGTTACTTTCTCTGAAATTAAACAATTAATAAGCCAGCAGCTATGTGAATCATAAATTATTCATACTTAGTCTACCAATGAACATTAATCAATTATAAAGAGACACAGAAATTAAGACCAAGAGAAAGAGTCAACCATAGCCTTTTAATATTGAGACTCTGTTAACCCAGTCTCTTTAAACATATTTGATTTGTATAATAGCATCAATATGCACAGCTATGCTTGCTGCTCAAGTTTCCAACAAAATAACCAATTTATGAGTATACATATGCTGTCAACCAGGAACAAGAAATACTCATCACAATTCTGTAGTCTTTGACTAAAAGGGCTTATTAGAGTTCTTTCGAATTATTGTACCTCATCAAATATTTAGTTTTAACTCTCCTGGCTTCCCAAAGAATTTGAAGCATACTGAGAAACATCTTTAGAATTCTTTCATAGTTTGAATACCAATAACTTTATACCAATACATATAAAATTATAATGATCACAAAAGCAAAACATCCACCTGGACAATGGCCCAAGTCAGTCAGTTGTGAAGCATTACATCATTAATGGACACGGGTTCAGCAGCAAACTTATGACTTATGATCATCTAATGAGAAGTTTCAACATGCTTATCCCCAACACATATGATTTCTAGATTATGCAAGTACCCACTCTAATTAATTTATTTAAAATCAGTCAAGGAAAGAGTTATAGTTCCTAATGTTCATTTTACCAAGAGTAAAGCAATAAAATAATGAGAGTATATAGATGGTGAATAGGGATTTAAATGGAGAAACAGAATTAATCAGGATAAAAAAAATTGGAATAGCCATTTAGTTAGAACTATCAATCAAATGTTAATGCCAAATATTACCTAGAAACAGGCTTGAAACTACTCTTTGGTTGATGCTCTGTAGACAAAATGTGTTTGCTTCTCACCAAAAACAGGAATGGGCCATTGACAGGTATCGCTGGATGTATTGTTTCACTGTTCTTTGGAAGCTAGAGGAAATAGAGAAGCTAGGTTTACAATATGGGAAATTAAGAACATCTGAGTCTTTAGTTGCATTTTTTTTTTTAATTTTCTGTGCCCTTGAGCATTTGTAAAGACATGGCAACTTTTTTCCTGATCTGATGTGATGGTCAGCTTGGGGTGGGGAGGAGCAGAATTAGGATAGCTTTACAGGTCCTCAGAAAAAGTCATTGCCAGTAGTCCTCATTCAGCAGGCGTAACATTACAAAACCCTGAACACTCACATGCTCAGCTTGAAAAATCATTAACTACCTGTTAGTCCTTTCTTTCAAAATCAATCAACAGATATATAGAGTCCTTAATAAACACTAGCACTATGCTAAGTGCTGTGAGAAATACATATGTATCAGATGCAATTGCTATGACATAAATTAACTTATACTAATGCAAAATAAAAACACTCTACAAAAGGATAAGTTATATGCAATAAAAGATGCTATAGATAAAAGTACTACTAAAGTACAGACAAGGTAGATTTCTTCAGTGACTACCAGCATGGTTACTTTGTCAGAAATGCAGACCCAGACTCTACTCCAGACCTACTGAATCAGAATCTGCATTTAGCAGATGCCCAGAGCTTGTGATTTTTAAGTGCATTCAAGTTTGAGAAGCCTATCTTAGGTGTCTTTATAAGCAAAATGGTACTTAAATCAATTGTTAAACTAATGAGTTGGCCAAAAAAGGTGAAGAAAAGCAGTCCAGGAAATTTCAGGCAAGTGGTCAGAAGAGAACAAAAGCATAGCAGGAGAGGGTGTGAGACATGCTCCAGGAAGATTTTAGCTTGCCAATTTTGCTAGGGCAAAAGATTTTATTCAGAGAGCACCAAAAGATAAGTCTTGAAACGTGGAATGGGTCTGTGTAAGAGATGATCTGAAAGTTAGATTAAGGGAAACATTTAGTATTTTTAAACTGGTCTATGCTTTTGGAATAAATGTGATTCACTATTCAGAATCCACCCTTCAAAATGAAGAATTCACTCTGATAGCTGCCTTGAGTATTGGCTGCTGGAGTCACAAAGTTGAGACCTCCCTTGAGAGTTGTCCTTAGCCAAAGGGGGTTGCTTTACCCACGTTTACAACCCTCTTCCTAGAGGCAGCTCACCATCCAGTACTGGCTGATGCAGGGGAACTAAGGCTTGTCCTGGCCTCAGTTGGGGACATCACTGAAGGACTGTCTTAACATCAGAGTTCCCTGTGGAGTGAGATGAGTTATCTGGTACGAATGAATCTCATTATGATAACTCCCTCTGCTCAGTCCTGCTTTTCTCATTCCCTCACAGATGTTGTTCCCGAGAGAGCTTCTCAATAAATCTCCTGAACACAATTCTCCATATCAAAAAAACCTGATCACTTTTCTCAAAAATTTATATCATTGCTAAAAAATGTACAATTAGTTCCATATAATTTTATCTCAGTATTATCCTTTTTGTTATTTTATTAATATGCTTTAACAATCCATCTAAAATGTACATTTCGTAAAGGCAGAAAATGTTTTATATCCCTTTAAAAAATAATTTCACTAAGATAAATACAGATTTGGGTACACAATAAACATTTAACTCTCATTTTATGAATTTTTAAAAAAAATTCTTCAGGTTATTTTATGTTAAAATTTCTGTGTTATGCCTAAGATAAACAAATAAATAATTTTAGAAAAGTATTTATGAACTGAGAAGAATCTACTTCCAAGACTGATTTCAACCCTGCACATCATCCACGTCAGCTCTTTTGCGTATCCCTGTTACCACACTTGGAACATAATAGGTACTCAGTGAATATTGGTTAACTTAATGAATAAATGAGTAACATTTATACAGTGCATTGCAGTCTACCTAAGTGTCTTTATTTAACCTTCCTGGTTACTTTCAGGTAATGGGCTCAGTTACAGCAGGGAGCTAAACAGACATAGAAACATTCAACTTTAAAAAAAAAAAAATTCCCAGACTCAACTCAGACTTTCTGTATTAGACTCTCTATGGGTTTCCACTACTTCTCAAACTTAAATGTGTATGAATTCCTAGCAAATTCCCAAGTGATGCTGATGGTCAGTGCCTCAAAACTAGGATTAGGTCCAAGTTAGACCAGGGATGGTATAGGCTGAGCTGTAGTTATTCAGACTTTTTTTTCAAGTCATGCTCAAGCTCTTCTCCTGGAGATTCTGTTTTAATTGGTCCAGGATGGAGTCTGGGTACTGACATTTTCTCCTAATATGCAGCCAAAGTTGAGAACCACAGTTGTAGCTTTTGCTCAAGAATACTTATTTTCTAGGATGTGGTAGAAGCAGGACTACAGCTGGGTCTCAATCTACACTACCTCCCTGGACACTAAATAAAATTTCTGAATTGCCCCATTCACTATCCAAATTAGGTCTGACTCTGAAATATATTTCAGAAATATAATTATATATCTGAAATGTAAAATAACCACTATTATGTAAGTTTCTAAAAATCACAAAGGACAAATACATGATCAGAAAACTAAAGTGGGTAAACATGATTTAATTACTCTCAGAATTCATTAATAAACTCTTTGAATCTTTAACATATCTAAGGGTCTCAGAGAGTAGTCCTATACATTCTCTGAGCAGTCATTTCATGATCTCAGGACACCGTACCTTTCCAACTTCCTTCTATATTTGGATGGAGAATGCACAATGCCTCTACATTCCCCAATTCCCCCACAAAATTCTTTACAATAGGAGTATCAGTAAAAATAATTTCCTTTTGCTTACATTTTCAACCTTCTTTGTAGGCAACCCACAAATGTTTCTCTGAAAAATTCTAGTCACCCATCATGATGACTGAAAAGTAAAAGCATGGTCAGCCACATGCCATCAGGTTTTCAGTGTGACATAGCAAGCGCAAGCATTTCAGCTGCGGTCTCAGCCACTAGATGCCGCTGATGTGTCTGGAGGCCTAGGAAGTGAATTCTACAGAACTATAAAGGCTTACATCTTGGAAAATAAAATGCTGTTACTATGGTGACCAGCTGAGATTATGGATAATGAGAGTACCATGTTTTCCACTCTCTAAGGAGCTATTGTTCTCCACATACTGCTCTATGCTGAACATTACTGACCTTCAAAATGTATCAAAATCATTGGTACTTTCCTTTCTTAAAAAAAGAGGTATTTCATTCAGTACTTTTGTGTGAGAGCTATACACATCAGTTATTCACACACACACACACACACTCACACACACACACACGGAAAGGAACCATTATTCAGTGAATTTTTCTTATTTACGTACAGAAGAGAGATCAATGGTCTTATAGTACGTGATGTCATAGTTTCTACAACTTACGTATTTCCAAATTCTTTAAAATTCTCTATCTACAAAGATAGAGGAATTGAAGAAACTAGCTCAATATTTATCATCTCTGTAACAGCATCAAATATCAAGCTAGAAATAATTGTAGGCAAGAACATGTTTTCAGAAGAACAAGGATATACAAAATTTCCAGTTTAGTCTGAGAAAACCTTGAAATAGTTATTTTTCTTCTAAAACTAGCAATGGACAGGAAGAGAGAGTCATGGAGGAAACAGAAATCTTTTATATGAAACAGTTTGAAACAGATATTAAAAGATGTTAAAAGGATAAATGACATTTATTATTTACTAACTCATTGTTGATTATTGATGAGTCTTTAATAATACTCTCCAATAGGAAATCTGTGAAATTAAGGTTCATGTCCATATATTTCTAGAAAAATAAAATGTAAGGGGAATGTTCAATGGATATTGGGATTGGCTATAAGAATATCATACAAAAAAAAATTTCCCCAAAATAATTATTTAACGTGCATAGCCCAAGGAAATCAAAATTAATTAATATATCTCAAAATTCAAGAAAGGGAAGTATTAATGACCAAATTTTTCATGTCAAAAGATTTTACATAATAACTAATGAGTATGAAAAGTAATAAATATGTCATTTTTCATAATATATGATGGATTCTCATTATCGCAGCAAACTCCATCCAATCATTCCTTTCAAAAACTATTGCCAAGCTGCTTAAACCTAAAATGAATTTGATATGCCATCTCCTTAGGCCTAGTCTCCAATGGCATTAAATGATTCATAGGAAATAACTTGGTACGTAGTTCTTAACAGTAGCTGCACCTTTTAAAAACAAATAGAAGACAGAGTTGACAAGAAATATCTGGAAATAAATGTCAAGAGACATTGTTAGAATACTAACCTGGTATTTGGGTCATAGTTTCCCAAAATACAGGAAATTCTGAAAGTACAAGTTTGTGGCCACCCATATGCAGCTGTCACTTCCATGAAAACGTAATATAGACATTCAAGTCACTAAAAACAATGACGTGATATACCCCACAATGTATTTTACTCTTTATATTAGTTTCCTGGGGCTTCCATAACAAAGCACCATAAACCAGGTCCCTTAAAACACAGACTTGTATTGTCTTCCAGTTCTGGAGGCTAGAAGTCCAAGATCAAGGTGTGAGCAAAGCCACACTCTCTCTGAAACCTGCAAGGGAAATTTTCTTGCCACATACTAGCTTCTGCTGGTTTGCCAGCGATCTTTGGCATTCCTTGGCTTTCAGCTGCACATCTCCAATCTCTGCTTTTATCATCACATGACATTCTTCCTGTGTGCCTCTGTCTTCATACAGCTTTCTTCTTATAAGGACACCAGTCCTACTGGATTAGGAGTCCTCCCTATTCCAGTGTCTCCTCATTTTAACTAATTACATCTGCAATGACCTTACTTCCCAATAAGGCCACATTCTGACATACTGGGGATCAGGAATTCAGCATAACCTTTTATGTGTGAGGAGGGAGGACACAATTCAACCCATAATACTCTCACAATTCTAGATAGTATTTTGGTACAGCATCAGACCTTGTAAATTACTACCATTTCTGTCTCTTGACTTGCAACTGCTTTGTAGGAGATCATGAGATTTACTATCAGCTCTATGATGCCATACTCAAGCATTAAAAATGGACTCCAATGACTGCAAAGCAGGATGGACTGGAGACCCAAAAAGTATAAAGGACTCACTACAGTCTCTTCTGACTTCTTCCCGAAATCAGGCAGAAATGTATATAAATCATACAATCTTAAAAAACATATTGACTTTTTTTTCCAGTTGTCATTGGTAACTAAATAATTACCTACATGGATGGACATAAATGACATTGGCAATTATTCTGGGGAAATGTTTAATTCTAATAATAATTATGGCTTCATATTTTATTAAAGAATATATAACGTATACCATTCATTCCCTTTATATTTTATATAGTTATGTAAATAAAGAAATGAAAAAACACTGCAGCTTCATAAATCTGTGGATCAACCTTAAATGCCTTCTGTGCTTCAATCTGCCTAACCAAGGGTATTCTAGTTATATTTAAGCAATGTAAATTTTTTTCAAACTTTCATCATTTATTCCCATCAGATTCTCTTCTAACACTACACCAAAAGAGGAAACACAAATGACTTCCAAAGATCTAAAAAATCAAAAATGTGCTCATTGACCCATTGATCCTTTCGTCCTTATCCATGAGGACCTACCATATTCCAGGCATTGTGGTTGGTCCTGGATTTAAGTAGTCCCCAGGCCTGGCAATGGAACTAAGTTGTGGTGGTATATATGCTGAATCCCAACTAACCTCTCGAGCTTACCCGAATGCTTATTGAATATACCGTGAGTCCCTTATATTAAAATTTCATGAAGAATGCAAGGTGTACTGTAAAATGCATATTTTGTAAATGACATTTTGATTGGGTTTCCCAACAGTGATGCTAAGATAATTTACTCTTAGATTTTAAGAGAAGCTTTGGATTGCTTTTGCCAGTGTTCACTTGAAGAAACAAATATGCAGTCACATTTTCAACAGCTTAATGGCAATTACCTGTACATCCTGCCAATATCACAAATTAAACTTGTTCAACGCTGAGCCCATCATCTTCATTCTCTAACTATACTTATTTGTATGCTACTGATTTCTCTTGTTGACACCATCACCTTCCCATCACCCCGGCTCAAAAATCAATTTTTCCTTTTTAAATATTCTCTTTTTGAAGCCTCTCATTCACGTTCTCATTTTAACTCCACAATATTTTTCTATCTATCCTCTCTTCTTTATTTCCACAAACACCCCTCTCTTTACCTCTCATAGAACGCTGGTTTTCTAAATGGTCTCTTAACTTCCTTTTCCAACATATTTATCTCATTGAATAACAAATCTGATCATGATATCCTCTTAAACAAAAAACCTTTTATTCTCCCCTTCGTCCATGGAATAAAGGCCAAAGCCCCTTGTCTAACATTCAAGGTCTTCCATAATCAGTCTCCTATCTCTGATTCTTATTTTCCTATTGCTCATCATATCAAGAACACTATTTTCAAACTAAAATAACTGCTGTTAACTTGAGCATTCCAAATTCAGGACATTAATCACACTATTTCCTATAAGAACAACTTCATATCATATCCAAATTCTGTTAGTCAATCCTAATAATTACTATTTTTATTTAACTGTATGAAATGAAGGACTGAGCCAGCTTATTGCAACCAAATGATATACTTCCAAATCCTTCAAAACCTATAGCTCCAATATGTATCAGAAATATAATATTTTTAAAAATCCGCAAACTGAATGATTATTTGAAAATTCTGTTTCCACTATTAATAGGAGAAAAGCACGAATGTGGGTTTTACTATTAAAAACTAGTATGTTCCTCTTTGTATAACATAATTATTCAAATTCATAATCACTTTACTCTTAAGTATTCCATAACAAAATTCTTCAAGTATAGCAAAGGGTAAAGCACAATTTGTTAATAATTAGATTTCTCACTATTATTTTGTTCAGGTGATTCTATGTTCATTAGTCCACATACTTTCATATTCAATATGCTTAATATGATCATAGAAGAAATGCATGCTTATGTGAAGTAAGAGAAGTTAAATTTCTAATTATATGCTGGTAAGAAAATTTATAATTTAGCTTTGCAACAATCAGAATTATTGTTATTCCAAAAAAATTTTTTTACAGTGCAAACTAAATATATGAATGAAAATGGCCAAAGTGTAATTTATTTCCATTTTAGTATAATTCTTTCAAATTAATAATGTTTTTCTAAAAATTTTATTTCATTTTTAAAGACATTAGAACCTCTAAGTAATTTTTGTTAATTAAAAGTGATTCGGTAAAGGGCGCCTGGGTGGCTCAGTCAGTTAGGCGACTGCCTTCGGCTCAGGTCATGATCCTGGAGTCCCAGGATCGAGTCCCGCATCGGGCTCCCTGCTCGGCGGGGAGCCTGCTTCTCCCTCTCCCACTCCCCGTTTGTGTTCCCTCTCTCGCTGTGTCTTTCTCTGTCAAATAAATAAATAAATAAATAAATCTTTAAAAAAAAAAAAAAAAGTGATTCGGTAAGTAATTTGGTGATGAACTTATATTAATTTATAAAAGAGATGTTTTATTCTTTGGCATTTTTGATATTACAGAATGTAAAAAAAATAAGGATTTTTGCTGGAAAAAAATCTCTAAGAGTTCTACTCAAGATGGCAAATAAATGTACTTTGACACTTGCACTATGCCCCAAATACATAACAGTGATAAAATATAAAAAGAGAAAATCAAAAATCCACCTGGGATCAAAACCAAGATAGACATGTCCATAAAACCAGAGTCCCAACGGGAACCAGGACAGAAGCTCCTAGACTGAACACACACAGTATCAGCTTGTTTGGGTCATCAGCTCAGGCAACAGTCCAGAAGGGAATGTGAAGATCAGAAACAAAGCCATGCATATAGAGGAACTCAATATATGATGTGTTGATCAGACATGCCAGTTTGGTCAGGAATTAATGTCCCAGCTTACACTTATTATCCTGGTGCTTGTCTGCTTTAGGAAGTATCTTTTTTGTTTCAGGTTTTTCAATGATTTCCAATAGTTGCATTAAATTAAATACAATATCTCTCATACTTCCAGAAACTTCCATGGTCTGTCCAGTGTTATGTGAGATGCATATGCAATGAATTTAGTTATATTAGCTTTGCCTGACCCTTCCCAGATTCAATGTAACTAATAATACACATTCTAGGAAAACATGCAGGGTATTTACTGATAAATATGCTCTGAGGGGAGTAGCTGAAGGCTCTTTCAAGGGTCCATGGGTGAAGAGAGAAGTATTTGATGCTGGGTTCTTTTGCACACCATTTACATACCAGCCCAGTTTCGCTTTGTCTCATGTTTTGGCCTACAAGATATACCACACTGCCAGGCCACCAGTTGGCGGACCATGCCTGGCCTGAAATTTGTGCAAAGCTGCCAGTTGACGTGGTCTTTGGTTACTGAAGGAAATCATGGGATGTGTTTGTAAGATATAGAGGCAGAGTACTATAGTACATATGTTATACATACATATATATATACTATGTGTATACACACTATATATTATACTACAGACTCTATAGACATTGGTTGGAATGCACCTACTTCAATAATTCTGTCATTTATTGTATGGTAGAAATGCATAACTTTTATTTTTTGCAAATAAACCCTTTTGACAATGAAATAAAAAATATGAATGCTTATGCTTAATGAAAAGTTAAATACAGAATTTATGTGTCTCAAAAGGTTGATGATGGGCATATAACTTTCACGAAATGTTTATAGATACATGCTATTCACTATAGCGTCCTAAGGTTATCATGACTACATGAAAACCAAAACACACAAATTTACCAAACAACCATTAGCATCTTGTTCCAAGTTGAAAGAAAATCTACAGCAATGGAATATAAAAAAATGCTGAAAAACATAACTCAAGAAAAATTCCCAGAAATGAAAGACCTAAAACTACTTACCTGGAAATTGACCTAAAAAGCCCAACACCAAGATATATTCTCATAAAATTATTACACTTCAAATATCTTTTTTGTTTCCCAGCAAAAAGATCAACTCTTAAAAGGAAAGGAAATCAGACTGCTATTAGACTTTTCAAAAGCAATACTTTGGGGCGCCTGGGTGGCTCAGTCGTTAAGCATCTGCCTTCGGCTCAGGTCATGATCCCAGGGTCCTGGGATCGAGCCCCGCATCGGGCTCCCTGCTCCACGGGAGGCCTGCTTCTCCCTCTCCTACTCCCCCTGCTTGTGTTCCCTCTCTCGCTGTCTCTCTCTCTCTGTCAAATAAATAAATAAAATCTTTAAAAAAAAAAAAAAGCAATACTTTATGCTAGAAGTCAATGGAGTAACACATTTTAAATACTGAAGAAAATAAAATAGGATCCACAAATTTTATATTCAAGCCAAACCCATCTTTAAACATGAAAACCTCAGATGACCTGTTTTGAAATGCAAGGATTTGTGGGATATTGTTCCCATGAGTCCTTCCAGGGAATACAAAGAGAATGAGCTTCAGATAACCAGAAAGTCTGGAGATCATGATGAAGATTATTGGAGCATTGGGGCTTCGTCCTACCATTAACATGGTCAGCATCTGGGAGAGGTTCAAACTTCATCATCAAACTTATGACCTCAAACCAGACCAAACTGAGCACTCACTTGTTCCTAGTTTTGAGCTTTAAAATCTTGAGTGGCTGGAAACCAATCCTTGTGGAGGTTCTGATCAAACTTACTCATTCAGTGCCTACTATCCTTTATATTCAGTGGCTCTCATGGAAAAGTTCTGGAAGCTGTGTGGTGGATCTTAATTTTGTCCCCTGGCCCTTTGCAGAAAGTAACTGTGTTATAAACATTTATGCCACCATACTTACATCTCAAAAAATATCAAATCGCTTTCTGTCTTTTTCAATACATTTATTTTTTATAGTTGACATGACTTCCTGATTGTATCCTTTCTCTTTCCCTCATTAAGACCAGTTTTCAAAAAGAGAAATGAAAGTGAGGAGAAGGAAGAGAAGAATAAAGAAATTGGGGGGTGGGGGGGTAGGGAGGTGGGGGGAGGTGGAGGAAGTAGGAAGGGTAGGGAGGGAGATTAAGAGGGAGTGAAGGAGGGGGAGGCAGAGGAGGAGAAAAAGAAAATGGGTAGGAGGGAGGACAGCAGGGAAGAGGGAGGATGTGAAGGAAAGGAAGGAGAAGGAGGAGGAAGTAGAAGAGAAAAAAAGAGGAGGAGGAAGGGTAAGAGGAAGAGAAAGGAAGACAAGAAGGAGAAGGAGGAAGAAGAGGAGAAGGAGGGGCAGAAGAGCTAATTGCAGGAGGAACTATGAATTCAAAGGGAGTAACTTGGACAGTGACAGCGAGGTCAGCCCCAAGGGCAACGCTGCAGTCAGACACCCGCAGTGTAAGTGACAGGGACAACAAGATTGCAGATTAGAGTGACCAGGTTACAAAGCAAAGATCAACATCAAGGTAATTTTCACATCCACCAGGAGGCTTTGTGAATCTCCTGGGATTCTGTCAGGGGAACAACAGAGACTTGGAAGGCCCAGAATCTCAATGTTTCAGCCTGTTGGGGCTCAAAAATGATTAATTTTGCAATTATGTCTGTCTCTTCCATGTTCCTTCAGGTTGATTGGGCCTTGAGAACTAGGGATTACCTTAGATTGAAAACCACAGCAACAAAAATGTTGTTTATACTATACCATGAAAAAGTTAACCGAAGATATTAATAATGTGCTAAATAAATAGCTTCATGCATGGGGTCACTAAATTTAATCCTATTTTTGGAATTGTAAGAAATATCTTTGTGAATTAACATTTAATTGGTACAGACAGAACTTACTCTGGTAATCTCTTTGCTTGTTTGTAGAGTACAGGGTACTTAAAATTAACAAATAGAATTTTAGTAATGTCATGAGTCTTGTGAAATGCATTTCCTTCCATACTTCCACACCATAGGCACAATTCCCATCTGCTTAAATTTGCCTTTCCATGTACCAAATATGAATTAAGGCACTGTTTGATAGAAAGAATTTTGTCTTTTTAGAATGTCATTAGATAGTCAAAATCTTTTGAAAGCTCAAGTGAAGCCACAAAAAAAAAGCATGCAATTACTTTAAAACTGAAAATAACTAAGTAAAATATGCACTCACAATAAGACTCACCTGTATGTATGTTTATTACCAACTAAAAGTATCATTATAAACATAACTAACATATACATAAAAGTAATCATAAATTCTTGATAACACTTCCTTTTTCCTGGAGCTAAAATACTTACGATAAGAAACACATTTAGTGAGCATTAGATATTATCTGTTAAATTAACTTGGCAGAAAAAAAAATTTGCTAAATTCAGAAAATACTTGAGAACTGAGAGGTGTATGCTCTAATTTTTCATTTTAAATACATATAAATGTCTTCTACAAGGAGAATATGTCTCCTTGTAGAATTAGATAGGCTTAAATTTCCATATATAGAAACTAGAAATTTAAGCATAGTTTCTCAAAGACAACAGAAATGTTTGTCTAATATACAAACAAGAATGATCGTATGTGTATATATATCTGTATATATAATATACTTTGTTCAAAGATATTTTCTAAACTCTTGAAATTTTAGAATAAAGGAAATAATCACACAATGATACCTTTTCTGAAGGCCAGATATCACTCCAAACTGACACATGTAAGTGCCATTTATTGAATGCCTTATTTATATTTGTGAGTGCTTTTTTACCCAGCTTACCTCAAATCCAAATAGGACTTCTCATTCCAATTTTTTGGATAGAGCAATTAAGGTCATATCTTTAAATAACATGTCCATGTTCACATAGAACTGGAATTCCAATGCAAATCTATCAAAGAATAACCCACTCTTGGGACGCCTGGGTGGCTCAGTTGGTTAAGCGTCTGCCTTCAGCTCAGGTCATGATCTCAGTCTGCTGGGATCAAGCTCCGCATCAGGCTCCCTGCTCAGCAGGGAGTCTGCTTCTCCCTCTCCCTCTGCCCCACTCTCTCTCATGCTCTCTCTTCAATAAATAAATAAAATCTTAAGAAAAAAAAAAGAATAACTCACTCTTCTGTTACACATCTGTCATGATGTACTACTTAATAAAATTTGATTTTTAAAATTAAAAAAAAAGAAAAATCAATCAATCAATAAAAATTCCAGTTACTTTTGCCTATCAGAGGCTGTCCTATCAATTTTTTAGATAGAACTTAGAGAGTTAATCCCAGATAAATTTAGCTGGAAAATTGTTGAAGACAAAGACAATACTTGTTATGGAAATGAAGCAGTCAAGACAATGATGATAGAATGACGTTTGGTTTCCCAGAAAGAGATTTCTGTATAAGAGCACTATCATTATCAATGGCCATTATCAATGAACATATTAGCTATTTTGTCAGTTATTTACCTTTCACTGTAAAAGAGCATTTCTACCTTGGGTTGGATAGTAATCATATTATTAATCATTGATTTAAGCTGTTTTACTTGTCTGTTATATAGTGTCCTGATCTTAGCAATGAGGGTTGTAGAATCAGACTTAGATTCAGACCCTGGTTCCTTTCCTTACCAGGTGGAACACAGGACATCAGAGCTATTGTTGATTCATTCCCCTCTTCCCCTCATCATTTAAAATGGGGAAATTGATAGTTACCACATAGAGTTATGGTGAGGATTAAAATGGCTAATATATGAGAAGGGTTTAGCCAATCCTGGGCTCATAACAGGCACTCAGTAAAATTTAGTCACCTCAATTTCTGTCTTTCTGTTTGTTAACCTCATAATGCTTACCAAAGTATATGTATATGCATATGTGTATATATAATATGTACATATAGAGGCTACATATACAATAATGTGTGTGTGTGTATGTGTGTATATATATATATGTGAAGGCAAGAATACTGAAACGAATTTGCTAATGGATACAAAACTTGTTAATATAAAATGAAAAAAATGTGATGTTTCTAATGTTTCACAATAAAATGTAACACTTCAGTTATATTTTGTGGGGCAAAAAACAATTGTCTCTCTACTGGAAAAAATATGCGTTACTATGGACAAAAATCATGTGCATCCCTATTGGCTTTCTACAGCTCACCAAATGTGCACACCCTTTTACAATAAAATAATCCCCATAGGTACCATTAGGCAATGCTTACTCCTCCGCTGAAAGCACACCCAGTTATCTCTTTTGTGAAATTTCCAAATCTGGACATGCTACAAAGTATAAAGCTTTGGTTTATGTCCCCTGAACAAACAATTTCTGAATTTCCATTCTCTCTACAATAAACCTGCTTTTAACATTTTAAGTAAACTATATACGTTTCTGAAAGTGTTCCTCATGTATTTATACTTTCCTCTTTCTATGCCTTACCTACATGTTTAGATAGTGTATCTATTGCAGTGATTCAGAAAACTTGTTCCAAAGGTAGTTCTGACTCCTCACTAACTACCTGTCTGATTCTGGGCAAGTCATTACTGCTCTCCAAGTTTGCTTTCTTCTCTGAAAAGTGGCAAAAGCAAAAGTACCTCTGTTATTGTGTTGTTGTCAGGCTTAAATGGAAAACACAAAATTTTAGAATCACTTCTGGCACATGGTAGTCATTCAGTAAATGTTGCTTTTATTCCATTGTTATTTCCTAGAGAGGAACATTCATTGAGACTTCAGTTATACAGTAGCCACCAGAAGAAAATGAGAACAGAAACAAGTAATAAAAGCTTCTGGACATTGATAATAATGATAAATGTGACAATGAGGTAAACTTTAGGAACTGGATCAAGATTGTGGTTCAAAAAGCAAAATAAGGCACATTTATTGGTTTTAGGGTGACCGTTTTCTTTCTTCTGTTAAATGGCTCCATGCATTTGCACTCAGAAAATTTAATTTTAAAACAGAGATAAAGAGGGCGCCTGAGTGGCTCAGTCAGTCAAGCATCTGCCTTTGGCTCAGGTCATGATCTCAGGGTCCTGGGATTGAGCCCCACGTCGGGCTCTCTGCTGCTTCAGGGTCCTGGGATTGAGCCCCACGTTGCGCTCTCTGCCCAGCGGTGAGTCTGTTTGTCCCTCTCATTATCCCTCTATGCTCTCCCTTCTTCCTCCCTCTCTCTCGCTCTCTCTCTCAAATAAATAAATAAAATCTTTTAAAAAAGCAGAGATAAAAATACGCAAAGTAAAGACTTTGCTTCACAAATAATACTCCTCAAATATTATTGGCTATGTTATATTGTTGATTTGAAAATTTAACTATATAGGTTATGTTTGAAGTTTACTAATTTATGGAATGAAAAATAATTCTAATTCAAGTACCTTCCTTTTACTTTTAGAGTAAAACATATTAAATATCTCACTCCCTTATAGTTAAGGATGTCCAAACATGAAATAGTCTAATAGTCTAATTTGGAAGGTATGAGCCTCCAGTCCCTTAGGTGAGAATGGTGCAGAAAAAATATGCTAAAATACTATAAGGTTACTTCTATTTCTGTGATCATGAAACATCATCTGCTGTAGTATAGAACCCCTGCTTCATACAAGTCAAACTCGGGGGGCAAGGGTTGGGGGGGAGTTGTTTTTATTTTTATTTCTGTTTTATTTGGTAATGTTCTGCTTTTCATCCTTCAAAAGTTAGGTAGGAAAAAAAAAAACAGTCTGATGCAACATGATGTCTTTAGGGCAACAGTTAGACTTATATTCTATGAAATCTTATTAGGCTTAGATTTCAACTGAAATGTTCTATAATTGCCCAAATTTAGATGATATATTAGAATAAGATTCCAAAATGATACATTAGCTTTCACTTTTTTAAAAAAATATGTATAAAACTGACAAAAACACACTGAGGGTAAAGAGTATATTCTTGGCTGAGAGATGACTCATGTATTTAGAAAAGTCTCTATTTACCCTCCAACTCAGAAATGTACAAATATAGAACACATCTTATGTGGGGGACTAAATTTCTATGTCCGAAGCCATAAAAGCACCAACCAATAGCCAAAATTTAGGGCCTCATAGATTAACTAAGCCATATCATATACTGTTTGAATTACAGTCCTCTAATATTTTACTACATAATTAAGCTGCAAATACGTAGTATTTATAAAATTCTATGGTTTGAAATTTAAATACAAGTTAGGACAGATTTTATACTATATATTATCTAACTAACCACATATATTCTGGAAAATAGTTGTGTTTTCAGTAAACACATACACACACACAGCAAACTAACATGTGGCAAAGTTTTGACTTACTTTGAACACTCCAATACAAGTTTAGAATAAATGATGAACTAATTATGTTAGAAATTGGAAAAGTAGAAATTATAAGAAAAGAATTTAAACCTTTTCGTGTACTATAGTTCAGCCAGAAAAGCTACTGAAACTTTTTTCTCAATTCATTAACTTGATCTAAAACTTTTTTGGACTCTTAGAGCAGGCAATACAAATGACAAATGGCTTATCATTTGAAATGAATGGATATTCGAATATCAGATTGGGGCAACTTGGGCATACAAGTATGGTCTTACAAATCTAAAAGAATTAAAATTAGAATGAAGATAGATCTTACCAGTTTTTAAATGTAGATTTCTAAAGCTACATTTTCCAATTCTTTGTCTTCTCTGAGTTTCCATAAAAAGATTTCAAAAGGCATTGTGGGCTAACATAAAAAATGTACTACTGTGCTTGAGATTTCTTAAGAATATCTGCTTAGAAGACAGAATCAGATACTAAGTTCAGTGAATCTGTACATAGTCACTTTTCTAAAACAGCAGACTTTTGGCTGGCTCTGTACCACCTGACAATTTCTTTGTCCAAGCCACACTAAAAATAGGTCTTTATAAAATGGAAATGTTGAGACATTAACTATAGCAATGTGAATGAGCACCACTATAATAAGGATTTCTCATCAACTCTTGGTTTATGTTGTATTAACATATGAAAAAGCTATTTAAACATTAAAATTAATACATCATAAAACAATGGTAATGCTTCATACAAAATATAGTTTTATTTGAATCACAACTACTCACAATAGCTGTGAATATCCCCATTCAAATTGCTATCATGAATATTGTATAAAATGAGAAGAATAAACTAAAAGTAAAATTAGAATACCGCTTTATAAATTATAATATGTCAAGCTAACAAATGGTAGACTTGTCATATTGAGCAACTAAATGTCTAAATGATCATTCAGCACTCATAGTGTAGGAAGAAAAAAACATTGGCTTTGTTGCCTCTAAAGCAGTTGCTCGATTTTTCATACTGTCATTCTGCTCTATTAGCAAAGCCTAACACAATTAGGTATGAATATGCAGTAATAACATGCAAATTGTTCCCTCACAATTGCCCTAAGGCAGCAGCCTCAGCCTTTCTAAGCTTGATTCCTTCTACATCATTACAGGCTTGGCATAATTCATCAGAATAAAAAACACCTCCACCTTATTGCATGTGGCCAGCTAGTAAAATCATCGGTAGCTGCTAACCACTCTCCCTCGATGGGTTTGTTCGCGATGCCGTCCCCAGCTCCCTGCCACTCCCGCGCTTGTACCTGTTTCCCTTGGGTGATGTTAGACACTGCATTTGAGCCTGCCAGAACAATTAACCCTACTGTTAATTAGAATGAAATGTCAGGCGCGCAGATGGTACGAGCTGGCACCCTGCCATCTCGCCAACTGCTGCTCAAAGCGGATGCCCCACTGCTGACAGCTGCTCGGCCGTGTCCCCAACCAGCAGATGTCAAAACTTCCCAGCTGAGGAAGGTTAAAAAAAGCAAAGAGGAGGGGTTTCTCATCCCAGCAGCGATGATGACTGTTTTACTGCCGTTGTGTCTATTACCTGTTGTCACACTGTACCAGTCAAGAGGAAGTCTGCAAGCAGTGAGGCACAAATTTAAAGTAATGATACTAGTAATCATAACATAAATAAACACAATATGGCTATAATTCGAGAGAAGTATGGGGATGGCACAGGCAACAAACGAAGTCACTGAACTTTCCACGAAGTTCTCCTTAAGGTGAGAGGCCTATTTTAACCCGTGCTTTCAAAAGGGGAAAAAAAAAAAAAAATCTTTTAGCATTCCCAAATCAGGTAATTTAAAAGGCCACCAGATCTGGCCTAATTTTCAGGCAAAAGTACACATCGTTTTCAGAATTCATACCTAGTGACGAAATGGTTCCTTTTTTTCCCCTGGTATCTTTTCTGTTCACAATTCATTAGCATAATTTGTGAGACGATAATTTTTGTTTCCCTTTATCCTCATATACACACAGGTAATAGCCCCCCCAAAATAGAATAGAACGTTATCCATGAAAAATATCAAAAACTAAAATACACTCTAACTAGACAATGAAATCACAACTGGATACCATTTTGATCAGAAGACAGCTTCAGAATTCTGACCTAAATACTGTGTTAATTTTGTGGCCTAAAAAAGGTTAAAAAATAGTGATGTTACTTCTTGGAAATTTAAGTTATTTCTGAACTCAAGAGGACCGGATCATAAACCTCTAATACTTATTTTGACTTTAGAAAACCATAATTTTGTGTCTGATTGTTATTAAACATGGAAAGTGTGGAAGTGTGAAAGTAATTTCCTCTCAATTATGCTACTTTGAGTCATTCTCTTTAACAGCGTGAATGCAGGTGGATATTATAATTTAAATGCCACAGGAAATATGCCATAAAACTTAAAGTTCATGTTCCTGCTATTTCTACTTCAATCAGTCATCATTTATTGATAAATTATGCATTCAGCATTACATAAGTACACATATATACAAAAGAAAACACAATGGGAAAGCATTTTGAGTATTCAAAAGGAGTTAAAAATTACACTCCTGCCAACCATTCCCTCTAATTAGGGAAAAATAATCATAATACTAACAGATACACGGACCTAGTATCAGTTAGTGATTTCGCTCATTTATAACAAAAATTAACATATCAAGAGGAGGTTTATCAGAAAAGGTATGGAGTGGTTCCCAGTACGTTAAAAAGATTTTTAAAAAGCTACAGAACTGAATTAGAAAGCACACAGTTTAGGGAACTAGGTGGCAGGAACAATGGCCAATCTAAGACACTAAGGTGAATCAGCTCAAATCATTTCTTCTAAGAAGAAATGGCCTACTTTGGTTCACATGCCCAAGCGAGGTATGTGCAGTGCAACTTAGCAATTCCAACAACACTGAAACAAATGTTTAGGTTGTTACTATCAGAAAACGGTCAAACATGGATTCTATGGGTCAAACACAATAGTGACAAAGATGACCCATACCCTGTGAAGTCAGTGCTAACAAATTCCATAAAGGGATTTTAGGCAAACTTCATTAAAACTACAAAGATCAGTATAAGCAAGGGAATGAGTGGGTATTCCAGATATGAAACTGAGAATAAATATGATTTTGCATTTGATGATAAGAAGCCTGGCTGATTTGAGCACTGAACATCTCACTAGAATAAACCAATAATAATAACGACAGTGATAACTCACTGATATTACTTCTACTAATTTCTTCTATTATGTACTACATGTCTATAGCATTTTACAGATTATAAAATTCTTTCTCAGCTAAATTTTTCTTCAATTCTTACAATAACCCTGGGAAATATATGTTACACATATTCAGTGACTTTTATATATAAAAAGTCAGGCGGCATGTTATATTATAGAGTCAATACATGAAAAGACTTCGTTGCTAGCACACATGAAGAATTTGGTATTTGTTAGACACAGGCTTTTACACATAGCATTTTATGTCATCCCTACAATGCTACAGCATAGAAGATGCTATCATCCTTACTTTTCAATGAGCTTCTCTGGATCACACAACTAAACATTAGCAGAGCCAAGACCAACCCAAGGTCACGACCTAAGTGCAATGGTCTATCCGGTTTAACATCAACCGCAGCCTGCCTCTGGCCTGCCACAGGACAAGGAATGGATGCAAAAGTCAATCAGCATACAGTGACAGTATTACTGCTGTTTTGTTAATTAAGCCTATTTTCATTTATTGGAATCAAATAACAGAGACTGGCCCTGAAGCAAAATACCCAGCCACTCTATTTTTCTCAGCAACCACAATTAAAGTCAAAGACCTCTGGGATAGCCTGGAAAAACAAACCAGGGACATTTAGTAAACAATTGTGAAAAAATCATATCACTATTAAGTAGTTAAACACACAAAAAATGTAGCTTCTGTTCCTTGAAGACTTAATAGTGCAAATAAGTGATAAATTCTCTATCAGAATAAATACATTTAGATTGAAAGGAATGCCTATTTAGAAACACTTTTTTAAAGTATTGTCAGATGAAGTAAAGCATCTTGCTTACACAATCTTTCCTCTCCAGCCAAGGGATCTGTTGAGAGGCAGGAGAAGGGCAAGAGACAAACAGATACAGAGAAACAGATATATAGACACACAGGAACAGGAGGAGAGGCAATTTAGGGAACTGGTGCAGGTTATTAATTAACATTTAAAAACCAAGAATGCAGTAAGAACATTAGTTCTGACTGTAAGAAGAAAGATTCTAGGCAGACCTTGTCTATGTAGCAGTCTCCCTACCCAAAACATTATTCCCCCAAAATATCCAAATTTCATTTATATTTTATCTTACGAATACATTGTTTTAATATATCACATTCTTTTAATTCAACTAGAGGATTATTCTCTAAAAAAATGGTGTTTTTAAAAAATTCGATTATCTCCATAAGAGTTAAAATACTATGATCACTAGTGGAATCGTAGAACAATATAAATGGGAAGAAAAATCTCTCAGCTATTGCTTAGCTCAAAACCTCCATTTTAAACATGTTGCTGAGACTTTGAAAGTTGAAGCTATTTGCTTAAATCACAAAAGCCAACAATGTCACAACTGAGTATTCAAAGTCTTCTCCTAGACCCCCATGTAAAGATAACAGCAACAACAATCATCATAAACATTTTTGAGTGGTCACCTGGAGCTGTCAGTGCTCTGAGCTAATTCCACGTATCATAACATTAAACAGTACAACCTGTACACGTTTTTTCCTCCTGTGTTGAGCAGAAGAGTAAGTAGCCTTTAGAATCTGTTTCTGGAAATGAGAAGCAAGACAAGAGAATGGATTGGTTCTAGTTTCAATGAGAGGAGATCCATGCTTGCCTATGTTAGATATTGAAGATTTGCCTAAGATTTAAGAGCATCCCTTACAAGTCTCCTTTTAATGTATTGCCGATACCATTTATCCCTAACTTCCACCACCAAGGAAATCTAGTGAACTGCACTTTTCTTATGTGATAAAATATTATCAGAATCCATGGCTTGAAATCAGTGTTCCATAAGATTCTCATTATATGTTAGAACTTCTCAACAACCTATAATATTACTTACACTTACACTTCATTTTTAAAAAATTACTTAGAATCTCAATTGGATATCAATTTATGAAATTCACAATTATTCAAATATTCAAAAGCAATAAAAAGGAATAATCTATAATTCATATTTGTGCTAATTTAAACTACTGCCTCCATCTATCTAGGTAGTCTGGATTCTAACAGTTCACCTCATTTTAGAATAGGCAGATTGTTATGCTTTTCATTCTCTCTAGCACGGTCACTTCCTATCCCAACCTGACAAAATTCTTTCCAGTCATCAAAGTTCAGTTTGAATGCTACCTCCATTACAAAGCCTTCCCAAATAACCTGCTAGAAGTCATTGGCCCCTCTTTGAGTTTTACTTGCAATTTATTTGAGACTCTCAAAGATTTATTATGTATCATTTTAGATTAGAACTATGTATGTACATATCTTTCTTCCTAGATGAGAAATAGCTTTGGACCGGTAGCCCCATATTCTTTATCAGAGAACCAAGATAGTACCTTGGATGAAGTCTCAATAAATATGTGGTTTTTTTTTTGAATGAATGAATGAATGAATAAACAAATGATTAGTGAAAGCCATTGGAAATGTGTAGAAAAAAGAAATAGGAGAAGCAGGTTCTGAATGGGCTGGAGAAAATGCCTTGAGATTCTCTTTTATGTTGCCTCACAGTCAAATCACTAAAGATTATTCCCAACGTGAAACTTCACGTGAAGTGCCTACATAATTTAGATCATCAGAGGCACAGGTAAAACAAACCTAGCAAGAAAGGCTTTAAAGAAAATATCCAAAGATATTACATACTGATTCCATTTACTGGTGATAGCTATAAACCCTTATGTCAAGTAAAAGGGAAAAAGTGAGTAACTATTGATCTGGCATAGAATGAATAAGCCCAAAGTTTCACATTCCAATTCAGCTTCCTTTTGTGTTTTCAACTTCTACCGGCCATCAAAGGAAACAAACATGGAAGGCATGTGCCAGGCTCTGGGGAGAAAGTGTGGCTATCTGATCTAAAAAAAAAAGAAAAAAAAATTGCAAGTATCTATTGAATAATGGGGTATGATATTTAGCTTCCATTAAAATAATCTAAAATTTACTCGAATTTAGAAGTAGCAAATAAATTTATGGATTTTTAAAAGAAAATTAAAGAAACAGATTTTGCTTTTCATGAGTAAGGCACGGTGTTAGACCTACTTAGAGAAGATTCAGAAATATGGTCCCATCCTTATGAAGTTTACAGTCCAGAAGTTTAACTATTATTAATCAATCAATCATAAAGTTAAAAATTTGGTAAATAAAGAAAAAAGAAGAAGAAACATTCTGGTTAGCATTTAAGTGAGGGACATATTATAATGTTGAGAATCAGGAAAGAATTCCTCAAAGAAATGACATAGGAGCTTAATTTTGAAGAATTTATCTATAGGTTCTCTAAAGTTATCATTTACAATTTCTATAGATTTCTGAATGAATAATAGATGATTTAAGGTTGTAGAGTTACACATTGATTTTTATTGAACCTCTGCTTTAGAATGCACATCTTTCACTCTAACAGAAAATAAATCAATTGTTGAAAAACATATTTCAAACTAAATATGTATATTTTCATTAGGTATTTTACTTATTACCTAATCGGGATGCTTGTATTTTTGCAATGTTATTTATGAACAAGCGCAGAGTAATCATACTGGCATTTAAACTAAATAATTTTGCTGAAATGTTCTGATATATTAAGAGGAGGTTTAAGGTGCCATATAACTACATGTGTAAGTACACCCTTATTGCTGACCTTACAATGCACTTAGTATCTTATACTTCACTAATGTTGTCTCTACTACCACAAGCAATTTATTCTGCCTCATGTTCCTCAAGTGCTCATAAATCAGCATTAGATCCTTTTTACTGAGTTGCTGATTTTAAGCCAGCACAGTAAGAAAGAGCACTTGGATTCAAAGTATAATATTGGCACACATATTGATTTTAATTAGTCTAATTAGTTCATTACACTAAAAATCACACAGATCATTTATTACATCAAACCTAATGGCATATGATCAAGGATTTAATATGATAATGAAGTAGATCAATTATCACTCATAAAGGAAGTCATTAACAAGTGTAAACATTGTCAAGCTGAATACCATTACAAATTATGAAGTCATAGCTAAGAGAATTTGCATATACACATTAATATTATTTTATAGTCAATCTTCCTCTCTAAAAATGAATACATCTTTGCTTTTAAATTCACTTTCACATATCTATTATTACTGTTTTAAACTACGCACAAGCTGGTTAACATAGGTTGGAGATTTAAATACTTCAGACTCTGGAGAGTTCCAATGGCAAAAATGTTGCAAAAAATTACTATCATTGGCTGAAAGTCAAGTTCATTTGAATTTCTCTTCTTTCGTCAACTTGAAAACTAAAAATTTGTTCACTTTGGCAGTTGAATGGTCCTGGCTTGTATAACAATAAACAGACAACCAATGATAGTTCTTGAGATATTTGTGATACTTTAGATATCATGTAGGTTACTTGATGTAATTTTTTATCTTTAATTAAATAATAATAGCAATATATAATTACATTGAGCAAGAACCAAGATATCTGCAAAAAAATTTCAGATTACAGTGCTACATACTCATTTATTAATGCTTTTTGCAGCTTTAACATTA
Source organism: Neomonachus schauinslandi (assembly GCF_002201575.2). Lineage (NCBI taxonomy): Eukaryota > Metazoa > Chordata > Mammalia > Carnivora > Phocidae > Neomonachus > Neomonachus schauinslandi. The sequence continues at coordinate 132,266,937 of NC_058406.1, read as the reverse complement.
CCAAGACATCTTAAATAAAAGCAGCCAACTGTGCACCCTGATCCTAACCCAATGCATTGCCATCTATCATTATTATTGCTATCATTACCCTTTGCTTAGGGTCCCTTCACTCTGTTTTAAATCCACTTGACAGTAGTGCACATTCAAGCCATTCAGAATTTATTTTTCTGGTGAGAACTCGTAAGGTAGTGTATAAGATATTTCCTTGATATCCAGATACAATATGATCTAATTGTCATTCTTCAAATGTTAAACTTCTCCCTAAAAATGCAGTTTACAGAATTCTATACCTCTTCAGAGAGTTCCCATACAAAATATGACACCTTGTTGACAATGATAGATATAAAATCTAAATTTGCATTATGTTACTGGGTAGTAAACTAAAGTAGCTAATAAATAAAATGAAATAAAGTAAAAGATCTACCTGAAATACTACCTTATTCTGTTGTCAAAACAGCAAATCTGGAAGCCATCTATGAAGTCATCATGTGTACTCCCACTTCATTTTGTCTACCTCACAGGCTTCCTGTGAAGACTAAGTGAAAAAACACCTATAAAGAACTTGTGTCTGGCATGCACTAGTCACTCCGCTGCTAGCTATTATTATCATTATGAGGCAATAATAATATTGTAGGTCCAGATGTCTGACATTTTCCTGGTCGAGCAGCTTCCCAGAGCAGATCCTAGTGTGATGAGTGTACATTGCTCACCTTGTGCTTTGTCTTCTGCACCCAGTAAGGAGTATACCTCAATGGTACAACTTCTTAATGGTATTCTCTTACCAGACACTCTCACTTTAATGCATCCTCCTTATTGCCATTATCTTCTAAAAACTAAACTGATTGTGTCTTTTCACCAGTTCCTCTTTGTAAGGAGAATAAAGTCAAGTTCACACTCCTTATCATGCCATGTCTCAATACTCCCACATCCCACCTCCCTACTCAAGATACGTGTGCTGCGGCTGCAAGGTTTTATTGTTTCCTAACAGCCATTGTTCCTGTAAGGCTCTGGGTTGGCCACATCCCTGGTTTGTTTCCTCATGGCTTCTCCTTCTCCTCTAATAAATCCCTAATGTGTCTTCAATATTTATTTTCTCTAAATGAATTACATTCTTCATTGCGAGCTACATAACTTCGGGCAAGTTATTTACTCCCTCTAAACTTTAACTTCTATGAATTGGATTAATAAAGAGATTATGAGATTATGTACATAATGTATTTAAAATCCTGCACATAATAGGTGCTCAATTAATTGTAATTATTATTGTAGTTGTTGTTAACATTGGTATTATTCCATTAAAAAAAATAAATGGAAGCCTGAAATTTTCATCCAAAATACAATGGAGTATACTCTAGGATCAAAGCATTTGAGTCCCTGGGTAATAGGTCCCCAAGTCCTGAACAATGTGTTAACAGATAGGACACTACTAGAGAGCAACATGGGGGCAGTAGCTTAAGACTCTGTAGCTGAAAGATACACAGATAACCTTGAGAGAAGGAGCTTAACCAATAATAAAGAGGCAACTCTTGTGGGGAGGAGGGGGACAGTTCTAGAGGCCCCAACAGTGTTATCAACGAAGTCATCCTGCAAAAACACATGCCCCAAAAATGTTTATAGGAAACCTTTAAATACTTCAAAATCCTATTATCTTATGAGCTAAGAATATCATAACAGGTCACTGGTTTATGAAGCATAAGCAATGCACCTATAGCTTAGTCTACTCCGCAAAAGTAAGGAGGAAAAGAATACCTCCACCTCCTTTTGTGATCTGTCAAATCAGTGCTGTTCTTTCTCTGTCAAGATCACGAGCTTTGGTGAATTAGTCATGGGGCTCTTTGTTTTTAATTCAAATAAGCTGATTGTTTGCTTTTGAAGTGGAGTGTATAGACCTATTGGCAAGGAGAGAGGAAGCCCCCAAGGAATACACTGAAGACTACCATAGAACCCCAGCCAAAAGCAGTGCACGAACTGCTCACCAGATTCCATTGCATGCACACACACACCGCCTTAATTAATCCATCATTAACATCATAGCACAGCGCTGAGCCTACCACACCTGGTTTGACAGCTGGATTGAAAGCACCGTTGACAGCTGGTGCTTATGCACTTGCTTGAAGTGCGGGGGCTGATAATGGGCTTGCCTAGGGAGCTAGAGCCCTGCCGAGAGGTTACATGTTTGATGAAGGTAATAGCAGTTAATGAGAATATTTTTTGCTAGAGTTTGGGGACTGGTGTAACAACATTACAATAAAATCTACGTATTTGGCAATTCAATACCTAACTCTGCTGAACATTGTAAAGTCATGTAAACATTTGAAAAAAAAAATTCCCATGTGTTAAGAAATAAGCTCCCACAGAGCAGTATTTTTAACATTATTAAATGGCAAAATAGAACTAATGCAGGTCCTCATGACCTGGTGAGGGGTGGGTGGGTGGGTGGATGGATGGGTAAAATTTCCCATACATCAAAGCAGTTCTCTTCTTTTTTTTTTTATCTTTTAAATCCCCAAATTTATTGTTTCTTTCTGACTATGTAAGCAATATATGTTCATTGCTAAAAATGTGAAAAAGAAGTAAAGAAGAAATTACAAGTCACCTATATTCCTACCACTGGCAATGACTACAATTTGCATTTTTTGAAAAGATTTTATTTATTTATTTATTTATTTATTTATTTATTTATTTATTTATTTGAGAGAAAGAGAGAGTGAGCAGGAGGGAGAGGGAGAGAGAATCTGAAACAGACTCCATGCTGAGTGCCGAGCCTGGTGCGGGGCTCAATCCTACAACCATGAGATCATGACCTGAGCTGAAACCAAGAATTAGATGCTTAACCAACTGAGCTACTCAGGTGCCCCTATAATTTGCATTTTGATCTCTGAGACTGATGACCAGAGACTGGAAAAGACATCAAAAGCAGTTCTCTTCTAATCCTTGGCCACACCCTCTATGCTCACCACTGAGCTACTGAAGGATAGCGTATGAGTTTAACCCCCAGTACTTGTCTTTTCCCAAATCAATGGTCAGCATTTATGTTTGAGAGCCTTATTCAGGTACTTAAAGCCCATGACTACTGAAGATGATGATGGGGCTTGGTGTGAGCTAGTGCTTATTAAGTTCAGAGCACTTCCTTTTACTTGCTAATATAATACAATACAAAATGGTTGGGTTGGTTTTGTCTCCAGGATCATCAGGCTGAGAATGTGACTTTTCTCTAAGTATCCTGTTCTTGCCCTAGTTTTGCTCTGCAGCAGGAGCAGGAAGATCATTAATAGCTTCACAAGGCCTGTGGAATTAAGGCTAACCCTTCAATGCAATCAGATCCTTCACCACATGGCGTCCACGGAATCAATCCAACCTGTCCCGCAGACTCTAAGTGGGCCACACTGAACTTTTTAAGTGTTCTCTCAGAACACACTGCATTTGTTTTGTTTTGTTTTGTTTTGTTTGTCTCTGTACCTTTGTTCACATTGTCCTGATTCCTCTTCCATGGCTCAGGTCAAATGTGACCTCCTGATCACCTTTTCTTCCTCCAGGCTACATAAAAGAAAACAAGTGGCTTGAGCCACTATTGTGAGTTTTTTAAAAACAAGGCACTCTGTCATATTTATTGCCAAACACTGTCAGTCAATATATTTTGTGAATAAGTTAATTAATAACAGGTCTCAACTTCTATAATGTTGCTTTCTCTCCTCCCCACCCCCACCCTGCACCTGCTGCATTATTCTACCAGCTGTGAATCAGAAGAAATTTAAGGGCGCCTGGGTGGCTCAGTTGGTTAAGCAACTGTCTTCGGCTCAGGTCATGATCCTGGAGTCCCTGGATCGAGTCCCGCATCAGGCTCCCTGCTCGGCAGGGAGTCTGCTTCTCCCTCTGACCCTCCTCCCTCTCATGCTCTCTGTATCTCATTCTCTCTGTCTCAAATAAATAAATAAAATCTTTAAAAAATAAAAAAAAAAAAAAAAAAAAAAGAAGAAATTTAAAGGGTAGAAAGAAAAAAGCCAGATCTATCCCTTGAATTATATGTAGTAATATCCCTTTATTAATAGCAGCTACCAGGTTTAAGTCTTGATTAAGCATATTCATATATTTTTAATTTATGAATCGAGAGTCCACTAATTAGATATTATCACTCCTGTTTTATAAGTGAGAAAAATATGACTCAGAAAGCAAGTTAAGTAATTTTTTTAGGATTACAATGATAAAAAATGATAGAAGTTAGATTTTACAGAGCTAACATATTTTGAATTGACAGCATGTTTTAGAAACTGTTCTGGCTCTTCCCCATAGTAAGTCATTTAATCTCCCCAACTACCCTATGAGGTAGGTACTAATATAAATTTTACCAATGAAGAAACTGAAGAGAAGGGTGGGTAAGTACTGCATGCAAGAGGGTAATGGTGGGACTTAAGTTTAAACTCAAGCAGTTCAGCCTCAAACCTTACCTACTATGCTATAGTGATTCCAGCATCTCTGACATCAAGCTCCAACTTTTTAAGTTCTATTGTGAATTGCCCCAGACGGAGCACTTACACGACAACAGAAAGCCATCGAGAGAAAATTCACCATGAGTATTTCATGTTTCTGCACTTCTTTAAAAAACACTGACTAGTACTTATTACAGACACTCTTCTTGTATGTGTTTGTGTAGCAAAAAGCCTTGAAAGACAAAGAAAGTATCTTTCTCTGGAGTAAATTGCCAGTGTGCTTTCAGTCCTAGAGGTTAGCGGTAGTATCTCCTCCAGAGCAAAGAACAGGTCTGTGTACTGCCCATTATAAAACCAGGTTCCCTCTCCTGTAATACAACCCATTGCTTATGCAAACATCCATCTGGGCCCTTTGTGGGTCCTGGGCATAAGAACTTATACAAATAGTCTCATGCTACTTGCTAGCCATAAGTAATAAAGTTTTTTATCTCTAATGGAGGAATCTGGGGTCTTCTGCCAGCATCCTAGCAACTGTGTCAGGTGACTTATTTTGCTTGCAAGTAGGGTAAGATCTCAGACTTTTCACAATTCTTGACAAAAACAGCCAAGGTCATGAAAACAATTTTCCATTGGTCTCCATGAGTAATCAGCAAGTTATTTCTAAAGTGGAAATTCAGAATTTTGAAAAAATGAAATTGTTGATTCACATGTATTTATCCCTAGTGAAGAAATACACTCCCCAAAAAGTCTGTATAATGTTTATCTTAAAAGACCTTATGAACTTCTAGGATATCATTGATAAATCATAATTTAGTAAAACTGGGAAAACAAAAGTTCAATTATAATTGATTAGTCACTATAGCTAGTTAATGTTTTAGCCATATCATGATATATCTTGAAGGCTATGATTCAGTTGATAAATGTTTGTCTGAATTCCCTGTTTTGTTTCTTCAAACAGAGAAAACTCTGGCTTTCTTCTTTCTTGCTCATAGGAACAGTGACATAATATCAAAAGACTTAGGTTAATAACAAATCAGTAGTAGAACCATGCCTCTTCATTTATTTGTTCATTCATTCATTCATTCATTTAACAAATAGAGTGCCAGGTACTGTACCAGGCTCTAGGACTCTGAAAATGAGTAAGACTTCATTTAGGAGAGAAGTCATTATGCATGTCTTCAGCCAAGACTTCTAAATTTTATGAAAGTTAAATTCCTTATCTATAAAAGTATTTAGTTATGTTTTATAGTCTTCCCACCTTTAAAATCATACAACTTTTTTTAAAAAGAAGATAGAAGTTTACTGAATATACTACAAGGGAGCAGCAGGTAGGACAGCAGAAGAGAGACTTTCTGCCTAAATCATACAATTTGGGGGGGGGAGGGGTAAAGGGAGGGGGAGAGAGAGAATCTTAAGCAGGCTTTATGCCCAGAGTAGGCCCAAGTGGGTTCAATCTCACAACCCTGAGATCATGGCCTGAGCCGAAATCAAGAGTCAAACACTTAACTGACTGAGCCACCCAAGCACCCCAATCATGCAATTTTTTAATAAAAATGTGAAAGATAACATTTGAACAATGGACCCAAAACCATGTAGCACAACTGTAGATACCCCCAAATTAGGAGTGTTTAAATATACCGACAGTTTTCAAATAAAAATCCATTATACGTTACTTCAAGAACATGCAGACCGTGAATGGATATCCTGTGTGATGGTGTTAGAAGGAACTATTTTTCCCCTCTTCCTCAAGTTTTTTCAGAAGATAGAGCTATTTTACTTCCTTTCTAACAGAGCAGGGGCTACTTCACTAATTAGTGGATTTAGAAGGAACAGAGTTGCCTGATTCTGTCCCTTCAACATTTTTCCCCTTCTGAGAACCTGTCCTCAGGAAGCTCTCATATCTGTTTCTTCATTGTAGTAGGTCTACAATGGCACAATTTACCCCTAGGGGACTTGTAATGGAACCAGAGAGGCCAAAGGTTCTGGGTGACTACGTGCAAATGGGGAAATGTTAGGAAACATAATTGACTGCAGATTTAAGCCATATTCTTTTTTTTTTAAGATTTTATTTATTTATTTGACAGAAAGAGACACAGCGAGAGAGGGAACACAAGCAGGGGGAGTGGGAGAGGGAGAAGCAGGCTTCTTGCCGAGCAGGGAGCTTGATGTGGGGCTTGATCCCAGGACCCTGGGATCATGACCTGAGCCAAAGGCAGATGCTTAATGACTGAGCCACCCAGGCACCCCAGATTTAAGCCATATTCGCCCAACAACTTTTGAATAATAAAGTTGATATACTGATCTTCATCTATATGATTCTTATGTCTTATTTTTCAATTGCATGACAACTCATTCAAAAGTAAAGGGTGAGTTTTATCAGTCTCAAACCGCAACAGAAATGTTTTTGAAAAGTGTACATAATTTTGTCTTATACTGTGAAAAAAAAAAAATGAGAGTTCAGAAACAATTGTTACCAATTGTCTAAGTGGAATGTCTCTACTGCAAATTTACCAGAAAGGCATTTATTTAATTTTATCTTAATGCTCGTATTTCCATAACTATTGTTTTATAATTGTTTACCTGTAGTAAAAAGCATATTTTAGACAAAAGTACTGAACTTAAGCCCTCAAGGGCATGACAGACAAATGCTGAATGAGAAAAGGTGACTGGTGAATTAATGATTCAAACAACTAACGAATGATGAGTAATTTATGGGATTGCACATTTCCGGAAGATGAGAACCCACCTGTTTAAGAAGATCTCATATTCTACACATCACTCAGTACAGAATACTTTATGCAAAATGGTAAGTGTTCAATAAATGTTTGCTGAATATGCATTGAAGTAGGTAAAATACTGCGTAAACTCATTCTGTCATTGTTTTCCCCAATGAGTCACTTTTTTTTAATTATGTTATGTTAATCACCATACATTACATCATTAGTTTTTGATGTAGTGTTCCATGATTCATTGTTTGCATATAATGAGTCACTTTTTAATGGAACTTACTGTAAGTTTTGGACTACATGTCCTCAAGTCTATAAATTCTCAATTTAATTTTTAAAAATATATGTTAGAAGAACACAAATGTGTACCTATGAATTCATTAGGAATAACAAGCTACAATTTGGTAATACTACTGTAATGGGCACAATAAAAATAAAAAAGATTAAATTGCATAGTATTTCACTGTTAAAAACATCGTATTTAAATAAGCTGTGAAATGTCTATTTCACAGATGAAAAAACTGAGGTTCAGAGAGATTAAATGTGCACTAGAATCTGGCAAGTTGATTCTTAAGTCTAGTTCATTTGATGTCAAATTCTCATTATTCAACACTGTGACTGCCTAGAAATAGGTTTGTAATTAAGAAACTTCTATAACTGCAAATTATCTATCACTTGCCTGTCATCTCTTAGATTTTGCATTTGTTGAACTTTTATGCTAGAGTGGGAGAACAAGGGTCACTGAAGGTGACGTCTGCTGTGCAGTGCAAATTAAAAGGACCAGGAAGAATCCTGCTGACAAAAAGTCAGTAAGAATAAAATGGGACCAATTCAGAAAAATAAAAGAATCATTTTCAACAATGTTTTAAAAAAATAATAAACCACCCTTCAGGATGTTGTTTGATCTTTAGAACTAAAGTTCTCAATTGTGGAAACTATTTTTAGAATGCAATTAACATGTCGTCAGGATGTTTAGATTATGCACATGAGTTCATTGTATACAGAGAACAGACAAGAGAAATTTGGATCTTTCTTTTTTTCCTTCAACAAAAAACATAGATCATCTATTTGATTAAAAGTTTTAAGAAAGAAAAAAAATTAGCAAATAAATAGAACACATCCTGAATCATTTAAAACAATGCCTCACCTAGTTTACCATCTTAGTGGTTTCCATCAGTACAATAACATCTCATTCCCTGGACACTTAAGTATATGATAAATTAATTAAGAATGTTCATTGCAAACTATGCCCAAATTACATACTATTCTCAATATTTGGATACATTTATTCTATATTTTTAATGTTGAAATTTTAATGAAAATTTTCATACACAGAAACAAATTAATGTAATTCTATCCAATAAGAAAAGAAAAAAGTTACACAAGGTTGGGCAAGATGAATTGATCTTTTCTTTGCAGGGAGGAATTTACCATCTATCACAAATGTATTTACCTACAATTGGATAGTCTTTTTGCAATTTACATTTCTTTCCACTTTCCTTTATTTATTCATATCAAACCGGCACTTACTGAAGATCTACTAGTGAATAGTAATGAATAAAAGGGAAGAGGCAACGTAGAAAAAGAAGAGATAGTTTGAGACCCTCAAAAATCTAACATGCTAGAGGAGGGAAAAAGATATAAGTAAATAATGGAGATTAGAAAAGCAGCCTTACTAATATTATTTTAAAACTTGAGAAAGTACCTGACTACTCAGGACATTTGAACTACGTCTTTATGACTAGGCATGACTTGACCAGACAGGGAATAGGGATAGATAAACCACAGTCAGAGAAAGACCACATATAAGGCACCACGCAAGTTTAGGGAAGGAGAAATAAATCAATGTTGCCATGGGTATATATTGTGTGAAGTCCAAGTTAGGGAGCGTGAAAGTAGGTAAAGATGGAAAAGGACATCTATACATAGAGCCTCATATTGATTGCATACTCTATCAAGCTGAAAATCACTGGAAGTTTTTGGAGTAAAGAAACCGTAGAATGAAACTGGGTGGGTGGAGATTATAGCAGAGACCAGTTGGGAAGTTATCTGTTCCTATAAAATGAGAGAGGATGTTGACCCAAATTAAGATACTGGCCTAGAGGTGGAGACAGACTTTGAGATAAATTTAAAAGGAGAATAGAGTTGGGGTGTGATGGATAAGGTAATGGAGGAATAGAGAGGGATCTGAGATAATGCCAAGCTTCTGGATTTACATGATTATGTGGTACCATTATCAACATTAGGAAATATAGAATGCCAAAGAACAGTGTTGAACTGGTAATGAGTTTCACTTGAAGTATGTTAAGTTTAACATGCCCATGGAATATGCAGAAAGATATATGAAGAAGGCAGGTAGGAATATGGGAGAGTTGAGCTAGAACTATGTACCTCCAGGGCATCTTATGTGAGTGGAATTGATGGTAGTCTATGAGATCACAGAGAGCAAGTACCCAGAAAGATGATTACTTAATCAAGCAGCACCTCAATTTTTAAGGCATGTATGGAAGAAGAGCCGGTGAGAGAAACAGAAGGAACCTCAGAAGGAAGCAGAATCCAAGGAAGGAGAGAAGTTCAAACAAGTAATGATCAAGAGTGTCCAATGTTGCAAAACAGTGAAGAAGAAAAGAACTGAAGAACATCCATTTAATTTCCATTCCAAAAAATGCCATTGATGGAAATTTGGGAGTAGGAGGAAAAAAAAAAACTTGCTTAAAATTAAAATAGGCCACAGATAATGAAACAGAATAGGTAATTAACATATATTTTTACTCTATTAAAATATTCAGAACTGCCAAAAGAAGTATTTTCTCTTAATGTATTCTTAAGCAGAGCAAGGTTTTATGAGTCATAAAAGATTCTACTGTAAGTGAAATCTTCTGTCATCATTTAAGCATATAGATCCCAAAGTGGCCCTGAAAATATAGACAGGCCATAGAACATCTTTTGAAATACAAATAGAAACTCTTCCAACATTTTAGTTTCTTTTACATTCATTGACTTTTAAGCACAGTTCCTGATGAGGGAAATAAATAAGAACCACATTTTTATTTTCCACGTTTGTGTTGACACCCCGAGCTGTTTTCTCCCAAGTCCCAACATGATATTTTTATGTCATTTCCTAATAAAAGTGATATTGCTTATCCTAAAATCAATTTTAAAACCTTTTTTTCTAAGGGCGCCTAGGTGGCTCAGATGGCTAAGCGTCTGCCTTCGGCTCAGGTCATGATCCCAGGGTCCTGGGATTGAGCCCCGTATTGGGCTCCCTGCTTGGCGGGGAGCCTGCTTCTCCCTCACCCTCTACTGTTCCCCCAGCTTGTGCTCTCTTGCTCTCTCTGTCAAATAAATAAATAGAATCTTAAAAAAAAAGAAAAGGACTTTCTAAAAAAAAAAAAAAATTTTTTTACAAATCAACAGGAATATGTAATTTTTTTCTAATGGCATAAAAAATATTAGTAATAATACAAACTTACATTTTATATGGTATCACAATTTATAAAATTTTCATGAGCCATCTCATCTGATATCCTCAATAACTTATGAAAGTCAATACAGCAGATACATTTATCTTGCAGGTAAAAAGTCTGACTTCAATGTTTATGTTACTTGTCAAAAATCACATAGCTGAGAAGAACCCGGACTTTTTCTCTATAACACTGCCTCATAGTTATCTTTAACCCAGAAAATAAAACTCTACAACAAATGATAACTTTTGGATTTTTATTAAAAAATACTCTTAATTTTATGTTTTCAAAGAGCAAACACACTGGCTGTTCTTCTTTTTAATTGTCAATATGTTAACCTATGCTAATAGATGTTAGGTATATGAAAAGTGTAAAACTTCTTTACATAAGCAAATTTATTTTATTGTGAAAAACACATGGCAATGAATTAAGACTTTGGACTCAGAGCCACACTAGGCTTAGATCTTAGCTGTGCTCTTTATTAACTGTGTAATTTTGGTCATGTCCCTTAATCCCTATATGCCTCAGTGTTCTCATTTGTAAAATACATATGATAACAATAAGAACAGTACCTACCTCATAAGTTTGTTGCATGAGTTATTACATCTAAAACACTATGTAGATGTTAGCTATTGCTGTTACGTTCTATAACGTAGTCACACCTTTCTTAATGAAGCAAAAGGAATTAACAAAAAGAACATTTTTTTTTGCCTTGTGGCAATTTTAGGCTCTAACATGTCTCTACACATCTATTGAGCAGACCTAAGGAAATGGAACTATTAGAACAAGTTTCTACTATCATAATCACCATATTCAAAAGGATTTGAAAGTAATGGTGGTGGATGACTAGGAGATATAAACCTAAATCCCCAATTTTTGTTTGCTTCTGTTCTTACAAATTATATGCATGTTTAAAGGCAAACATAATTTTACATGAGCAAAGAATATGAATAAACATTGTGCAGAAGAATAAAAAGAAAAGAATATAAACAACTATTGAAATAATGTTGAACCGTGCTTTGGTGACCATGGGAACCCAGGCAGACCTTGGGGTCTTGTTGGAAGGATCCCAAGGACCTTTCTATTTAGTGTTGCTTTTAATACAATTCTGCTGCCAACCGTGCCAGCTACCACTCCTTTCAATAGTGCAAATCCTTGGGAAATCTCTGAGCCAGTGTTCACTAGATGTCCACCTTGGGCAACTAAGCTACATAGTAGAGGCAAGGTGGTGTAGACATTTTCAGGATGCTAAAAACTCCCCTATGGGCAGTTGATGAATGCTCACTACTAAATGAAGAGAGGCAGAATGGACAGGGCTAGACAGACAACTCTCCCAAAAAATTCACTATAATTTGTTATACAGAAATATTTGAGTCCATCTACCTCCTTCCATAGAGTAGACAAATAACACAAAATGACTTGGTCAAAGAATGTTATTGTTGAAATCTTTTCCAAGTATTGCCAATTTGCTTTACAGAAAACCTGTTTTATTAGCACCCCTCCCCCACCCCAACACTGGCTGAGGTTGTCTCTTTCATCACACCCTTGCCAACATTAAATATTATAATTTAGGAGAAGAAGCGATTTCAACTTGACAGGTTAAAAAATGATAGCCATTATTTTAACTTTAATTTTGTGAATGTGAGATACCCCGCAATCTTCCAATAAATTCTTCTACTACCATTCTCCCTCCCTCTTTGTCCTGAGGCAAACTCAAGTTGGTTTCTCAGACTTGCAGACAAAATTTCAAAAAGGAAGCTAAAAATGTAAAGACATCAATCTCAGTGTTATTTTAAACAGTGAAAATTTGGAAACAATAAGTATGCATCAATAGGAAAATGGCTAAACATGTTTTGTTAAATGCATACAAAGAAATAATCTATTTAAAAAATACATTTTCAGGGGTGCCTGAGTGGCTCAGTCGGTTAAGCATCCGACTCTTGATTTTAGCTCAGGTCATGATGTCAGAGTCCTGGGGTGGAGGCCCATATCAGGCTCTACACTCAGTGGGGAGTCTGCTTGTCCCTTTTCCTCTCCCTCTGCCCATCCCCCTGCTCATACTCTCTCTCTCTCAAATAAATAAAATCTTTTTTAAAATGCATTTTCAAATAGTATTTAATGATATGAAATATGCTCATAGTGCAATACTAGTTGTGAATAATTTATTTCAAAAGACTTTCTATGCATCACCATATAAAATGTATGAAACAAACAGAAAAAACTGAGAAGGTAATTGATTAAAATGCTAACAATATTTCTTTCTACATAGTGGGATAAGTGACTTTGTTTATTTTCTTCTTTTTACTTGTCTTTCATATTTTCTAAGCATGTATTATGGATATATTACACCAAGAACCCAAAGCTTGCCTGATTCCCAGGTCCGCAGAGCTTAACTGAGGTTCAACATCGTTTCATTAGCTGTTTACATTCTTTTCTTATTATTCTTCTGCCCAATGTTTATGCATGACCTTTGCTCATTTAAAAACAATGTATCTTCCTTCAGGGGTGCCTGGGTGGCTCAGTCAGTTAAGCCTTGGACTCTTGATTTCAGCTCAGGTCATGATCTCAGTGTCATGAGATTGAGCCCCAGGTTGGGCTCTACTCAGTCTGGAGTCCACTTGGGATTCTCTCTCTCCCTCTCCTTCTGCTCTCTCTTGCTCTCTCTCTCTCTCTAAAATAAATAAATCTTTAAAAAGCATGTATCTGCCTTAAAAACACATGTATTTAATTTGTTAGAACAGAAGCAAACAAATAATTTGAGGTTTAGGTTTATATCTCCAAGCCATCTGCAGCCATGTACTTTCAAATCCTTTTGAATATGGTCATTATAATGGTTGACACTTGTTATCCTGACTCTTTCATTTCCTTACATCTGCTCCATAGATGTGTAGAGTTCTGTTGGAATAAAAAACTGTCACAAGCTAAAAAAAAAAAAAGTGTTCTTTTTATTAATTCTTTTTGCTTCATTAAGAAAGGTGTGACTACATTATAGAAAATAACAGCAACAGCTAATGCCTACATAGTGCTTTACATGTAGTAACTCAGACAACAAACTTTTGAAGAATGTACTATTCTTATCATTATCACATCCATTCACAAATGAGAACACGGAGGCACAGAGGGATTAAGGGATATGACTAAAGTCACACAGTTAATAAGTAGCACAGCTAGGATTTGAGCCTAGTCAGTGTGGCTCCAGAGTCCAAATATAGCACCCTAATATGTAACTGTCTCTCCACTCACTACTCTAAACTGTTGCCTCCCTCAGCCAAAGCCAAAGGGCTGCTAGAATCCTTATGGTCACTGATGGAGCACATGGAGAGTTCCAGATGCAGTTCTCTGTGCAGAGATCTGGACAAGTGCAGGACAGGCAGTGCTAAAATTTGGAAGGCAATTCTGGGAGTAACAGATCCTGGAGACAGTTTGGCTCTTGGAGATCTGTGGATGCCTGGACCAAGGTGACAGAGGCCCCGTGCTAAGTAACCCAGAACACTAAAGTTGATTGAGAACTGAATGGATGTACTGACATTTCCTTTCCTCTGAGACTCAGAGACAAACGGGTGCCTTGGCAGGAGACAGACGGACAAGCTAATGTTAACCAACAACACAGACATATCCACCACATGTGGTATACTGTAACAGCTAGATCTATTTTAAAATATCATGTATCAATAGCAAATTTGAGGTATAGTAAGGCCAACAGAGCAAGAAATTATTGCTACTTCCCAAAAGGAAAAGGCATACCCTGAGGAGTTCCCAAGAGGAGGAGATCACACAAGGAAGCACTGGGGTCAGGAGGCAGAAAGAGAGCGGGTACAGTGGGCAAGCACCTTTATTATAGTTTCCTTGGGAAGGAATGGATGAGGCAGGGTAAGCAGGCTTAAGATTGGATAGTTTGAATGATTTCAGTGGGCTCTGGGGCATAGGGCTCTCCCTAGTTGTCAGGTACCAGGGTTTGCGGTGGTTAAGACATGTGTATAGAGGTACAAGTATGAGACCCTAATAAAGAAGTAGAATGCTGGACTGGGTGGTTTGTATGGGAAAAGCATGCCTGGGAGTGGGACTCCTCCCAAGTAGGAGGGGTGACAAGGCAGGCAGGAAGCCAAGGAACAGTGACTCAGGCATATTATTGGGTTGTCCAGAGCAGGCATGTCTGGCACATGCACTTAGGGCAGATGTTAAAACATCAAGTTCACAGAAGCTAGAAGCATGGTTAATACAACCTGAGCATTGGTAAGCCAAAAAATAAAAATAGCAATTCATCTAAGGGGCACCAACAACTGAAGAGAGGGAAAACAATCAGAACAAACATCCAGTGAAACAGATGATGGAGGATTTAATGAAAATATGAATAAAAGTAATGAAATCATTTAAATTAACTCAACAAATGACTTGAAAAAAATGATCATTTATGAGTTTTCCTCCATGTGATAAACTTCCCAATGCTCAGAGAAAAATTATAAAAGGATAAAAATCATGAGAGAAAAGGTAAGAGATTTGAAAGATCCCGGAAGCCTGTAATATAAGTGACTGACATTAAGCTTTTTGACTGTAGAGGCATCCATTTCAAAGACATCCATGTTGGATAAACATATCACCAACTGTATGACAGAGCTACTAGCTACATAATTATATAAGAAGACAGGCCTGGGTGCCTGGGTGGCTCACTCAGCTGATTAAGTGACTGACTTCGGCTCAGGTCATGATCCTGGGGTCCTGGGATCGAGTCTGCTCCTACTTTGCGGGGAGCCTGCTTCTCCCTCTCCTCCGCTCCCCCATCCCGCCTGTGTTCTCTCTCTCTCTCAAATAAATAAATAAATAAATAAATAAATAAATAAATAAATAAATAAAATCTTAAAAAAAAAAAAAGGAAGCCAGGCCTCCCTCTTCCATGAAGTTCCTCTCTTAGGAAGCCCTGGGTGACCCAGATAACTGACTCCTTGGGTGAGCCCCCCTTCCCTTGCCCTAATTCCCATTATCATATTTTAAATTCATCAGTATAGAGTGAGACTTTAAATCCCTAGGCACCCCACCTATCCAATAAAGGCACAGCCCCAGTGTCCACACCCTCTTTCTACCTGAAACCCCCCTGTGTAGCCCTTGAGTGTGCTGTATATCCTCCAGAACCTGTGACTAATAAGTCTTTTTTTCTCTCTCTTTTTTTTTTTTTTCAAACTTCCCTTGTGTTTGTTGCTGAGGTGCATCCTGCAATCATAGTAAGAAGCACAAGGGCAGCCCAGCCACATTGACTCAGGGATCGCCACAAGTTGTAGGGGTCCAGATGAGTGCCCTAGGCAATCCTAGACCTACACAAAAGAAGACCATACACTAGAACAACAGGAATTCAGAGAGAAAAAAGAAGAAAAGATAATGAAAAAAAAAAGAGAGAGAGAGATAATGAAAAACTTAGAATAGTTTCTGAAGACAGTTTTCCTCAGATGAAGAATGTCCTTGAGTCTTCAGATTGATGGGCTCACTAACTTCTAGATTGTATTAAGGAGAACAGGTAATTTCACAGGCATATAGTAGACAATAGTCCCAAACTCTAAGGATAAAGAGAGAATCATACCAGCTGCCAAGAAGAAAATCTAGATGCATATGACATATATATATATAATTATTTCTATATTATTATATATTATTTATATATTATTATTTATATATTATATATTTATTATTTATAATAATAAATAATTATTTATATATTATTTATATAAGTATACAGGAAGAAGGCTATGTGAAGAGGAAGGCAGACACTGGAGTGATGCATCTACAAGTCAAGGAATGCCAAAGACTGCCGGCAACCTGCAGAAGGTAGCCCTAAGGAATGGAATAGATTCTCCCTCACAACCACAACTCTGCTGACATCTTGATTTCAGGCTTTTAGCCTCCAAAACTGTGGGTTAATAAATTTCTGTTGTTTAAGTAATCCAGTTTGTGACACTTTGTTACAGCAGCTCTGGCAAACTAATACAGCAGGACCAATTCTGTGGACAAACAAGTTGGTATCTTTTTCCAGATATCAGCAGAAAAACATGTTTCTGATTATATATAAAAACAGAGAAAGGAAAAAAGAAAGATTTATGAAATGTGAAGAAACAAAAGAAAGGAAAAAGGAACAAAAGTAAGTAAAAAAAAAAGGCAACTTGATCAAGAAGAAATAAGGAAAATGGAACACAAATGTATATAAAATCAAGCATATCATTCACTTTACTAAGTGTGAAGAAAATGAACTTTCATGAAAGATATTCTATTCAACTTTTTTTTTTAAAAAATAGCTGTATTTTATCTGTAAGAAACACATTGTGATAGACATTAAAAGTATTCAGCATTATTAGATTCTTCTCTTTTTGGGGGGGGTGTCTGGAAGACTACATTTCCAGGTCTCTTGCTGTTCAGTGGGTCACATAACTAGTTTCAGCCAATGGGCTGTGGGCCAAATGATTTAACAGGAAAGCACGGGCACTAGCTTTTTCTCCTCCTGCCACAGTGAATACTGACTCCTCAAGTTGAGAGGTAGAACCACAGGATTGAAACAGCCTGGATTATTGAGTTGACAGATGGAAAGCAACTGAGTGGGAAAGTAAAATAAATAAATAAATAAAAATCTTTATTGAGTGTAATGAAAGCCAAAAATATACTTTCCTTTTTTTAAGTCTCTGAAATGTCAGGATTAATTTGTTACTGAAACATAGTTTGTTTGTTTGTTTTTTTCTATCTAGACTGATACACATAAATAAAATTCAGCAATTAAAAAAAGATTACAAATAAAAGGATGGAAAAAGTGATATCAGACAAATGCAAATAAAAGAAAACAAGAATGGATATATAATAAGGCAGATTATAAGTTTAAAAACACCAAAAAGGATAAACAGTGACATTATATATTGATAAAAATCACAATTCATGAAGAAGGTGTATAAGCAGCCTTCGATACCCACACACACATCAATAGGCTGATATCATATATCAAAAATATGATAGGTTAAAGATATTAAAAACTATTGGAAGAACAATAAAGTGTAGAATAGAGTATGAAACTTTAGTATATTTCTTTCAGAATTTGACAGATCTAATAAACAAAATGTAAGTGAAGTCCTAGAAGAACAGAATAATAATTGATTTTAATAGATACATCCCTTGAACAAAGAATATACATCCCCTTCATATGTTTAATTTGGCCACAACATAAAGCTTAACATATTTAAAAGATTACTTTTTCTTATAATAACTCAATAAAAGTAGAAACTAATAAAATGATAACTAAAATCATATTAAGGACTTATTAAAATGAATTCTGGGGAAAAAAAACACTTTGAGCTCTTCAGAAACTCTTACCAATATCAAGAAAGCACTAGTATATGGAGTGAAAATAATGACAAATACTGTAATACATTTCATCTTCAAGTTATCCTCTGCATCTAAACAGCATCTAAGATAGATGATAGCTTATGCTTCTTTCAAAATGGGAGAAAGAAGAGTTTGTTTCCCTACAAAGCCTTGTAATAGCCTAGCTATGAGGAAACACAACTACACAGACAACACAAAATACTTTAGCTCAGAAAAAAATCCTAAACCAAGTTACATTCTAGGTTTGAAAGATCCTGTCCATACATCATTGTACTGTCTCCATGTAATAGGATGACCATACATCCTGGTTTGCCCAGGACAGTTGTGGTTTATGCCTGTTGTCCAGGTGTAATTATTAATAGCATTCCCTTTCACTTTCAAAAGTGTCTCTGTTTGGACAATAAATTTTATAGTCATCCTACCATGTAGTGATACAGCCCACTGCATAAGAGGATAGGGGTCTCTGGGCCTTTTCTATACAAAGATTTGTGAGGACACTCAGGCCATCTATGGGCCCCTTTTAACTATTCTGAACGAAAGTACTGGAAGCAGTATTTATGACCCTGACCCAATTAAATAAGTAATGTTTATCAAGAAGACAGTAAATGCTATGTTCTACTACATAGGTTTGTACCAGACCCAATTATAATAATGTATTAGGAAAAAAATATATATATATAAAGCATATTTTTCTGAACAAACAAAACAAAAAAACTCATCTACACAAAATCAACTATGTATAAACTGTAATATAGTTCATGTCACTGTGATAAAAAGGATCAGTATCAATTTGGTCACCTTATGTGACCAAAAATTATAAGGTGAAGGTGCACATTTGTAAGTGGTACAAACTTCCAGTTATAAAATAAGTCACAGGGATTAAAAAATAGCATAGGGAATACAGTCAATAATACTGTAATAACATTGTATGATGACAGATGGTAACTACACATATCATGGTGAGTGTTGTGTAAGGTATAGAATTGTCAAATCACGATGTTGTACTCCTGAAACTAATATGACATTGTTCATTAACTATTCTCAAATAATAAAAATTATAAAAATAATAAAAATTGTAAAAGCTCTTGATAATATCTCAGATAACACGGTAACTTCTTGATTCTATTTTATCACCCCCTGCCCCCCACTGGCCATCATTTTTTGGTACACATACTGACTTCTACATTTACTTCTATGAGTAAACCCCAACTGATGGATTTGTATTATAATCATCCCTATGCTGTCAAAGTTCACTTGCTAATGTAAAATAAATACATTCATTATTCTCAATACATATTCAATACAGCACAAGGTTGGGATACAACCCATATTCTTCTGTCTACATCTTTGATATAAGAAATTCTGACTTTAGCTGATTCCTGGGCTACTCTTGAACATCTAATGCTCCCATTGCTTAACATCTACTACTTCCTGCTTTCCATTTCATTTTTGCAATGATCACTACTAGGGATGTCTTAACTTGCCTATTCATTTTCAACCCCAATGCAAATATCTCTATTTATAATAAAATGAATGCAATTCTCATCCTTTTTGGTCACTTGACAGCCAATATTGTTGGCACAGTAGCTGATAACCATCAGTCATTTCCACATTCTCCTTTATCAGCATTGTATTGATTGCATTGCTTTAGATACTTGTCAATTTGTATAGATAGATGATAGCTTGTCTTGATTCTCTGTCAAATCAATGCTTAGCCACATAATCTCACTTTGTTCATTTGTCACAGAAATCTATATAACACTTTCCCTCAGAAATTTAGTTAATTAGCTGGCATGGGAATTATTATTAAATATTGAATTTGAAGTCTATCATTGTTCCTTGTCTCCTACTGGTGGTCCAACTGACCATCAAAGTTATCATAATGGCAATCAAAATGATAAATACAGATTTTTCTCAGAGGAGTAGTGGAGCTTTCCAGGAATATAAGAAATTTTATTTATATTTTCAAATGTGAAGTTTCTAGAATTCAAAAGTAGGACTTAAAATTGGTCCATGGAAATTTGAAAAAAACAGAATAAATTTAATTTTAGAAAAATCAAGTAGTTTTTTAATGATTAAAAAGGTACACGCAAGATTGAATGTAGTTTCAAAATGTAGAATTTCAAATTTTAAGAGGTCAGTATAGTAGCAATTGAAAAAATGACCAAATGCAAAGTACACCTGAACAAACAAATACCTTCAATGTTTTGTAAATTGGCTAAAAAGTTTTTGCTCTAAATAAAAGATTAATTCTTGTAATATGGGTGTGTTTGGAAAGAGCTTATATTACTTAACAAAAATAGAAGAGGAAAATATTTTCTTTTAAAATTTTTGTTATGTATAGTTTTATTGAGGAAAAGAGTTTCAACTTCCTCTGTTTTTGAAATCAAAGTGAATAAGGTTGGATACATTAAAAAACTAAAGCACATGGTAATATATATATGTAAATGTATATATAATTATATACATTTGTTTCTCATTAAAATTACAACCATCGGTGTTGCTCATAAAATGCTCTACTAGGCATGACATAAAACCGTCGCTTCTGGGGCGCCTGGGTGGCTCAGTTGGTTGAGCGACTGCCTTCAGCTCGGGTCATGATCCTGAAGTCCCGGGATCGAGTCCCACATCGGGCTCCCTGCTCCACGGGAGCAGCGAGTCCCAGCTGAGCTGGGAGCCTGCTTCTCCCTCTGACCCTCTCCGCTCTCATGCTGTTTCTCTCTCTCTCTCTCTCAAGTAAATAAATAAATAAAATCTTTAAAAAAAAAAAACAAAAAAAACATCGCTTCTATAATGACTAGGAGAAGCAGTGAAATTTGGCTTTAGTCTGTTGTTCTGCCAAAACTGAGTCCACAGCTTCATCTTAAGCTAAATATATACTTCAGAATCATTTCTGTTAAGCCAGAAATTGTGCTTGATCAGTGACAATGTGATTACAGTAGCTTACCATTTTACACAATCAGCAATTAAACCATGAAGAGTACAAAGAATGTTTTTCAGGTTTTTGTTAATATCTGAATACTTAGTTTCTATATATATAGGAAAATATTTAAGATATCCTTTATGGTGAAAAATCTATGCTTTAGGGGCACCTGGGTGGTTCAGTCAGTTAAGCGTCTGCCTTCAGCTTGGGTCCTGATCCCAGGGTCCTGGGATCAAGCCCCAGGGTCCTGGGATCAAGGCCAGCATCACATCTGGCTACTTGCTCAGCGGGGAGCCTGCTTCTCCCTCTGCCTGCAGCTACCCCTGCTTGCGCTTGCTCGCTCTCTCTCTCTGTCAAATGAATAAATAAAATCTTTTTTAAAAAATCTAT
This sequence comes from Neomonachus schauinslandi, assembly GCF_002201575.2. Taxonomy (NCBI): domain Eukaryota; kingdom Metazoa; phylum Chordata; class Mammalia; order Carnivora; family Phocidae; genus Neomonachus; species Neomonachus schauinslandi. The sequence goes on along the minus strand of NC_058406.1, from coordinate 132,245,657 downwards.
GCTTCATATATAGAAATTTTATCAATCAGTTGAGATATAATTGTGTAGCTTTTGTTGCTAGAACATGATAATTGATGAGCTCTTTAAAAAGTCTTCATCTTGGGGTGCCTGGGTGGCTCAGTCATTAAGCGTCTGCCTTGGGCTCAGGTCATGATCCCAGGATCCTGGGATCGAGCCCCGCATCGGGCTCCCTGCTCCACGGGAAGCCTGCTTCTCCCTCTGCCACTGCCTTGTGTTCCCTCTCTCGCTGTGTCTCTCTCTGTCAAATAAATAAATAAAATCTTTAAAAAATAAAAAATAAATAAAAAGTCTTCATCTTAAGTGAAACCATTTTTTTAATTTCAAAAAGTTGAAAGAGTAGTTAAGAAGACACTAAGGATATTAAGAGAATGATCTGGATAACCCTGAGACGAATATTATGTACTTTTTGAATCAACAGTGTTTATGAAAATTTAAATAATATAAAGCAGAATAGCAAAGCATAGATAAGATTATGATTCTAATTTTTAGAATTATTTCTGTATTAGCATTCATATCATTAAAGCAGATAACATTAAAAATTCTATTAATATTTTTAGATATTTAATTTGCTTAAGTCATAAGTTTTTTAATATTCATATCTGTTTCTCCAGTGGCATCAGTAGAAGAAAGCATCTGTTTACTATACTAACATGTAGCAGAGTACCTGAAGGAGCAATCTAGAAGCTGGCAGTACTGAAAAAACATTGTTCCTGAATTATGTCAAATCACAGAAATTTGAACTTTGAAATGTAAATAATTAATATTAGTATATATTTTATAAATGTTGGTAAAATTTCAAATTTAATATTGTGTCCCAGACATTCTATAATGATGGCATTTGGCCTCAACCTGACTTCAGCCAAATACTGATTTTAACAACCAGCCATTCAACATGGTCCAAATTCAGCCCCCATATGAGGAAAAGATCCCTCTAACTTCCCAGTGAGCTCTCCAAAGAACAGCTGAGTAAAATCTAAGAGGGGCTTCTCAAACTTGAATGTGTGTGAGCATCTCCTGGAGATCTTGTGAAATGCAGAGCCTAATTCAGCAGGTCTAGGTTGGAAGCTAAGAGTCTGCATTTCTGATAAGTTTCTAGGGGATGTCAATGCTACTGTTTAGGCCCCATGTTTAGAGGAGCAAGTTCTTCTCAAAATCACTGCAGACAGGTAATACATATGTGTAGGTGAACACCTGCACGTTCTGAATGAGAAATCCTGGAAACTAATTCTGTCCACTCGACGAAAGTTTGTGCTGAGTTCTGTCTAGAAAAAGGGAAATCGAGGGAATTAGGTGTTAAAAAATAAGCTGAGGCATATTAAAAATTTTAAGAATTTATTTGAGCAAAAATTGTTCAAATCATGCACGTCCAATCTAGGAGATAGAAAGGAGCTCTGAGGACCTGTATGAAATGAATGACTTTTTTTTTTTAAAGATTTTATTTATTTATTTGAAAGAGAGAGAATGAGAGAGAGAGAACACATGAGAGGGGATAGGGTCAGAGGACGAAGCAGACTCCCTGCCGAGCAGGGAGCCCAATGCGGGACTTGATCCCGGGACTCCAGGATCATGACCTGAGCCGAAGGCAGTCGCTTAACCAACTGAGCCACCCAGGCGCCCTGAAATGAATGACTTTTATAGGCAGAAGGTAGACGGACAAAGGAAGTTGTATTATGCAAAAAAGTGGGTTGATTATTGCAAAGTTATTTTCCTTTAGGGAATGGAGAGATCTATCAGGCAGACTATCTAACTAATGCTGATCAGGCTATTTCCTGATTGACTAGTTTAAGATTTCTGGGATACCTGAAACTGTAAAGAAGTCTCAGTTTTACACGGCACCTAGCATAAGCAGCTCCATTTTGGGCCTATTGCTGTTGTTGTTGTTGTTGTTGTTGTTTTAATACAGGTCACCTCTTGAAAAACTTAAGAATGTTCTACTATGTAGATATAAAGGAGAAGCATCAGGGAATCAGGCAATCCAGAGCCAGGTTATAGTAAAGACAAAAGTTTGGGAAACGACTGAAGTATCCTGAATTATATGATAGGTGTAAAACTTTAAGAAACACTGTATACAGTTTCTATTTCGAGGTAATAAGAGCAGTTGATAGAAGTTCAAAAAAAGTAAATGAAAAACTGATTTTAAGGTCCTAAAAATAAAGTTAAAAGTAAGAATACACAGCATTAATTTAAATTTAAAGAAAAAAGATAAAGTGGGATAAAGTGCTAGCTACAAGAATAAAGCCACAAGATGGAACTTTATAAATACTCTATATTGAAGAAAAGATAATTGAGAAAAAACAGATCTAATATGCCAAGAGAGGCATACAATTTATTATAACTAGAAAAGGCTAAGATATTGAAAGCATTTCATATCAATCTTTAGGTAGAAAAACTGAAATTAAATCTCTAGGATTAGAAAGTACTGAAAAACTAGCAAAAAAAAAAAAGCTATAAAGTCAGACAGTGAAATATTTTAAAATTTTGAGAACACATAAATCACCCAGCTATCACATATTACCAGGAGGATGACATGTAATCTAAAAGAGAGGAAAATTTAATAATGTTTCCATGGGACTAAATTTTTATTGTTATAATCATTATTTAATATATCTGAGCATCAACAATATATTAGGACTGTACTTAGGTAGAAATAGCTGCTTCTGTATGAATTTATGATTCAAGCTGAAAGACAAAACACAAGAGGAGAATAAAATACATTCAGGGGAAGATTCAGAAATCATTTTTCCCAAAAAATATTAGAATATACTACATAAGGATAATATTGTTTTATTAGTCCTTAGAAAAGATTATAACAAACGAAGGCTATGTTCGCAGAAAAGTTGAATTGAAAATATGCTAATGAAACAATAATTTCTTTCCTACTTAGGCTAGACCTGAAATATTTTCTTACTATTGAGTAACCCATGATAACATAACAGGGGGAAACCATCCATTATTAACACAGAGGAGTAAGTGAAGCACTTTGGAAGCTAGCTACCTTTCAGATCACCAACGCTCTATTGGCTTAATTGCACCCCATTGTACTAAGTGGTACTTTAAAGGGAGGGAGGATGTAATGCAACTACAAGGCACTTGACACAACAGGGAATATTTACTCATCTGAGAGGACACTTACAGATACTGCACTGATAACAATTGTCTAGTACCACTTCACACTAACACCTCTACTTTTCTATGTATAAATTCACTTTTAAATTTGTCATTGGAAGAAAGGGTGATTTTTGCACACTTCAAAATGTTCAGAAAGCAAAAGGGTATTTTAAAATAAAATTAAACTTTAAAAGAGTTCTTCAAACTGCTTGAAAGTAACAACAGCATCATCTGTAGGCACTGTAGTGTCCAATATGAAACACTGTGCATGTGTATATGAGTGTGTGCATTTTGACATGGGGTGGGAGAAGCAATATATGTCTCTATGGGAATTTATATACATTGTGAGTAGTAGGCCTGCATGAAAAAATGCCTTGTCCCTGTCCCTAGGTCATCAAAATCAGGATTCACTTTGAAGTTCTAACCTCTTTTGACCACAATAAATAACTCTTGACTCAGATTCACTCTGCCAGGGACCCACTGGAGCCCCGTTCTGCTTAGAGGACATGGCCCCATTAAACATAAGGTGGGTTATCTCTGGCTGGGCTGCCTGAAAAGTCTTTAGCATCACTATTCAAGGCAGTAACAAATATCCTTTGATGTAGCTCTCTCCCTTCTAGGAATTTATCTTTAAAAATCATTGTGGATATATGTAGAGCAAAGGTATACATTTGAGAATGCGTTTCAAAGTATTGTTTATATTAGCAAAAATGTAGAAACAAACATGCATGTGCTGCAGTAGAGGACCAATGCAATATACTATCTTCTTACAGTTAAATACTAAATAGTCATTATAAATAATGATGTAGAAAAACATTTATTGACATTGATAAGCATCTGCTGGATTAAGTGGGTAAAACAAATTATCAATTAATTTACTAAGTATTATTCCATTTTGGTTATCTGCATATATAAATGTGCAAAATAAATTACAAAAAAAAAGAATGAAACATGCAGGCTGGTTAAAATGTCATAATCAATCTGGAAATGGTAAAATCAGAGATGATCTTTATTCATTGTGTTTTCCCTCGTTTTTCATATTATATAGAAGAAACACATGTAATTCACCAAAATATTATATGTATCTTAACAGTTGGCATCATAATTCTTCCTAGGCAGGGAATGTTTTTGAGAAAATAATTTCATGAGCCAACTGAAGCAGAGGGTGGAAGCTGGAAGCACAGGAAACAATGTCTGCAGTATGCAACACAAGAAAGGCAAATGTAGGTCACAAGGAGATGGCTTTGGTTTGTTCTTGAAAGGAAGCGGGGGAGAACAGAGAAGATAAAGGATCAACCAGTGGGATGATATGTGGAGGTGGGGACAGTGCCAGAAATCAGCCAATGGAAACCCGCCTCAGAATGGCTAAAGAATACTTTAAGAATAGAATGACTAGAGTTCAATTTAATGTTTTAACATTTCTTGCATGTGTTCCTTAAAATACTTCCCAAAATCTTCGGTAAAGTTCAACATGCCCATGAATGTTATGTGCAAGAGCCAGTTTCTTATAGTCTGATAGTTTCACAGTCAGAAACTGTGAGAACCTAAGCCTGAGAAATTCACAAACATCTTGGAGAGGGCTGTACAATTCCACAGGATATGGAAATGGGGTGGAGTGGGGGTGAATTAATTTTACTGGTTGCTATTGGCCTCCACCCCAGTAGATCCAGAAGGAAGAGCATCAAAACAAAGAGAATTATTCTCAAGCCTTAAGATCTAATGGAATTCACCTTGCTAGGTTTTGGACTTGCTCGGCAGGCACCTGTCATCCTTTCCTTCTTTCTTATTTCTCCCTTTTGGAATGGGAATGTTTATCCTATGCCTCTCTCACTATTGTCTTTTAAGTGTATAACTTGTCTGGTTTTACAGATTCACAGCTGGAGAAGAATTTGGGCTCAAGATGAATCATATACCTCAAGTTTCATTCATATCTAATTTAGGTGATATTGGATGTGACTCTCGATTTTAGATTTCTGGAGTTGATGCTGGAATGAGTTAAGATTCAGGGGGATGTTGGGATGAAATGAATATTTTTTTGCATGTGATAAGGACATGAATTTTGGAGGACCAGAGGTAGAATGCTGTGAATTGAACTGTGCCCCCCTTCCCACCAAATTCATATGTTGAAGCCCTAACCCTCATTGTTATATTTGGAGATGGGGCCGTTGGGAGGTAATTAAGTTTAGATGAGGTCATGGGGGGGTCCTCATATTGTGATTAATGCCCTATAAAAAGAGATACCAGGGCGCCTGGGTGGCTCAGTTGGTTAAGCGACTGCCTTCGGCTCAGGTCATGATCCTGGAGTCCTTGGATCGAGTCCCACATCGGGCTCCCTGCTCAGCAGGGAGTGTGCTTCTCCCTCTGACCCTCCACCCTCTCATGTGCTCTCTCTCATTCTCTCTCTCTCAAATAAATAAATAAAACCTTTAAAAAAGAGAGATACCAGAGAGTTTGCATCTCTCTCTCTCTCTCTCTCTCAGTCATATGAGGATATATAAGATGGCAGCGACCTGCATGCCAAGAAGAGAGCCCTCATGGAGGAACTGAATGGGCCCACACCTTGATCTTGGACTTCCCAGCCTCCAAAACTATCAGAAATAAATGTTTGTTGTTTAAACATCCAGTCTATGATATTAAGGGGCCAGAGTATAATAACTGAAGCTGACAACTGGGTCACAATTTTAAACCAAATAAAACTCTAAAAACGCAAGTTCAATTTTTAGCCTGATTTATGCTACTTGCCCTTCAGAGATAAATTCCAATTGTTGCTACTGAACTCAGCCTAACATTTTGCCATCTTTTTACATTTCTTAGTTTCTCCACATCCTGTTGACTTGTTATTTCAACCCAGCCCCCCACTTTTGTTTAAATGCCTGGCTACTGGTTTGTTGCCAGCCAATATTCAAAAGTGATGTAACCCTGGTTCAGATTTCTGTGTTTCCATCTTCAATGTACTTTAAAAAACTTTTTTTAGTCCTTAAGACTATTTTTCTTTTATTTATTTATTTTTTAAAAAGATTTTATCTATTTAATTTACAGAGAGAGACACAGCAAGAGAGGGAACACAAGCAGGGGGAGTGGGAGAGGGAGAAGCAGGCCTCCCGCGGAGCAGGGAGCCCGACGCGGGGCTCGATCCCAGGACCCTGGGATCATGACCTGAGCGGAAGGCAGATGCTTAACGACTGAGCCACCCAGGCGCCTCAAGACTATTTTTCTTTTAAAGATTAATCCTTAATCTGTAGGCCATTAGTCCATCTGTAGGCACAGAGAGAACACTTGGCTTCTTGCTCTGATTTTCTAACCTACATTTTCTCATCTAGAAAACTGGATTCTGTTGACATACTCATTAGAATGTCAAAGTGTGAGGGGTTTTTTTGTTTTTATTTTTGTTTTCTTTCAGCAGGAAATTTTCGCCTTGTGCCTCCTGGCCCAGTAGTTGGTATGGTGTTCCTCACATCTAAATCAGTAAGATTTGGAAGAAAGTACTGATATTCCTACAGGTTCAAACTAAAGTAGATGCATAGGAGTAAAGGCAAAGACTGGGGGGAGGGGATGCATGCTAAAAAGAGTTTTAATGGATGGGAATTTCAAACAGTGCAGAGAAAATAAGAAATCAACTCTGATCTCACGGGAGGAGCTCCATAAGGTCAGTGGTCATAAATGTCACATTACTGATAACTCTCCTAGTATTACTACAGTATTTGACATCAAATAGGAACCCAGTAAATATTTGTAGAATGAACAAATGATGAAGTGATGGATACATCTCTACACCTGACTACTGAGGCCACTCTCCAAGAAGTTACATTAAAGAACATAATGTCTTTATTAGTAGTGGATATTATAATCCAATTTAATAATCCAACTTGATTCAGATAATTTATCTTTAATTTTGAAAACTCTAACTTAGTCTCCAAGGGCCCTATATTCCCAAATTATCAGTGAGCCAGTCCTAGGTACAGCTGTAAAAGACAAGGCATAATTCTTTGGCTTCAAGTTTTCTCATGTCTTTTCCATTCAAGACCCACTCCAGGTTCCTTAAACCCAGACACTTACCTCTCATCTCAGGCCAGATCCCCTTATGCTGATGGTACTCCAGCAAACACACCTTACAATTCTTTCTGTTTTCTTTTCCTCTTACCTGGGCTAGATTCTCAGAAACTTTCCCAGTGACACTTAACATTATCTTACTTGTAAAATATAAGTAACCAACCATGCTCATGTAAGAAGTAAGGAAGGATTCTCCCCACTACCTCACTAATCCCTTCTAGTTTAACAATGTGCTTTTTGGAGACCGTAGGCTTCTTTTCCCCTCTCCCTGCTATACAGTGCCACTGAGTACCTCAAATAATGGAATCAAGTATGGCGAGAGAGGAGGGTGATAACAAGATTGTCTTAAAGGAGAGTTTTATCTCCCCTCAAATTTTATAATAAATCATTGAGATATATCCTCAAAAATGTCAATTTCAATATTTGTATTATTTTTTTTTACCAATTAGATTTTTGTAGCATATTCTTTAATGGGTGGGGGAAGAGGGGAGTTATAGTTTTTAATCAAAAGACAATTCATTTTGGGGCACCTGGGTGGCTCAGTAGGTTAAGTGGCTGCCTTCAGCTCAGGTCATGATCCCAGGGTCCTGGGATGTGCCCTGCAGTAGGCTGCCTGCTCAGCAGGGAGTCTGCTTCTCCCTCTCCTTCTGCCTCTGCCTCTACCTGCCCCCTACCCCGCTCGTGCTCTCTGTCTCTCTCAAAATAAATAAATAAATAAAATCTTTAAAAGAGAGAGAGAGAAGTCACTTTAATCTTGACTGTTCTACTCACTCAATTACTATTTCTGAATTTAAATTTCTTAACTATAAAATGAAGATATTACAGATGACTGCTAGATCAACAGATAGAACCTATAAGCCTATAGGCCATGTTCCTAAAGTGACTCAATGTAGATATGAATACAGCTATAGCTATAATGATAGAGATTTATCCAAAACCTATCTCTGTGGAATATGTGAAGCTTGATGAAGACCAGTTTTAATCCTGAATCTTGGCTGTTGACAAAAAGTGAAGAGTTCTTGTGAGTAACTAAACAATGTTTGGCTGTTCCACTCTATTGCTGTGTTTGCTTAATAGATTAAAATTTCAGACACTTTTTATCTTCAGAATAAAACTCTGATTTAAAACATACTCCTGTGGATAATTACACCCTCTAACACAAGTATACAACAACAAAAACACAACTAAACAAGACTTGTAACAGATGGAGACATTGGGCAAAATTGAGGGATGCTGTGCTCCATGAGCTTCCATTATAATTGGGTTACCAATAAGTAGTCAATCCCAGTAAGACAGTTGTTCTGGTCAAGATTTATAAGGAAAAAATAAAACATTTTTGGAAATATGGAATTAAGGATAAAAATAATGTAATAAGAATTTCAGCCGAAGTACCATATGTGGTTGCAAGATGATACTTTGCTAAGTTCCTCTGAGTGAAAATGGTTTCTCCACAGCCTATGCCAATAAGGAGCCATGCTCAAGTAATAGATGGTAGCCACGAATTTCCTTACAAATCTGACTTGTTGACTGAGTTGGGGACACAAGTCATCTAGAGCTGATTTGCTAGAGAAGAAGTGTGAAATAGTGCTGTAAGTGATCTTCTTTCTAGATTTCTCCCTGTGGGATGCATTTCTTTAGCATCTTCTTCAGCATTTCTTACAAACAAATGTTGAACAATTATTTAAATAAGATTGGTTTGACTAAGTCCTCTGGGTGCCCATTTGTCTCAGTTCAGCCTTTCCCTACCATTACATGTTGACCCACGCATGAAAGAAGTCTGGTGGCCAGAACTAGTTATGAAGCAACAAATTACTTAATGCATTTAGTGATGATTGGATCTTCTTTATCTATGTGTGACATCTGTCATATTAAAAAAAAAAAAAAAAGCCTTGGTCTCTGCTCTAAATTAGTCCCTTTAAAACTAAAAAGAAAGCTCCCCCCACCATTCCCCCTTAAAACATGTTTCTGAAATGCAGTTTTCTGCCCACTATGATATCTAGAATTTTTGTTTCACAAAAATAAGGTTGTATTGAATGATTATTCTATATATAGGCAACTAGCCACCAGATCTACAAGTCTAATTTATGAGTACTGCATTTTGTATCTCTTCCAACTTCCGGTTTTCTAAAAATCTTGTCAAAGTGGCTATTAACTTAGTATTGTTTTCTTTGTGTTTCCTAAAACATAACCAGAACATACCATTTGCTTTTGCCTTTTAAATAAATACATAATACCATACTTTCTTCCACTGCATTCCTAAATAGTAAGAAAACCCAGCTTCTCATGAGAAATGACTCTAACACAATTGCTACTCTACTTTTATCCAGTCTAATCTTATCTCTCTATTTGATTTCTACTTAAGAGGTCTTGCCAGGCAGAGTGGCCATTCAGAAAGTGTTTGTGTAACTACTCCTGGATGAATTGTTCTTGCCAAATGTCTAGGAAATGTTCCTCAAATGCTCTTCTCCAACATATGTAAATAATATATATATTTATCCAATACCTTTAGATACAAGTATGTTTTTGTTAAGAACTGTCTAGCGAGAGATTGTAATTTGTTGGCTGGATAAAAACCTGGGTAATTAGGAGTTAACTAGTTAAGAGGTCCTCAGAAATTCAAATGTCCCATCTGAGACAGAGATGTAGAGCCTGGTTTTTATTATAGCTTCAACCAAGAAGAAAAGTCAAAGATAAAAACTGATTTTGATGAATGCTACCCACAGCATTACAAAAGTGGATAGCAGAAGCTATGAGCTTTTATTACTGAATCAGCTAGGAAGTCAGATATCATAGGTAAAGAGTCACCATTTATTGAATAATCAATTTATTCATTCAACAAATGATCAAGTGGCAGTCCTTATGATAGGTTTTAGAATGACAAGAATAATTACCAAACTATCTCATCCTCAAGGGCTTATAACTTAGTAGTGAAACAATGACATAAAAATAATGTGTTAAAAATGTGTTTTAAGTGTGACAATTGAAGTATCTATGCAGGATTCATTGGGAGCATCCTTTCATTCTATCAGTGGTAGAGGTGACAGTTTGTCAGTTAAGGCTTAATGGGGGAAGTGGGGCTTGAGTTAGAGATTGCCATTCTGACAAGGGAAGAGCATGAGTGAAAGCATAGAAAGAAGGGAAGGATGGCAAATGAATTGCTTGGATTGGAAGAATATATGGTATGAGACTGGCACCACCAGAGGTGATATTGGAAAGCAGTATTTACTTTTTCATTCAATAACAGTTGAATACCTACCGTATGTCCTAGGGAAATATTTGTACTTGCCCTCACTGACTTGTAGTTTAGGAGCAGGATTTATATATACATATATATAATTTATAAATATAAATATTATTTGTAGAATATATTTTATAATTATATATTATAATACTTTAAATTGGGCTAATCACAATATAAAGATATACATGATACACCATGGGTGTATATGTACACATATACAGGGTGCATCCCTTATAGTCAGAGAAAACTTCCTGGAGATCAATTCAGAAAACTTCGGAATACAGAGTCTTCAAAGAAGAGGAAAAATAAGTAAGGGAAACATAACAGGAAAAGGCATCTCATAAAGATGGAGAAACATGAATACAGGGGAGACTCTGACCAGAAACAGTGTGGCAAAGGCAACAGCACCACAAATGATGAGTGATATGAGGATAGAAAGAGAAGTAGAGATGGATGATAGGTTGATAGCACCTTCTATGGCTAAGGTGTCTGGGCTTTATCCTGTAGGAAATGGGGAGCCTTTGAAGAATTCTTATAGATATTATACAGATATTCTACAAATATTCTTACAGATATATAACTTCATTGGATAGTTAATCTGTTAATTAGTTAATCGCAGTTGCTTTCCTCACAGTGATTATCATTTAAAATCCTCCAATAGAAAAGCATCTCTGTGTTTTCCAAAGTAGTTAGGAAGAGAAGAGTGAGGGAGATTGCTTTACAGTCTGCAATTAGGCTTGAGAAGGAGGGAAGGAAGGAAGGAAGGGAAGGCGGGAGGGCAGGAGGGAGAGAGAGAGGGAGAGAGGGAGGAAAAAAAAGCCAAGAGGATGGAATGGATGAGCACACAGGTATCAAGAAGGGAAGAAAGCAAGCTAAGTCCCTAGAGCATTCCTTCAAGGAAGAAATGAGCTTCAGTAAATGCATCGAAGGAGGGCCTGGAGCAGAGTGACCAACAGACCCTTTGGGCTCCCACAACTTCCCCAAGTGAGAAATTGGAAGCTTTTGAAAATCTTGATTACTCAGTTTGAGTGACAGCAACCTAAATTTATGTATAAAAACTTGATGATCCACAGAGTCTTGATTTCGGTAATACTGGAGTAAGAAATGCCTTCACTTTATTAATTTCTTTTTTTGGAGGAAATTTACAGAACATTTTGAATTCTTCATGTCATTACTGATGTGCAATTAAGTGACACACCAATGTAAAATTAGTCTTTCAATACTGTTTTCCCAGGGTAATTATATGTAATTGAAGAGAAATAAGAGTTTTCTCTGACTTTAAGGTGGTGATCATATCATACCATCATTTGTGATTCATATGATAATCATACCCATAGCATAATAAGATCAAAATGTGTGTTTCTAAGCAAGGATGCTGACTAAATGGCATAGTATACTGAGCAATTAAAATGGGGAAAGCTCCCAACAAAATGTCCAATGTTTGCAAAGGTAGATGAATTTTTAGAGCCTGTTGGAAGAATTCTCAATGAGTTTCACACATTTCTGCAAGACCTGTAAAGTGAGGCATTAATCGCCTTTTGTTTTGAGTCACTAACTACCCTTTGCTCCAGACGATCTTTTCAAAGATGTTTGTATAACACACAGCCTTGGAAGATACAGTGTCCCCTCTTCAGAGCAAAAGACAGGGTTGCTTACAGCCTGGAAAGATAGAGATGTGTCTCCCTCCAGAACAAAGAGCCCATTTGACTGTCCATTACAAAGATTCAGTTTCCCTAAACTCAGTGATCATCTGTGAGTCTCCTGTCACATATACTGCACATGCAAGCATCTGTCTTGGGCCCACTGCACCCATGGAACAAGGAGACAAAGAAAACTGATACAAATATGCCAGTGCTCCTGCTGCTCAGTGTGCCATGAGTAATAAAGGTCTTTGTTCTGACCTAGGAGTCTCATGTCTTCTTCCAGCTTCTACAAAACTGCTACTGGCTGAATTATTAGCTTCCGAGTAGAATACAATCTCAGACACTTCACACTTTTGGCAGAGACAAATGTTAAGAGAATCTATAACAGTTTTTGGATAATGTTTTAATTGGAGTGGGTCTCTTAACAGGACAACTTGACAAAAATCACATTAAAATGTATACCACATGTCCTAAGGAAAGTGGGTCTGTGGGATTCAAGAATAGCGCACTGACTCAGACTCTTCTAACTCTGTGAGAATGAACTCTAAAACTGATACGAAAGATATTCTCTAGAATGACAGTAGTTTTCTCTGAGTCAGGCACCAATCAAAAAAGACACTTTGATCCTTTAGCATGTTTCATAGGAGTTATGGGAATAGAATCTATAAGAAAGATCAAGGCTTTTGTCCATTACTGCTCTGCCACTTTCAGGCTCTGTGGCTTTAAACAAGTTACACACTCTCTTGAAACCTCAGTTTTCTATCCTCTAAAAAAATGAAAATAATGGCTGCCTTACATAGTTATTATGAGAAATAGAGAGAGAGAGGGAGATGACATATACATAGATATATATAGATAGAGAACATATATAATACATTTTCATAGGGGTAATACTCAAGAGCAAGCATTAAGTTTCAACTGATGATGGTTACTCAGAGTCAGTTTTCAGGACACCAGTAATCCCCTCAAATGTATGCCAACTTTGGTAAGTACATGTGATATGTATTTTTTGAAAGTGAAAAGATTTCATTAGATAATCAGAGACTGACACACACATACACACACACTTAAGAAGGAGTGTATTCTGGTGTATATTTAATTTCTCCCTCCCTTGTGGCCCTTTCTCATCAGCACATTTTATAAGAGCACTTCACAACCCTCTTCTATCTATCATTCTCTTTCCCTCCTTACCTTACTGCAAAGCTTCTTGCAAAAGGAGTAAGTGCTTACCACATTTATTGATTATGTACGGATCATGCTTCAGCCCACTACTTTCTGGCTTCTAGCACCATAGCTACTCTTAGATTGCTCTTGCTAAAGATACACACCATTTAAGTGACCAAAAGAAAAAAAATATTTATTCAATCTTATCTTACTTGATAACTAAATGTGTTTACCATCCCCTTCTCCCTAACACACTCTGCTGTTTTGACTCTTGGACACCACCTATCTCGTTACCCTCTTACCTTCGTGAGTGCCTTCCTTCAAGACGTTTTTGTTACACATGGATCCATCCTTGGCTCCACACAATAATTCTCATTTTTATAGTCTTCCTGGACAAACTCCTACAAACCCACTCTTTGCTTCAATTACTTGTAATTCAATTACTTGTAAGTGAGCTTTAAACCTTTAGCACAAAGGGAGTCCAAAGCCTTACATGCAGTTTCTGTGAATTCTCAGGGGATTAGGTTTTCATGGGAACTCCTGGCTCTGAGTTCCTAGGCCTGCTAGACTTAATCTCACCTGTATTTCATGTTCTTCAGTTGTTCTGATCTCACTGTTTTAGATGTGAAACTTCTTGTTTGGGTTTTTTTTTTTTTTTCTTGATTTCCCCCAAAGTAATTTGCAAGGGCATGCATGAACAGCAGTCTTAGCTGAATGTACCAGGTAAGTGGGGTGTGTGTGTCTATGCGTGTGTGTGTGTGCGTGTGTGTGTATGTATGTGTGTGTGTGTGTGTGTGTGAGAGAGAGAGAGAGAGAGACAGTGAGGGGAAGGGTGTATGATTATATCACAGCATTCTTCACTGGTCCCTTTTCTGTACAGGTCCTTCACCATATTCCTCAGAGCACCTTCTGGCCTTCAGGTTGCTCTCCTTATCTCTCTACCAGTCTGTTTCTAGGCCATCTCACTATATTAGGCAGAGCAATTTAACTTTCTACCCCATAGTCAATTCTGAGTTTAATTTTGCATATTCAAAACCTCATTACAAAATCCATTAAAATAAAGAACTAGTATCTATAAAAAAATCAAGTGGAAATTCTACAAAAGTAAAATATTAAAACTGAAATTATGAACTCAGGAAATAAGTTAACAATAGGCTAGATAGAGCATAAGAGAAGATTACTAAACTGGAATTTAGGTTAATAGAAAATACATACACTGAAGCATGGAGAGAAAACTGGAAGGAAAATACAAAAATGAGCATAAGAGACATAAAAAACATATTAAAATAAATCACGTATCAAGTGGCAAGATCCTAGATAATAAAAACATATTCAAGGAGCTCCAAAATAGTTTCTCATCAAACAACATCAGATTGAGAAATCTCAACCAGAATCACCCAATAAGTCCTAAAGAAAATAATTTTTAAGCTTTTATATCATATAGAATAATACTAAACTTAAAGTATATAGCTAGCAAATATAATAACTATGGGAAATAATCAGTCTTGTTGGTAAAAATTATTAGAAGTATTTGCAATTAAAGATGTAATTTTAATATATATTAAGTGCCTTATAAACTTATACAGTTACTTCTTGTTATTTGCAATAGTTATGTTCTATAAAGTCACTGCAAAGTCTGAGTTAGCAAATACTAAGTTACTGTCCCTAGGAAAAACACAGGATTAGGTTTCTGCCAACCTCTGGTCACAACATTTTCATCAACCTATCAGTACATAACCTTGTTTAATATGTGATGTTTAAATACACTTTATTTGGGGCATCTAAGTGGCTCAGTCAGTTAAGCATCTGCCTTTGGCTCAGGTCAGGATCCCATGGTCCTGGGATAGAGCCCCTCATCAGGGCAGGCTCCCTACTCAGGGAGGAGTCTGCTTCTCCCTCTCTCTCTCTGCTCCTCCCGTCCCCTAATAATGCTCTCTTTCAAGCTCTCTGTCTCTCTTTCAAATAAATACATAAATTCTTTAAAAAAATAAAAGAAATACACTTTATTTCATATATATTGTTGTTTTATTAACATTGAACTCACAGCCAACAGCACTAGAACTCATCCCTGAATGAAGCTAATCTAACACACTTATTTTCTCCACAAAGCATATCACAGCGTCTTGTGTTTAGGGATAACAAATAAAACTTCATCAGTATGTTTGGGGGGTATTTTAAGCAGAAAAATCATCAACAAAAAACAACAAAGTTGTGAAAAATGTGGCACTAAAGATACCTTGGAAAGGACACTGTGTGCAGTATGAGAACTGAAATAAGAAGGCAATGTTGCTTTGCAACCTCAACTAAGAACATGTATATCAGGTGACTCAATTTTTTTGCTTCTCTGCGTATGTGCATGTCTGTAAGTGACCAAAAAAGTGACATGAATATTGACTTGAAATTACAAATAAATTTTAGCAAGTTGGTGAATTCACAAATATAGAATCTCTGAATAATAAAGATCAATCTGTGTGTATACACACCCATATGTGCATACACATATAATTTATATTTATGTAATTTATCTTTAAGTTGTTATATTTATCATGTATATTAAAATGAGGCATTAGAGATTGACACACTTTTCTAAACAAAAGTAGAAAGAAACTCCAATAAGGGTAATCTCTTCCTACTCTTCCACCCCAGCACTCCTAATCCCCCATGTCTTAATTTTCTTTGTTTTGTAGAACTTAATATCATCTACCAAACTCTATTTATTTATTTACTCACTTATTCATTATTCACTCTTTCATTTATTCATTTATTATGTTTATTATTCATTTTCTGTCTTCCTCTACTATAATATAAATTTCACAAAAACAGGGACCTTTGTTTTGTTCACTGATGTATCTCAAACAGAGAATTAGAAAGAAGAAAGTTAACTTTAATGTGTTTCTCCTACACATTTCCTACTGAACTTTGAAGTCCATGGTGCTTACACAGATCACAGTAGGTTACAAGCTGTAAAGTAATAAAAGAGGACTGAAGAAGTAGACCCAGGTTCTAAAATGGTCTTGAGCACTTATCCGGGCAATGTCATTACTCTGAGCCTTGATTAACTCTTTTATAGAAGTAATATTTATACAAACAATGAATCATGGAACACTACATCAAAAATTAATGATGTACTGTATGGTGACTAACATAACATAATAAAAAATAAAAAATAAAAAAAGAAGTAATATTTACCCCTATGCACATTCCAGGATTACCAATTATCAAGTTTTAACAAATAAGACCATGTAGGCTAGAAACGCTCTAAGAAAACATGAAGTCATTATTTCAGTAGGTACTCAAAAACAACGGTATGATAAAGGTATTAGAAATTCTTGGATATTCCTTTTTAGGCTCAACAAAAGACCTTTTCTCATATGTGCTTCCCTACTTTTACCTTACTTTTAGTTTTCAAGTAATGTATGCTTTATCTGTTGTGATTCTACACAATTTTTACTCAAGATTCTAAGAATTTCAAATATTATGCTAAAAATAATCAAAATCAAGAAAATAAGTTAATAAATATACTGATTGTTTGGGGAAAAAAAGGATAACTCAGATAAAAACAAGATATAGAGGAATGTATTGATTAGACAAATTAATTGCTTACAATAATTGCACTAGAAGAATTTAAAACATACATTTTACATATAATCCTCTATAATACACATGTTGGTGCATAGGGGAAAAAAGTGAAATCCTTTTCTGGAATCAGGGACAGTACCCTTAATTTCTCTCTTTTTATGATGGGATTGTTTTTCTCATGAGATTTTGGCAGGCCCTTAAGATTGGTGTCATTTTTGATTAATTCTTTTTGTACTCTGATGACAGCTAATGGAATGATTTGAAACCTATTTGCTTTACAAAAAAGATCCAATATAGCTGCCTTTTGTGCCCATTCTTGAAGCTTTTACTTCTTTTTCTTGAAATAATTAGTAAAAGAGAAGAAAGATTGCTGTAATTACTAAGCATTATAAACTATATCGGGGTGCCTGACATTAACAGTAGCTGTCATTAAAATTAGATCACTTGTCTCACTTTAAGGAAATGTTACTTTTTACTATTTTGATGATATAATCTGAAAAATACCTTGACAGGATACTAATTCTGAAAACAGAATACAGGCCCTTCAATATATGCTTATTTTTTCTTTATTCAGAAATCTATAAGGTGATTAAAGTGTGCCTTCAAGTATATCAAGTCCTTAGATTGGCATTATAAAAATGGATCATAGCCATCAATTATTTCATAAGAACCAGTAGAATTCAAGCATTATAATTATAAGTCAATTTTAAAGACAGAGCAAAAAGTAAAAGGTAGGAATATCCTTTCAATCTTATTCAGGTATTCAACTGATTTGCTTTAGGGGCAGGACTTCGAGTAAAAGGGTTTTAATATGCACAATGACTTTAGTGCTTCTTTTTTCCTCTTAAAGTTAACATTTTTTTCATCAGTCCCTTGTTCATTGGTATTATACAAAATATTATCATGTACAATTTTCATTACATAGCAATTTTCTTCCAATAAATGCCTAAATATTTGTTAACAAATATGATTAGAATACTGTCATATGCAATGAGCAGAAATACTTAAGAGACAAAGGAAAAAATAAGTAGCCTAAGTAATAAAGACTTAAATCAAAACATTATCAGTGAGAATCCAGACTATTTCTCCATATACAGAAATACCTAACTACCTAAATGATATCATGAAAGAACCAAAGATCTTAAATTACCTTAATTAAACATTCTTACAGTGGCAAGAAAATTCATAAGCTATACAAATATAAATGCTTTTAATTTGTTGAATAATTAAATGCTCTTTAGGAGCAAAATTTTATGCTATGCTTCTTATATTTCCATGCTAACGTAAGGTATGTAATTATGGGAACTATGAAAACCAACAATAAAAACATTTGAAATTAATGGTACCTAAAGTTGTGCTTGGAAATTAATGCTTTTTCCCACCCCGAAACAACAAAGTTGATTTTATTAAATGTGATAAATGAAATGTAAATTAAAATTTTAATAAGGTGCTTGTTAATCCATTTGTTCACAGCTAACTTGAACTCAGTTAAATTAGCTCCTTATTATGAGCACTGGAGATATGATTTCTTCTAAATCTCAAGGGCAAATAAGTGTTAGAGGACTGCTTGTCCCACGATAGCTCCATAAATTGTTATTAAAATTATTCACTAGACACTTTTTCTGTGATGCATTTCATTTAGAAAATCAATTCTGTGTGTTGTTAAAGATAGTAAAAGTCCTCTACCAGCAATCACACCATCAGATACAAAGGCAGAATAAATCCACATATGAGCTATCCTGGGATATTTATCATTGCCTTGGTCATTCTATCTCCATGAATTGCAGAAAATGGTTTTTAAGTACTTGTAAAATACCACATGATTTCTGAGGCACAGGATTTCTCATGGTAAGTTTGAAAATTTTTTAGTATTTGTTAAATGTTCTCTTTAATCTCCAGGATAGTGTTTCTCAAATTTGGGACCTGCAGAGAGATTAGCTAGGTAATACAGTGTATCTAGTGTATGTCTAATGTGTCTAGTGTAAATCTGAACATCAATTTTATGTAAAATTTTAAATATAATACATTATAACTTAAAAATTGAAACAATAATTAAAATTCATAACAAATTAATTTTCCATGCCAAGGAGAGAGAGATGTTATTTTTTACAGTGTTCTACCAAGAAGTCTGTGGCTTGACCATTAATAAACCATCACTAAGTAGAGTCCAAACAGTTGGTTTAACTTCTTGCCCTTTATTTCTACTACATGGAAAAGCCTATGTCATAATTACGAATGATCTAAAATAACTACATATGCTTGGTGGCTCTCTCAGGCAATTCTCAAAATGCAAATCAAGCCTGGAGTTCTTCAACAATATAAAGCCAATATTGTGCCTTATGAGATACCAGATTAACAATCATTTTGCCCACATATGTGGAAAGGTTATGAGTTTCTAGGACTCTTAGAAATAAGGTGATAATAACTGCAGAAAATGCAAATTTAAAAACATAAGCCACAACTTAGAATATAGCAATTGAATGCTTCTTAAGAACTAATGGTCCTTAAGCATATTTACCACCTCTGAAAACAATTACTGGACCTGGACTAGCCAAAACAATCTTGAAAAATAAAAACAAATTTGGAAGAATTGTACTTAATTTTAAAACTTATTCCAAAGCTACTGTAATCAAGGCAATTCTGATTGGCCTAAGAATGGATTTATAGATCAGTTGAGTAAGATTGAGTCCAGAAATAAACCTATGCATCTATGGTCAATTGATTTTGAACAAGAGTGTCAAGATAATTCAGTGGGTATAAAAGAGTCTTTTCCACAAATGGCCCTGGGACACTAGAAATCTACATGTAAAAAAAAAAAAAGAACAAAGTTGGACCTTTATTTCATACCATATACAAAAATTAACTCAAAATGGATCACAGAAGTAAATATAAGAGCTAAGCCTATGAAATTCTTAGAAGAAATCATAGGTGTAAATCTTTGTAAACTCAGCTTAGACAATGGGTTCTTAGAAATAATACTAAAAGCACAACAGACAAAAGAAAATATGAATAATCTGAAGTCCATTAATATTTTTAAAACTTTGTGCTTTAAAGGACACCATAAGAAAATGAAAGGGCAACCCTTAGAATGGGAGAAAATATTTACAATCATTGTATCTGACAAGCAACTTCTATCTAGAATGTATAAGGAACTCTTAACAACGTACAAATAAAAAAGAACCAATTTAAAAATTGGGCACAGGATCTGAACGGACATTTCTCCAAAGGAGATATACAAATGTCCAATATGTATGAAAAATTTTCAACATCGTTAGTCATTAGGGAAATACAAATCTAAACCACAACAAGATATCACTTCCAGGATGCCTAAAATTAAAAAGGCAGAAAATAACAAGCAGTAGTGAGGATGAGGAGCAATTGGGACCCTCATTCATTGTTAGTTGAATTATAAAATGTTGCAGCCATTTTGAAGACAGTTTGTCAGTTTCTCAAAATGTTAAATGTAGAGTTATCATATGACTCAATAATTCTATCCTTACGTATACACCCAAGAGAAATAAAAATATATACCCACACAAAAATTTGTACACAAATGTTCAGATCAGCATTATTTATAATAGCCAAAAAAGTGAAAACAACCTTAATATCTAATCATAAATGAATGGACAAGCAAAATGTTGTATGCTCATACAATAGAGTATTATTCAACCATTGAAAGGAATGAAATATGGATAGATGCTACACAATGCATGAACTTTGAAAACATGACCTAAAGGAATTAAGACAATTACAAAAGACCACATATTGCAAGATTAATGTATATGAAATGTCCAGAATAAGCAAATCAATAGAAATAGAATATTCATGGTTCTGAGAAGGTGTGAGGGAAAACAGAGAATAATTGATAATGGGAATGGAGGTTATTTTTGGAGTAATGCAATGTTCTAAAATTAGTGATGGGGTCAATCAACTTGGTGAATATACTAAAAATGATTGAATTGTATGGTTTACAAAGGTAAATTTTGTGGTATGTAAATTATATCTCAATGAAGCTATTATTAAAAAACAATTGGTAAATACATGATGGAAATGTGCATATATCATGCCAAATCTCAGATAAGGCTCCTTTGTATGTTGTCCAAAAGTACTTTTAGTGGTAGGAACCATTTTATTCAAATCCTTACTTCATACATAAAGAAAGCAAGGTACAGTGCTATAAATTACTTACTCAGGGGCTATTAGTCTGTATTTATTAGGATTACAGAGGAAATGAAAAATGCTTTTAAGTAACACAATATACCTTAAGGTTAAACTAAATTTGGGGAGAAGAATTCAAAGCAAATTTAGTGGCAAACTAGAAGAAATCTGTTTCATGACTGTAAATAGTGATACAATGGAAAGCAGTCAGTAGCTTCAAAATCTACATGAAATGGAATGAAAAAGTCAAATGGTTTTGTCAAGATTCTGGAATCATAGAATTATAATTGCCACATACGTATAAGAACAATGACACAAAAACAATGGGGCCCTGCTCAGGATGGAGTCATATCAAAAGCACATTTCTTTAGAACTTAGCTGATATGACGAAAATAGCCTCCAAATAATTATGGAGAAAGAGAGGGGCCTTGATGGACAACTAATAAAAGTAGAAAAGAATAAATGCATTAGAAAGTATTCAATGATTCATACAAAAGAAAAAGATAAGGAATTCAAAAATGATCATAATTAAATATACTGAGAGTTTAAATTATCTAGTATTATATTGTCTTAGTAAAGAAAAAGTAATGGACATTTTTCATAGATTTTCTTAATATGTAGAGATATAAGATTTAAAATTGCAAGTTATTAATGGAATGATATGGCCTGAAAAAATAAAACTAAGCAAGATAAAACAAAATAAGCCAAGTGACGTGGGGGAGGAGAGTACCATAATATTTTGAGGATGGTATTATTTTGAATGTTTATTAATAATCCTGTGGTAGAAACAGATTGGAGAAATAGAAGAAGAGAGAAGAAAAAGAAAGATACCACTGTAGCATCATTTCCTGTGGCCAACTAGAGGCAATGGACTGGTGCATTCCTGATAAAGTCACAAAATTTATAGAGACAAGATGACAAAATACAGTAATGTGGATTTAAATAGAGTAATATGGAAACAGAGTAATATGGAAAGATTTCAACTTCTTAGTCATCAGCTGGAATTTCTATCAGTGACCATAAAACAACTGAAAACTTTCTGTGCCTTGCTAACAATTTCATCAGCCCAAAGATAAAGAAAGTAGGTATGACAGGTGAGATGGAAGGTACTCTTTGAGAAATATTTCTCATCCAAAGGGGGGAACCGGGTGGCAAAGTGGAAGTGACAGAAACCTGGGAGAAAGTTACCATGTCATCTCAGAAAAAAGTTTAAGCAGAGTCAGATATGAAGCTATTTCTAGTGTCGTTGAAGACGAAGCCGTGCTGCTGCTTTATGTGTCATTTCCTTTGTTCTTTTGGTCTCTTTTTCAAGAATGGGCCTTGGAAAAGAGTACTTCTAATAGAAGTCCCATACATGGCAGTAGGGGAAGGAGGAAGGAAGGGAAGAAAGGAAGCTAGAATAATCATGTTTATTTAAGAAAATAATTTAAAATCAACAAGAAATTTTTTAATGAGAAGAAAACCAAAGATTTTTATCTCAAAATAACAGATATAAAATGCTCAATTGATAACTAATTAATTTGTTTTCAGTAAGCTGACATAAAACTTTCTAGCAGATAAAAAATCTTAATCTATATTAGATTAAGATTTAGGAAGTTGATTGATTAAAATAGACAAAGACACCTTAAAATAGTAGGTAGCCATGCACCATATAAATATTTGAAAAGTTCATGTGATTCTGAAATAGCATGTCTTACCTGAATCCTCCATGCTCAGACTATCTGAGCAAGTAATTGTTTTTGGTCCAATCTACTGTAAGCTCTACATTTTCAAATTCTTATTCTCATCCTCTTCGCTTTCATGACAAGCCTATTGTTTTCCTTGCCTTTTTCATGCCCTGGAACAAAAGGGCCAATTATAAGGAATTGTACCAAAATACTTCATGATATTTAAAAATTATTCAGGTGTTTGCCATCCAAACCACAGTCTGGTAAGATTAATGAATAATGAAATGTTAATATTATATGCCTGTTATTAAATTGAAAATTTCTCACAAATAGTACACATTTAAATACTAGTAAGAAAGACAATTTTTCTCCAGTTTCATTAGGGTTTGGGATAGGGAATAAAAGAAATAAGAATTATTTAGGAATATTCATTTTTCATGAGTAGGTTGTCCATTTGAGAAACAGATAAACACAGGGTCTGGGTCTAGATTAGAACTTGAGTTCTTTCTGTTCAAACCACTGGGATGTGCTATTGTAATATATTCACTGCCAGGAGATACATTACTGAGCAAATGATGGAATCTATCATATAGAGAAAAATTGACTTCCCATCAACTGCATAATATGAAAAGAAAAACTGTAATGAGAAGCTGTGTCAAAATGTGAAATAGTATGAAATATATTCATCATTCACATATGAAAAAGAAAGAGTATCACCTGCCCATTGCAGACACTTAAAGGTAAATGAACAATGAGTACAAGGGTGGTAGTGCCTCCAGTTTGGATGACAACATTCACATTTACCTTGTGCTATATTTATTGGCTATTTTTTAACTTTAATGAGACCTGAAAAAAGGTTTCAATGAGGCCACGAGATGTAGAGAAGTGTTGGCCAAAAAGCAATAATTACAATACAGCATAGGTCAAAAAGCCACAGGCTATTATAGTTCAAATTACTATTCATCCAATCCTGGTTAAATCTAGTATTACAACTAAAAAGAAGAATATAAGCATTTATAAATATTTATGTATTTTGTATTGACAGTTCAGATATTTTTTGAAGACCCAAAACTGAAAATCTTTAAAATACCTCTACAGAAATGGAGGCATATAGTTACCCTTTATCCATCTTATCACCCTAGAATATAAACTTGGTATTATTAATTATTAACAAACCATATACCAAAGCCAATAAAATTACAAAAATTTAAACCAATGAACACTTTAAGTGAGCTCATTCTTATCCCTAAGTTATAAGAAATACTTTCAAGAAAAAAATAGAAATTTGAAGAAATACTGCTTTAATCTGGTTTTTTTTGCATATCCATTTAAAAATATAAACAGATAACAAATTTAAGATTTTATCACATAATTTGCAAGGCCACATACAAGTTCAAAGTATTTGTACCAGAAACCACCTTCACTTTGTGCTCTTGCTACTCAGAGTCCTAACCAGATGGGGAAAACTTCGGACCTAAATTGCAGATAGATCACCCCCAAAAGTTTTAATAGTTAATCTTTTAATGTTTTGCTTCTTTAAAACCCTGCCTTATTTTATTTAAATGTATCCAGGTTATATATAGAAACTATCCAAATTCTGAAACCTACCAGCAACACATAGCCAAAGGAATAAAATAGAGTTTGGGATAATTTACCAAACTGCAGTCTACAAAAACTGAATCTCTTAAGTTTAAAATTATGCCAGAAAACTTTGAGAAATAGGTAACATGACAAATGTCTTTTCATATATAAGGGCCTCTAATGTGAAAGCTGTGGGTTAAAAAAAAAAAAAAGAGGTTCCTGCATTGCTTCAGAAACAAATCCAATCTGTCTGGTAGAAACTTCAAAAGGATAGGTTTTCACTCAAGACAAGAAAAAATATTTTAATAATTTAAAATATCTAATTATTTGCTTGAGGGTAATCATGTTTTCTTTCAATTGAGGTAATCACTTAAAGAGATGATAGCTATCTGTCAGAGCTCCTGTAGAAACAGTTCCTCATTAACAGCTGAAGTGGAAGAAAAAAACCTTAATGTTCCTTAAAATTCTGAATTCTGTAGTTTAAAGATAACACCTTTAGTTTTATGGAAATCATCACCTATCTGGTTTTTCCTTTTCTTTCTTCTTTGAATTATGGAGAATGGAGTAGGTGGGCATCTTTGATAACTCAGAAGAGACTGTAAATGATTAAGATACATTTGAAAGGATTTAAAAATGAAGAAAAAAACAGTATTAGCTAGGGTTTGGGGAAATTTAAATTTTCATGTGAAATTGATGGGAGAGTAAATTATTATAAACATTCTATAGGATCTTGGATGGTGGGTAAGTATATCTTGAGCCCAGCAATCACATTCCTGGGAATTCCCTCCTAGAGACACTATGCAAGGTTATCTCAAAGTTATGCACTGGAGAATGCTCATATGAGTCTCATTTATAATGGCTATAAATTTTAAAGAACTTAATTTTAGCTAATAATTAAATAAATTATACTATATTAAATAAATTATAGTATATAGACTATCAGGTGGTCATTAAAATTGGTGTAAAATTATTTTTATTTACACAAAAAGAGGAGAATGTCCATCTAATAAAATAAAATCTCTTTCTGTGATTAAATACATATCAATACACATATGCCCACAGACACACATTTAGACTCACGGTTAAATATGAGTGCTGATTTTTTTATGTTTTCCCTTATACTTCTTTGCATTGATAACTCTGTTAAGAGGGAATGTATTATTTTTAATAAATAATTATTGAATTATTTTTTATGAATTAAAAATTTTCTCATGACAGTTGTATCTTTATCTGAGAAAAGCTTTTAAGTGAATAGTAAAAATCAGCATATAAGATCAACATACAAAAATCAATTATATTTCTATACACAAGCAATGAATAACCTGAACATGAAATTGAGAGAATAATTCTATTTATAATAGCATCAAAAAGAATAAAATGGTTAGGAATATATTTAACATATTAAAAAATATTTAGTGAGCTCCTACTGTATGTTAGGCCCTGCTTAGGAACTGACAGAGAAGGCAGATCAAGCAGAATCCCTGCCCTCATGGATCTTCTAGGCAGGTGGTTTACATTTTTTAGATATTCCAGATAATAGTACAATGAACTTCCTTTACAAGTAATTTTGTATAATTAAGTGTTCCATTAGATGGTTTTCTATAACTGCTATATTACAGAGCATACAAGTTTTAAAATTGTCATCAATGGCTAATTGCTCTGTGAAAATGTGGTACCAAAAACTTTCCTGCTCAGAGTCTTTGAGAGAGCAGTAATATTTTAAAGTACTGAAAACTGAGCATATGACTCTACTTTATCTAATAATTCTTAAATAGTTCAAACTTTGAGGTAAAACAGATATCAAAAGGAATATGTCTTCTCAATTTAGAAAAAGAAATTAAAAAAAAAACCTGAACTACAACTATCGTTCAAATAAAATAGTCCAAAAAGTAAAGATCTTCCTTGTTGAAAGCTAGAAATAATTGCCTTTGCTACTGAATTTTCCAGTCATCATTCCTCATGTATAAAATGAAAAGAGTTGAGTCATATTTCTTTTCAAAACTGAATCAAGTTAAAAAACTATATCAGATCTTTAAAAGAAAACCGCCCACCAAAAAGGAAATTGCCTTCCCTCACTTGAAAATATAGCAGTATGTTACCTCATTAAAATGACAACATATAAGGTATATGTGGTTGGTAAAGAAGAAATAAAAACTCTTGTCAACCCTGAGGTTAGCAGGCTTTGTAAAGTGACGTAGTCTAGAAGTAGAGGATTATTTAGTGCACTAAGAGGTAAAAGGAAGGCCATCAAAAATAAAACCTCCCTGTTAAGCATGAATCAAATTCCCAACTTAACATACACATTCACAATCAAGCAAGCTTCAGTATGTGCAAGAAGAAAAATCAAAGTCCACTACAGGAAAATCTGTAAACACTTATTCCAACATGGAGTATATGACACATAATATTACTTAAATCCCCAAAGATTTGGTTTAATATATTTTCCTATATGAGTGCTTGTAAATACAGGGGAAAATAATGTATTTTTATATTGCTTTTGGAAATATTCCCAATTACTACACAGTGTTTTTTTGTGTGTGTTCTAAAAACTATCTTTAAAATATATGTACTCTGGAATTATTATTCCAACAATTATTCTTACAAGATTTCCTTAAACTACCCCCCCCCCAAAAAAATCAAAAGGATTTTGGATAGATAGTCCACAAAAATTAACTGACATTACTTTAACAACTATTTAAAACAACAGCAACAACAACAAAAACCAAGAGGCAGACATCTTCCCTAACACTTATTCCAACTGGTATCTACACATAAGTAAAAAATAAACTAAGGATACTACCATTTTCTTACCAAAAAATTAACATGACTTGTCCAAGAAGTCACATGTTGCCACTGTCTATGTATACTCTATATTTGGGTTACTAATAAGAGTTAGTCCTTCTACGCTTCTACTTGTTGACTCTATTACTATGATAACCATCTCCTATTATGTTACTCCATTTGCAGATAACACATCTGCTGTGTTATCTTTTAAAATCAAAAAGTTTTCCCCTCTTCATCAACGGGCATCAATCTCCTAAAGTACAAAAAGCACTGAAATTGGGGTAAAACCTTCAATTTTAACTTCCTTCCCCTTCCACAAACCTATGAACAAGGTATAAATCTTCATTGTGCACTGGTTTCCTCATCAGTACAATATGGTCTCTACCTGAAATAACTTATCTCTCTGCAAAGATTGTGAAGGCAATTTGATATATTTTATACAAATAAATGTTCTTTGAAAACAAAAATATAACTATGTATATTTTAAAAACTATACATATAGCTACAAATATAGAACTAACACACACACACCTGTATTCACCTACCCAGATGCTCCCAGAAAATTGATAAAATTCATGGTGACACTGAATTCCACGTATCACTCAAAATATAGTGGACAAGAGGCCTACAGGGCATCTGTTTCCAGCTATGATGGAATAATTGATAGTGGACTATGCATCTCATCCATACCTAAATATAAAGGCTTAATCTATAAAATTTCTAGAAGAAAATATAAGGAAAATTATTTGCAACCTTGGAGTAGACAAGGACAGTCAAGGTACAAAGACATAGCCCAAATATATGTCATTTCTACAACTCAAAAATAAGAAAGCAAACGCCCAGTTTAAAAGGAAAAAAAATGGATAAATGATCTTAACAGACACTTCATCAAAGATGACATATAAATGGCCAATAAGCACATGAAAAGATACTCAGTATCTTAACTGTAAAGAAAATGACTTAAAATCAAAATGAGGTGTAAATACATTCCCACTAGAATGGTGAAAATTAAAATACCAACAATGCAAAGTATTGATAGGAATGTGGAGCACTGGAACTCTCATATATTGCTGTTGGGAATCACAAATGTATATATCATTTGGAGAACTATTTGGCAGTTTCTTATAAGGTTGTATGTATGTTTACCATAAAACCTAGAACTTCCACTCCTAGGCATTACACAAAATAAATGACTCTAAATATCAACAAAATATTTGTACATGAATGTTTTTATACTCTTATTCATAATTGCCAAAAACTAATGCAACCCAGAAGTTCGTAAACAGGCAAATGAATAAAAAACTGTGGTATATTCATACAATGGAATACTACTCAACAATTAAAAGACTACTGATAAAAAGAACAACATAGGTGAATCTCAAAAATACTATGCTGAGCAAAAAAGCTAGAGACAAAAGAGTACATACTTTATGGTTCTATTTATATGAAAGTTCTAGGGCAGAAAAACTCATCTCCAGTGACAAAAATCAATGGTCGCCTGAGGTAGAAACAGGGGCTGGAAATTAACTGCAAAGTGTTACAAGGGAGCATTTTAGGGAGATAGAAATGTTCAGTATCTTGACTATGATGTTTGCTTCACTGGTGTAGATATGCTATCTATACATTCGTTAAAAATACATCGAAATATACACTTAAATTGGGTGTATTTTCGGTATGTAAATTATTCCTAAATAAAGTTGATTTTAAAAATCAACTAAGAAGTAGAAAGTAGGAAAGGAATAAGGAAAGGAATAGGAGTAGATATTCAGAGATGACAAAGAGTTGCCATTCTGAGTCATATTAGACACTTGATAAATACGTACTGAATGGATTTATTGCACACAACTATCTGGAAAGTAAGCAAGGCAACCACTATTTCTCACATTTTATAGATTGAGATTAAGATACTATGATTCAGAGAGCCACAAAATTAGTCAAAATGAACATTTTTCATAGATTGCAAAGCTAATAAATTATATTCCCATCTGAATTTAAGTAATTCCTAATATAATGATGTTTCCCTATAAATTATCTGCACCATTCAAATTTGGTTATAAATAATTAACTTCGTGGAGTTGCCAAAATACTACGGTATTAAATAGCGTGTGTTAGTGTGTTAATTACATTGATAGTGTGTTAAAAAAGAGTATTGCTTGAAATAAGTCAATTCGGGGCCTTGGAAACCTTTCATTATAAAAAAAAAAGCACATTTGAAAGAATGGTATTTGTTAAATTGCTATTTTTAACTATAGGCTCCAAATGTGAATATTTAAACACTGAATATGTTAAATATTTAATAGAATTGCCCATTATAAAGGTTGGAAAGAACTTACTCTAATCCCCATGCAATACCTGGAACTTTTCCATATTCAATTTAATGTGACAGAAACTGAGAACATATAAAATGAAGATGTGGCTGCTACCATCACAGAGCTTACAGTCTATAAGCGGATGAAAGGCACATAAACAAATACATATTGTGAATGGCTTAGGGAACATTCTGGACTTAGAAGGGCACACATGGAAAGCAACTTTATTCTTTCCCACCTGTGTATTCATATCAGCTTTCCTGGCCTATTGACTTTCCTGGCTTACAGTTGGATGAAATTCTGGTCTATTCATTCATGTTCAGATAAATAAAAGTCAGTTTAGTCTAATTATTAAATGAGCTTTGAAATAACCCATAAAAGCCAATTGTGAAATGAAATGCCCATGAATCAGAGATTTTACATTGTCTCAAGTTTTAGTAGTAATTCCAAGGAGATTCAACAACCACAAGACACAAAGCAGAGACAGGCCTGCAGAGTGAAGGTGTCTCCTCATGTCCTTTCCTGCATCAAACATACACCTCTGGCCTGGAATAATGGAAGAGATCTCAAATATACAGCAGGGAGCACTTAAATTATGAGATATTGTCATTTTTTATCCCAGAGGGTTGCATAGCTTACATGACATTCTTCATGGAGACATGCCTCACAAATTCATAGATGCCAGGTTTATTTATTATAAATACACCATTCTGTGAGCTAATTCTTTTCTTGCCACTGATGACACCTAAAGCAAGTCTTATACCTTTTGGTCTTATACAATTAATAGTCCTCTCATCATTTTTTCATATTGTCTCATGTTGGTAATTAAAATGTCCAATCCAGTATAACAATCAAAATTCTGAACTGTCAACAATTAACTTTTTTCCCTCACCTAACTTAGTACTACCACAGGTCAGAAAGTTTGCAAAGGGAGAGGTCTTTACTTAGCCATATGCTTTACTGACCCCACTCACAAGTCACAGTATCCAGTTCCTCCAAGATGAGATGTAGGGGGAGAAGGACAAGGGGAAATCACCCCCTCTCCCTAGGCTTCTTAGGCTGGTCGGAACTGTCATTATATAGGACTGGTGTACTCTGGGCTTTGTGTGCTCAACTCTCACTCTTTCTTCTGGAATGTTTAATGGGTTTCTCAGAACTCACCCCATCAGGTATCTCCAATTGCAATATCCATGATGTAGACAATGACTGTCCTCCCTCCAGCAATTTAAACTTGGAATCTCAGTCCCCGGGGCTTCCGGTAGTCTGTTCCTCCACCTGGTGACTTCACCCCTTTCCTGCCCACCCCCCACCATGGCCTTCATGGATGAAATCCTTTTCAAGGTTTACCCAGAATGTCTCTCCCATGGGTCTACCTGACCCACAGGAAAAACTTACATAAACTCTCCACAACTGTGAAGGTGCAGTTTGCTTACACAACCGTGTTCTTTCTCTGTCTTTGCTGTCAATCAGATGCTTTACCTACAGTCTCCTGCCTTTAAAACTCTCTTGTGGACAATCAGACACCACCAGTTCCCACAACTTCAGGGATGCAAATAAGCCTTGAAGTTGTACCTACTGGCTTTATGTAGGACTAAAACATCCTACTCCCCTTCCCTACTGAAGAACAATTCTCTCTGAAGGTAACATCTGTCAATCCTTCAACTCCATCCCATAAATTAGAAATGGCTGATTAACATTAGCATGACTGCTTTCCCAAATTCTTAGTTTGTCCAGATTTTGTATGGATGTAAGACCAGTTGGCAAGGATTACATAGTTCTTAATCTCTGGAACCCCAGCTAATTCTAAGAAAGAATGAGTTCCAAGACAACACATGCACACACACCCACACACCCACATACACACAACTTTTAGTATTTGGTTACACTATTAAGCAAGGTAGAAACTGATAATTGCCATCAAAGAAGTACAATTTGTATGCAAAGGGAACATGAATAAAGATAAAGAAATAATCATTTCTTTTTAAATATTTCTACAATATGGAAGTACCTATATACTATTATATTATTTCATTTTTCAGACCCTTTAATGGAATGTGATTTTTGATACTGGGATAAAATATGCCTCTATACCTCACTGTTTCTGGTTCTACCTTTGGAAATCACAGGAAATAAGCTGACATTTCATCCATAAGATTACCTTTCAAAATATGTGTCATATTTCTATGAGTATTTCTCTTTTTGAGCTAAATAACACCTCAATATTTTCAGTCATTTCTCAAAGTTATGGTTTTTGACTCCCCTCACAATACTGTGTACAAACCTCTAAATCTCTTATGTTCTGTCAGTGTTCTTAAAAATAACATATCTGAATCTGATAAAGCATTTAACCTGACAAAATTGTTCTAAATACTCTACTTCTAAAAATGCAATAAAAATTACATCATCATTTTTTGTTACATACACAATACAGCTGACTTCCTTGAGCTCTCAATTAACAAAGTCCCCTCAAGTTATTTAATAAAATGTTGTATATTAAGTAAAACATTCTAAAAATACCAATTCTGTTTAATAAAGATAATGTTAAAATAAGCAGTATTGAATATCCATGTGACTTTGAGTTTCATGTTTCTAATACAGAGTTTTGCACTGGTAAAACCATATAATAAAACCTCCTGATACAGACTTTTAAAAATAAGAAATTGAGGAAGGGCAGGTATTTCACCAGTTGACACTTCCCTACCTGGAAACTCCAGCACCCAATTCTGAACCATTGTGTAGTATTTCAGAAAAGAGAAATTAAAATTTTGAAAAATAATGTTTTGAGGATAAAATCTAGATCTAAAATAAGATATGAAACTGATATGAAACTAAAATACAACAGCAAGGTCATCTACTACATCAACCTAAATTATATGCAAATTTATATAGACAATGGACATACAAAACTCCTAAGACATTTCCCTCAAGAAACTTACATTATATTTGAAAAGAAAGACTATATGCATCTAAGCCATGTATATTAATATTTTGCATTGATAATTTTGCCAAATGAGTAAAAGGTCTTTAGACGTTCAAAAAAGAGGTGGAACTTTAGTTGAACTAAAGAATGACTAAAGAATGACTAAAATTCAGATCAATGGTGATGATGAAGGTTATCATTCTAGGTGAAACAAATCCTGGGTGTAAAAGTTAAGAAAATATGTAAGGCATATTGGGACATTACAAATAAATTATTGTGTTTGGAAAGAGGGAGTAGTATGTGGTATGTGGGAAAAGATGGGTGGGGCCAGAATATATGAGATTTTAAATGATGAATAGGACTGTGGTCTCCAATCCATTAGGCAGAGATAGTCAGTGATGGTTTGATCCATACAGTGATAAGTAAACAGCAATGTTTTAGGAGGAATAATCTAGCTGCAGGACAGGCATACCTCAGAGATATTACAGGTTCGGTTCCAAACATTAAAGGGAATAACACAATAAAGTAAGTCAGATGAGTTGTTTGGTTTCCCAGTGCATATAAAAGTTATGTTTACACTATACTGTAACCTATTAAGTGTGCCATAGCATTATGTCTTTAAAAAATGTGCATACCTTAGTTAAAACTTTCTTCATTGAAAAAAAATGCTAACCATCATCTGAGCCTTCAGTGAATCATAATCACTGACCAAGGACCACTATTACAAATAATAATAATGAAAAAGTTTGAAATATTTTGAGAATTACCAAAAGGTAACACAGAGACACAAAGCAGGCAAGTGCCATAGGAAAAATGGTCCTGAAAGATGCGCTTGACACAGGGTCGCTGCAAACCTTCAATTTAAAAAAAAGAAAAAATGCAGTATCTGCAAAGCACAATAAACCAAAGTTTAACAAAACAAAGTATGTCTGTGGCCCCTCTTTATCTGCAGGAATACAGTTCAAGACCCCTGTGGATGCCTGAAACCACAGATAGTACCGAACCACATATGTACTATGCTTTTCTTATACATCTGTACCTATGATAAAGTTTAATTTATAAATTAGGCACATAAGATTTTACTAATGATAATAGAAATAAAGTGGAACAATTATAAAAAATACTATAATAAAAGTTATGTGAATGTGGGCTCTCTCAAAATATCTTATTCTACTGTACTCACCCTCTTCTTGTGATGATGTGAATGATAAAATGCTTCCAGAGAGGTGAAGGGAGGGCAGTGATGTAGACATTATGAGGTAGATTTAGGCTACTATTGACTTCTGATGATTCGTCAGAAAGAGGATAGATAGTCGGCTTTGGGTTGTGGTTGGCGGAGGGTAATCAAAAGTGCACAAAGCAAAAAGCGGAAGCAATTAGAAAAGAGAGACTCGAGTTGGCATGTTTGCTGGTGAATTAGAATTAACAGTCAGTGGCTGAGGTGAAATAAGCAAGGACTGTTAAGAACTGAGAACTAAGAGAAACAATAAAAGTAGCAATCTACTAACAGCTTTAATGTGGAACAAGAGGACATTTTAGAGAGATTACAAAGAAAATCCTGTTGTCATTAGCAATGAGGAATGGGAAATAGGTGAAACCTGTTCATTTAAGGTGAGAATGGAACACCCCCCACAAGAAGTCAGGCAGGTGGTTTTAAATGTGGCTTGAAAACTCAGCAGAGACCAAAGCTGATAGGGATTCAGCTGTAAAGAAGCAACCGAAACTGTGAGCCACGGTGATACGATGAAAAAGGAAAATAAATAAGAAGTGCATCAGTCAAGGTTATGGAACCAGAAGTAGAGCCAATGGAGGAGCAGAGCACCCCAAAGAAGGAATACAACAAAAAGAAATATATTATCTTGGCCCCTTTCAAGCCACAGGGTAGAAAGGGCCCAGGCTGCCAGATAGCATCTGGGGCAGTTCATAACAAAACTTTTGAGATCAATTTAGAAGTCAACTACTACGTGATCAAAGTGCAAAAATCATAATCAAAGAAGTAAAATGGTGGAGGTGAGACATAGTAAGACAGTCTCACATGGTTGTGCATATTCCTGTTGAGAGGTGAGGGTGGAGTTTTAATGTTGCCACAGGGAATGAGGTGCCATGGACTCCACACAGGTGAGTGTTTAAGAAATAGAGAGTGTTCTCTGAGAAACAAACTGAGGGTTCTAGAGGGGAGGGGGGTGGGTGGATGGGTTAGCCTGGTGATGGGTATTAAAGAGGGCACATACTGCATGGAGCACTGGGTGTTATAAGCAAACAATGAATCATGGAACACTACATCAAAAACTAATGATGTGATGGTGATGGTGATTAACATAATAAAAGAAAAGAAAAAGAAATAGAGAGTGTTCAGCAGTGCTAACGGCTTAAGGAAATGAAGGAAGATAGCCTATTGGTGACCGTTCTAAGCAAAATTATATATAGAAAAGTACTTCTAAATTATTTTAAGTTTGTTCCATTAATTAGCTTCATGTTTCTATCAGGATGTGATTTTTGTGATTCACAAAACTGTTGTGAACTTCATCAAAGTCCTAGTCAAAGAAACAAAAATGCTGAATTGGTGAAGTAGAAATTAATGATAATTTGCTCAAATAGAAAGATAGGATAGCTTCAGCGGAGTTTTAATTGAGTAAAACTTTCAATATTTAGACAGTTACTAAAATTGATATTTTAAAGATAGAAATGCATCTATTAATGTGCTGCCTTTCAATGTTTTGGAAAATTTTACATGCATCTTAATAAATCAGTGTCAGACTATATCAACTATGGGATGGAATATGCTAACAAATACCATCAATGTACAATTGAGTGACATATTTTCTAAATTTTTTTTTAAGATTTTATTTATTTATTTGTCAGAGAGAGACAGAGAGTAAGCACAAACAGGGAGAGGGCCAGGCAGAGGGGAAAGCTGGCTCCCTGTGTAGCAAGTAGCCCAATACGGGGCTCAATCCCAGGACCCTGAAATCATGACCTGAGTCAAAGGCAGATGCTTAACTGACTGAGCCATCCAGGCATCCCTCTAATTGTTTTTACAATTTTATAAATTTCATACAATTTCATCAATTGCAGAGTGGAGAAAGAAAAATACTGCTCTGCCAAGGGACAGTATAATAATCTTAAGGAGTTGGATAATGCAAACAAATAATCTGATTAATTCACACTTTCCTGTTTTGTTATGTATGAATGACCACAGAAGATCTTTGGCATTATTTTATTTCTTAAAATTGTCATGGTATTATTTTTCTTCTGGACTCAAAATAAACCCATATGGGTTACTTGATTTCTTTACTTCAGAATATTTGGTGTATACCAAGAAGATTTAAGGGAAACTCAAGACTTAAGGGAAAGATATTTAAAATTAGGTGAATTATCAAATACCATGAGCTGATATCACAATAAAAATGATTCTATACATAATAAAATAATGGCCACCCTCTGACCAAGTTACTAGAAAAGTTACTTAAGCAATTACCATAAAACAAAAAGATTCAGAAAATGATATATAAGTGCTATATTATGGGGGAAAAAAACACATTAGACTATGTAGAGAACTTAATTTAGGCTTATGAAAAACTAAACTTTAGGGGTGCCTGGGTGGCTCAGTTGTTAAGTGTCTTTCTTCAGTGCATGGTCTTGGGATCGAGCCCTGCATTGGGCTCCCTGCTCAGTGGGAAGCCTGTTTCTCCCTTTCCCACTCACGCGTGTGTGTGGTCTCTCTCTCTGTCAAATAAATAAAATCTTAAAAAAAAAAAGAAAAGAAAAACTAAACTTTCATATATAAAGGAAAATGTGCATTTATTGAGAATGAGTGAATATTGCTATTTGAGAATATATGCACATCTCAGAAATGTATACTTGGAATCAGTGATAAAAATATATTTTACCTAGGGGGTCCTGGGTGGTTCAGGACATCCAGCTCTTGGTTTCTGCTCAGGTCATGATCTCAGGGTCGTGGGATCTAGCTGCGCATGGAGCTCCAAGCTTAGCGTAGAGTCTGCTTAAGATTCAGCTCCCTCTCTCTCTCTCCCTCTCTGCCCCCCTCTGCTTCCACACATGGCCTCGAGCTCTCTCTCTGTAAATAAATAAAATCTTTAAAAATATATATATATAGGGGCGCCTGGGTGGCTCAGTTGGTTGAGCGACTGCCTTCGGCTCAGGTCATGATCCTGGAGTCCCTGGATCGAGTCCCGCATCGGGCTCCCTGCTCGGTGGGGAGTCTGCTTCTCCCTCTGACCCTCCCCCCTCTCGTGCTCTCTGTCTCTCATTCTCTCTCTCTCAAATAAATAAATAAAATCTTTAAAAAAAAAATAAATAAAAATATATATATATATATATATATATCACACTAGGTAAAAAAATATATATAATATCACACTAGGTAAAAAAATATATATATAATATATATATTATATAATTTTGAATATATATTTTACCTAGTTTGATGATTAATTTTATGTGTCACCTTCATTGGGCCATGGGGTGTCCAGATATTAGTTTAAACATTATTCTGTGTGTACCTATAAGGGTGTTTCTGGATGAGATTAACATTTAAGCCAGGAGACTGTATAAAGAATATTACCCTCCCCCATGTGGGTGGGCTTCATTCAATCCACTGAAGTCCTAAATAAATAAAATGCCGAGCAAAAGCATATTTACTCTCTCTACCTGGTGGCCTTCAAACTAGCCCTCAGTCTTATTCTGCCTTCAGGCTCAAACTCCAACTGAAACTTACACATAGGCTCTCTTCGTTCTTAGAACACCAGACTTGGTCTGGAGCTATACCATCAGCTCCCCTGACATTCCAGCTTGCTGACTGTGGATTCCGAGACTTCTTAGCCTTCATAAGAACATGAGCCAATTCCTTATAACAAATGTAAATGGTAGATAGATAGAGTGAGCTATACATCTGAAGAACCCAGACTAAGACACCTAGTAATGCTATTTTCCCCTCATTACTTTTTTAGTAATTCTTTAAAAGAAATTTTAGAGAAACTGCTTCCTGATTAGTGCATAGTTCAAGAAAAAATTGCCAATGTTGTCTCAGTTCCTGAAGTCATTTAACAAAAGTGAAAACTAAAGTGCAACTGGGAAAGAAAGAGTGGAAATATGTGGAAATGCGGTGTAACGTGGAGCTGGGGTTCTGCTGACCTGCAGTCCAGTCCTCTCACTACTTTGTTATTAACTTTCCTGAGCTTCAATTACTGCATCTGTAAATTAATGATGTTGGACCAAGTGGATGTTTTTCAAGCTTCTCTTAGCAACACAACTCTTTCTCAAAACGAAAATTCATGTGGAAAAGCAATGTATTTTACATGCCCATAAACAAATAAAGCAGAGAGAGTGTCCATCCAATAATCAAGCACCATGGGAGGCAAATTGAAAAGTGCTGAACCAGCTGGTGCCACCCAATCCTACCACTGGGGAATCCTCAAACTGATGATGTTTTATTAATCATAAAAGCAACATTTATTGACATCTGGGCTGCACACTTTATATATTTTACTTCATTTATTCATCTAACACTAGATGGAAAATGAGGTTCAGTTCTTTAATTTGCCGAATGGTCATACAGCTAGTAAATGATAGAGTCAGAATTCAAACCCAGGACAATTTGACCACAAAGCCCATACTGGTTCTCACAGGTGTTACCATTTGTTAAATATTTACTAAGTACTAGACACTGTGCTTGATTAATACTCATAATTATCATATAAGTTGAATATTATTAATCTCATTTTGCAGCTATGAAAACTAAATCTTGGATAGGTTATGTCTCCTTTTTCTTTGACATCAGTAAACTATTCCCCAGCAATTTTGAGTATTTCAAGCCCACCTACATTCTATCATTGTTAATAATAAATATTTACTGTTCCCGGAGGTTGGGTATGCATTATAAAAATTTGGTCATGTGTGTGTATGTGTGGTGTATGTGTGTGTGTATGTATTTCAAAGCTAGGAACTGTGGTGCCATGCAGGGCTATAAAATTAAAAAAAAAATAAAACACAATTCTTCTCTTTCAGGAACACTAAGTCTCATTCCTTTGTAATAGTATTTAGAGACTGCTCAAGAGTTTAAAGATAATCATTATTATTACTCTGAGTCTGTAAATAAATTAACTGCACTAAGAATACAAAAATGATCACCCAATGAATGGAAATATTTAATATGAATTAGCATTTTTAAAATTAGTAGATATTTAAGCTTTATTCCACATTTTCTATAAGTATATGGAAATAATATATAATAATCCCCATCTTCAATATTCTAAACATTGAATATTAACATTCTAAGCCCACAATTAACAGCCTGAGCAAAGAACATTTAAACTTCCAAGAATAAACAAACATGTCAGACAATCAGAGAAATTTTTAGAATTCATAAATCAAAGAACACTTCATTTTGTATTTTTCCTAACTTAGAGCCTCTTCAGTTTCTTACAAGTAGAACATAAAGAGAAAGTGATTTTAAAGAGATATTGAGCCTCATATATTAAAAATAAAGTGCTGGATTTCATCCAGAAGCAAACTGGTAATTGTGTTAAAATGTAGATGC
This sequence comes from Neomonachus schauinslandi, assembly GCF_002201575.2. NCBI lineage: Eukaryota > Metazoa > Chordata > Mammalia > Carnivora > Phocidae > Neomonachus > Neomonachus schauinslandi. Next base: position 132,206,873 of record NC_058406.1, on the reverse strand, counting down.
TGAAATCTCTCCCTGAGCTGCCTCTTGAAGTTGACCAGGTCGTGCTAGCAACTGCCAAAAATCCAAAACTGGCACTTCTGAAGTCAGTGTATTGGGGTTTGCCAGCTGGAAAATTGCCTGAGGAGTTCCAATAATTTGAAAATCATCAACATAAATTTTCTCCTTTAAAAGAATGCTTCTTCTGGGGAAACTGAACCACTATTCCAGAGGGCTGTTGACATACAGGTACTTCACAGACAGCACATCCAGGAATTGGCCTGAATTTACGCTCACAGGTCCAAAATTAACACCCACTTGGAAAGAATAGAAATGAGTACAGTCTCATTTTTTAGGAAAGAAGAAGTCCCTAGTTTAAAAAAAAAAAAAAAAAAGTCCATATTCATGTTTGACATGCAGCTTAATTTTGGCTAAGAATTCCCTATCTGTGGTAGAATCTTTCAGCAACGGTTCTTAAAAATAGCTTTTGGTGGAAAAGCACAGTGATTTCTGGTATAATTGAGAATGGAGTTGGGGAGTTCCCTAGTTTTGCCTAACAAAGTTGCCATTAGCTCTGCCAAAAAGACTTTACCCAAAGTAACTTCATGTTACCTGATTGAAACGCGCTGTACAGTGTATTAAACACTAAGCCAAAAACATCTTTTACAAAGCCTTTTGAGGGTAGCCAAGATTCTTATCATGCAACTTGTGGAATGCTTTATCTCTAAAATCAAGTTATGTAAGCTGCATATGGAACAACATTTCAGGGCACTCTTTGATCAGCTTATTCCCTCCTATCAGAGAATTTGTATTACAAAAACAAGCTTCTTTTTTGGGGAGTGGGAGTTGTTTGTTTTTATTTGCTCTGTGATCTTTTCAACCCCAATAATTCATATTCATGAAGTGGATGATAATCATCAAAAATTTCTAAAACTCTTCCATGGAAGATGCAGCCAGCCAAAGTGATGAGAAGAAAAAATCTGAGAATTATTACTTGTACTCACTCACAAACTACATTTTAAAGGAATGCTAGCAAATAGTTTTTACTTAATGTTAGGTATTCACTGAATTAACCAGCAGTGCCATTTTTTCCTATGAAGGAAACAGTGAAGAATGCCAACATACCCATTTAATAAATTATGGCACCCTGCATTAAAATCTTCTATAAACCTAGAGAAAGATAAAATAATGCCTTATGATAATATACTATTTTCACATAAATTATGAAAAATGCTTATATTGGTGCTCTGAGCACCTAGGAAGGAGTTATTAGTCCAAATTTAAAGATAAGGAAAAGGTATAGTTGTTTGCTTGTTAGTACGGAGGGCTGAGTTACATGGATGAGGTCAGCGAGAATGATAACACAAATAGTGTTGGAAAGGAAGAGAACAGGGAGGGGGCTGAAGCAATCAGACTGGGGGAGAGTGGCCAGAAGTAGAAGCCACAGTGCTTACATCTGTGGCTAATTTTAAGTGCTCTATTTATGATGAAATTCTACTTTTTAAAAAATGCCTAGTTCATTTAAAAAGCTGACAGATTGAGCTCTCATTCTGCCTGATGTCCAAACATATAACTTGATTTGATCATGAAAATCCTTTGTATATAGATTTAGAGTGATTTAAGCTGTTGAAAATATTTTACTTTTGACTTTATGGCATAAAATGAATTTACAGATGAACCAAAAAATAAGTGAGCAAATGCATTCATTCAGCAAACATGTATTGAGTGTTCTTTGCATAACATGTCCCTCTCATCATAGTGTCATGTCAAGTGTTGCTTTTCAAATATACCATGCCTGTCTAGCTAGTATCATCAGCCCTGCCCCCCTTGCAATCTCTAGCTCATCAGCCTGTTTAATGTCATTCATAGCACTTTTAACTGTCTGAAATTATCTTATCTAGTTGTTTATATGTTTATTTTCTGTCCCCTGTCTGCCATCCACCTCCAACCAGAAGCTCTTTGAAAGTAACGAGTGTGTCCATATTCAGCAATGCACTATACCCAGAGCCTTGAACAGTGTCTGGTGCTGTAGGTACTCAATTTACATTTAAGGAAAAAATAAAGATCTACCAATTTTACATAATATTTTATACAAAGAAGTAATTTTGCATATATCATTGCAATTGATTCTCAGAAAAATACTATGAAGTGACTACAGTTAATATACATGTTTAAGAAACATCCTCCCATGCTTTTTCCAGTTCATAGTTCATACAATATAAAATCAGTGTTCACAGACTGTAATTGCTGAAAGATACCCATGCTCTCAAGATGTCTTCAATACCATACACTCACCAGATTGAGTTCCATGTGCCTTGTTCATTCTAAGTTCCAGATGTAGGAGCAATCACCAAGCTCACATAAACTTTCAGTGAAGTTTTGTTTCCTATACAGGATAAAGCAGTTACAACTGCTAGAAAATCCACCCACTTAGCTCCTCCAATTAGCCCAGCTGTGTGCAAATGCTAAGGCATGTTTCCACACATTAGGCTAAAAACAATTAGATCTACCAGGGGAAGACCTATCTATGTCTTTAAAAGCATTGATACACTTTGGTTAATTTTATTGTTAATTTTTCTTTAAGATAGTGATGCACGATATGTATTTAGAATCTGCTTTTTTGTTTCTAATTATAACATCATTGTTAGATTGCTCTATTCATGTTCTTCCAGTGTACACAGCTAGATTTCATTTCCTAGCTCCACAAACAGTTAAGTGAGATCATGTGTCTGAGATCTGGCCTGAGGATGATGCATGTTTATGGGCAAAGACATTAGGAAGCAACACTAATGGATTGAGCTCGGAGGACTGGATGTGGAGCCTGGATCCCTGAATGCTCACAAAGAGGCACATCTAGCAAGGTTCACCCACTGGACTGTGACTTAAATTAGATACAAAATTTCTATTATATTAAGCCAGTGCGATCTTAGGGATATTTTGTTACTCAGCTAACATTATTTTCCATCATATTGCTTATGGTAGAAATTTGAAAAATACAAAAATATTTTCCTGTTCTCTCATGGGTTATTATTCTAGGCAATTTTCAGAATCATTCTGTTAGGATTTTAATTAGAATTACAATTAATATATATGTTAATTAGAATAATTTTCTCATAGCTATAATACTATATAATTGTGGTCCAGAATGAGATACCCATATCCATTTATTCAAATCACATTCTTCATTTAGAAACTGCATATTTCTTATTACATTTATTCTGTGATATTTGGTTTATTGTTACTTTTTTATTACTTGCAATTATAATTGGAAACCTTATATCACATTTTTGCTTATGGTTTTATCAAAGCTGTTTTATATATTTCATGACCAGTCACACTACTGGATTCTTTATTCTTTCTAGTAGTATTTTTTCCTATTGATTCTCTTGGGTTTTTCAATTATGCAATCATATCATCTACAAATAATGATAATATTGTTCCTTCTTTTCCAATGTATATAATCATTATTTCACTCCTTTGTCTAATTTAATTGTCTATAGCATTTCCAGAAAAATATTAAATAATAATGGGGAAAGTAGGCTTACATGTCTTATTCCCAACTTTAATGGGGATGCTTGAAGTGTTTCATTGCTAAGATGGGTGCTAGCAACTGGTTTAAGAAATATGTACAATTTTCCTTACAGAAGTATCATTCTCTTCCTATTTTATAACATATTTTTTTCTTCTTTGAATCTTACTCAGTTGTACTACGAGATTTCGTATCTTTAAACAGTTTTGCATTCCTGAAATAAACCCCACTTGGTCATGGCATGTTATTTTCTTAGTGTAGTGTGGATTTTATTTTATGGATTTTATTTACCGTTTTACATTAATATTCATAAGTGAGATGATTTATCATTTTCTCTTTTGTGGTGTCTTTGTCAGACTTTGGAGTTAATGTCGTATTAGTTTGGGTTTATTTTTTAAGAATTGGAATGCTTTCTTTATTTTCTATGCCTGAAACAAGTTAAATTGCATAGGAATTACCTGTTCTTTGAAGGTTTGAAAACATTCATCCATGAAATTCTTTGATATTTTTGCAGGCAAGGCCCTAATTTAACAACATAATGAATTCCTTCCAGGGTCATTGTTTTATTTAGTATATCTATGTCTTTTTAGTTGATTTTGGTTATTCTTTAGAAATTTAGAAATGTGTTCTTGAATTTTTAAGTTGGCTTTTAAGTTGGCTACATATTGTATAATATTGGTCTGAAAAGGGAAATTCAATATTTTTTTCAAAAAGATTTCGTAAAGGAGGTATTTTCAAAAGTATGTTTCAAGGATGTTAATAGACCCCGAATAGCCAGAGGAATGTTGAAAAAGAAAAGCAAAGCTGGCGACATCACAATTCCAGACTTTCAGCTCTATTACAAAGCTGTCATCATCAAGACGGTATGGTACTGGCACAAAAACAGACACATACATTAATGAAACAGGATAGAGAACCCAGAAATGGACCTCAACTCTATGGTCAACTCATCTTTGACAAAGCAGGAAAGAATGTCCAATGGAAAAAAGACAGTCTCTTCAACAAATGGTGTTGGGAAAATGGGACAGCCCCATGCAGAAGAATGAAACTGGACCATTTCTTTACACCACACACAAAAATAAACTCAAAATGGATGAAAGACCTAAATGTGAGACAGGAGTCCATCAAAATCCTAAGGGAGAACACAGGCAGCAACCTTTTTGACCTCAGCCGCAGCAACTTCTTCCTAGAAACATCGCCAAAGGCAAGGGAAGCAAGGACAAAAATGAACTATTGGGACTTCATCAAGATAAAAAGCTTTTTGCACAGCAAAAGAAACAGTCAACAAAACCAAAAGACAACCGATAGAATGGGAGAAGATATTTGCAAATGACATATCAGATAAAGGGCTAGTATCCAAAATCTGTAAGAACTTATCAAACTCAACACCCAAAGAACAAATGATCCAATCAGAAAATGGGCAGAAGGCTTGAACAGACATTTTTCCAAAGAAGACATCCAAATGGCCAACAGACACATGAAAAAGTGCTCAACATCTCTTGGCATCAGGGAAATCCAAATCAAAACCTCAATGAGATACCACCTCACACCAGTCAGAATGGCTAAAATTAACAAGTCAGATGTTGGCCAGGATGCAGAGAAAGGGGAACCCTCCTACACTGTTGGTGGGAATGCAAGCTGGTGCAGCCACTCTGGGAAACAGTATGGAGGTTCCTCAAAAAGTTGAAAATAGAGCTACCATATGACCCAGCAATTGCACTACCGGGTATTTACCCCAAAGATACAAATGTAGGGATCTGAAGAGGTACATGCACCCCAGTGTTTATAGCAGCAATGTCCACAATAGCCAAACTATGGAAAGAGCCAAGATGCCCATTGACAGATGATAAAGAAGATGTGCTATATATATACCGTGGAATGTTATGCAGCCATCAAAAGGAATGAAATATTGCCATTTGCAACAACGTGGATAGAACTGGAGGGTATTATGCTGAGCGAAATAAGTCAATCAGAGAAAGACATGTATCATATGATCTCACTGATATGAGGAATTCTTAATCTCAGGAAACAAACTGAGGGTTGCTGGAGTGGTGGGGGGTGGGAGGGATGGTGTGGCTGGGTGATAGACATTGGGGAGGGCATGTGCTATGGTGAGTGCTGTGAATTGTGTAAAACTGTTGAATCACAGACCCGTACCTCTGAAACAAATACTACATTATATGTTAACATTATATGTTAAAAAAAAAAAGAAGAAGAAGATAGCAGGAAAGGAAAAATGAAGGGGAGGGAATTGTAGGGGGAGATGAACCAAGAGAGACTATGGACTCTGAGAAATAAACTGAGGGTTGCAGAGAGGAGGAGGTGGGGGGATGTGTTAGCCTGGTGATGGGTATTAAAGAGGGCACGCTCTGCATGGAGCACTGGGTGTTATACGCAAACAATGAATCATGGAACACTACATCAAAAACTAATGATGTAATGTATGGTGATTAACATAACATAATAAAAAAAAGGATGTTAATAGAATAATATAAAAAGAGGATCCATGGTCAATATAACTGGGAAATTCTTTAAAACAAATTTTAAAGATTTCTTTTTTGTAGGACTTCTCAGAATCCATAATATTCTTATGAGCATTTTCTCTTTAAAGGAGGGATGGGGCATAATGTATATAACATTGTCCATACTTGACTGTGTAACCTTTCCCCCGCTTTGCTTCCAAGAAGCCTCTCATGAGACTTGCGTTCTCTGGTACACACTTTGGGAACTACAGATCCAATTAATAATTTTCTTATTGCAGAAATATTTTCAGGATTGATGAGACTAGAATGTTCTGGAATATAATGCCTTCTAGAAAACTCATAATAATACAATAAAAATATATAAACTTCAATGGCTCAGAAAGACTCTAGGTTTTATTTGACTAAAACGCTTTCCGTGGTCATCCATTTGCTTGCATATCACTCTGAGAAATTCTGAAGACCTTATATATTATGTAAAAGATGGAACTGCAACTATTTGAATATTTAAAATATTCAAATGAACAGCTTAAGTAACAAGGGACTTTGCACAATTTTTACTTACATTAACTAAAATATTATTTAAGCAGGGGGTTATTTATATATCATAGATACTGACCATAAAATCAAGGTTCTATTCATAATATTATGCTGTCTCCAACTTACAGATGAAGAAATGCTTTATTCTATCTAAGCCTTTGTGCAATTCTTTAGAGACTTGATCTTTAGGAAAAGCCTATAACGACATCTGGAAAAGTTCCAAAAAGCTGAAGAAACAAAAGTAAGTGTAGTAAGTGTTAATGTGTGACGGATTACACCTTGTCAATTATAGATGCTACATTCAAACAGAACATGCTCAGAAGCGGATAACTTCCTCCTTTTCTAGGACCTATCAAGGAAAACAGAATACGGGCCCCAACTGGAGAGCTATGCTCAAGCAGCCCAGAAACAGAATGGATGGTTAAAGCCATTCTGCATCTGGAAATTTTAACATTATTCTTAGAAAATCATTACACATTCAGGCCTAATTAGCAATAAACAAATAATCTTGAACTCTATTGCTTATAATTGCTTGAGGAAATTCAGAGAGAGACAACGAAAATATAAGTGCTAAAGGTAATCTGCCTCACATATAATGTCTCCCTTTATCACTTAGTAAAAGAAATATCTAAATCAAAATACTAAGCCTCTCCTGGAAATCTACAGAGGCATGAGTTTGACAGTGGTGTGCTAGAGCTGCCTTGTATAGCTCACAAGAGCCAGCTGTGCACTTCTCTTCCTAACTCTGTGTTCGGTAACCCCACATTGTGGTGGGAGCATTCATATCATGGGAATTGGCAAACATTAAAATCAGAATTTTTTTTCCCAGGGAGTTGGTTATTAAAAATTTACCAGCATACTACTGTTAGTTATCCAAAATATATTAATAATGTCAATATCCGTAACTATGAGTTATGTCGTTTATGATAAATGTGAATTATACAATAAGCCATGAATTCACTCATTCTAAGAGTTCACAAAATTTACATGTGCATACCTTACATATTATTAGTTTAACATGCTGCAAATTCTACAATTGATATACATCTTAATTATAGACCTGTTTCATTATTATTTGTAAGACTTTGAAACACATCCTAATATTTAACATAATTAGCTAGTTATCTTTGGTGTGAAAACCAAATTTAGCAAACCTTAGGACTTATGTGAGTGGTTTGGCACTTTTTTAATTTATTCTCTTTCTATTTTTTTCTTTTTTTTTTTTTTTAGTATGTTATGTTAATCACCATACATTGCATCATTAGTTTTTGATGTAGTGTTCCGTGATTCATTGTTTGCATATAACACCCAGTGCTCCGTGCAGTACGTGCCCTCTTTAATACCCATCACCGGGCTAACCCATCCCCCCACCCTCTCCCCTCTAGAACCCTCAGTTTGTTTTTCAGAGTCCATAGTCTCTCATGGTTCATCTCCCCGCTCCGAATTCCGCCCCCTTCATTTTTCCCTTCCTGCAATCTTCTTCTTCTTCTTCTTTTTTTAACATATAATGTATTATTTGTTTCAGAGGTACAGGTCTTTTTCTATATGGTAATGAGGTTGTACATCTCAATTTTTTTCCCCTAAGTTTCTCAATGATCTAGTTCACAGACCTCAGACTTCAGAGTTCAGCGCATTCCATATATGTATTTGATCTAAATGTTTGACTAGATATTTACAGGAGCCATAGATGATGTTTTTGTCAAGAAAATTAAAGTTTACAGAATTAATATTACAGTTATTCAAGATATTCACATCTCTGTGTACTGATTTTAAGTATAAATTTCAAAAAGGGGCAAATTTGTTCTCTTGGTTCTGTAATGATCTTTCCTTCATGTGAAAACTTTTGTGTGAAATGGTAATCTTAGTTACTTTGTAGCATGTTAGAAAACTTTGATAATCTGATATACCTATAAGTATCAAAAAGTGTCAAGGAAGATATTGCTATTTTCTGAAATAGTACCTGTTGAAATAATTTATCCACCTCTTTCTACACACACACACATACACACACTTTTTTTAAAACTCATATAACCTAAAGTTAATAATGTAAACTCTAGTTAGAGGAACATAAATACTTCAAATATACTAACAATGAGGGTTAGTATAGCTAATAACTTTTGTTCTCATACTTGACCCTCCTTCCCAGTAGCCAGAGAAAAAGGCAGGGAGAGGGGATGAAAGTTGTGTGTGCCTTACTTCTGGAAAAATTAAAATTAAAGACAGTATTAAAAATTAAAGTTAAAGACAATATTTCCTCTTGCTTAATTCATTTAATAAATCCATCCAGTAAATATTAATTACCTACTAAATGTTTGGCACTACACTGAAGCTGAGCATACAGAAATTAAGCAGCCATGGAAGGTGGATATAAAAATCACGTAAGTGGAGGGACACCTGGGTGGCTCAGTTAGATAAGCGTCTGCTTTTGGCTCAGGTCCTGATCTCAGGGTCCTGGGATTGAGCCCCACATGGGGCTCCCTGCTCAGTGGGGAGTCTGCTTCTCCCTCTCCTCCCTGCTTGTGCTCTCTCGCGTGATCTCTCTCTCTCAAATAAATAAATAAAATCTTTTTAAAAAATCACATAAGTGGAAATAAGTATAACGTGTGCCTTGCTGTAATGGATGTAGAACACTGTGGGGCACCAAATGAGTGAGTAATATATTTAATCTAGGGGGGTGATCATAAAAGTTTTCACAGAGACTTTTCCCAGAAAGATTTTAAAATTACATGTATCTTTGTATGACAGGTATTTCAAGTAGAGAGTGTCACAAGCAAAGGAACAAAAACCTATAACAGCAGGGCACATTCAGGGAACTTCCAGTACTTTTAGTTCTGTTGGAGTATAGAGTTTGGGGAGATGGAGAGAGATTGAAGGTCACGGCACACAGAGAGTAACGGATAATAGGAGAAGAGAATTGGGGATATTGACAGTGTCTACTCTGAGAGAAAATAAGCCTAAACCATAGGCGGTAAAGAAGGGAGGCTAATAGGGTGAAAGAAGAGATTTCTAGACACAGAGTTCTCAATGAGTAAGTTAGGAAACAGAGACAGTGGTGAGCATGTGATTGTATGACTAGACTTTCAGAGGTAGAGAATTCAGAATTCGTCCAGACTCAGAGAATTACCATGGAGGGGGGTGACCAGGATAAAATAGGAATGAAGGTAACTGGAAATGAGGAGCTCAAGGAATTGAGAGTCTAAGATCTGGTTGAAATACCCAAATTAATGGTATGAACTGGGTAAAAGGGAAATGGGAAGCCATAACCTACCTACCTATACTTCTTTTGTCTTTTAAAATATTGCAAATTATTTATTAGTTAAATTATTTAATTTTTCCCTAGACATTTTTGAATAAAATAGGTGCTGGAGGATGATGTGCCTTATTTATCTTCTGACTTATCACTTATGAGAAATTGTCACATCCCTTTGTGCATGTGTGCATGTATGTGTGCATGTGGTGTGTGTGTGTGTGTGTGTGTGTGTTTCTATGGTAGAGAGTGGTGGCATGCTCTAGCCTGAGATATACAAAGTATGGATAGAAGATAAAAGATTGGCATTTGCAATCAGACAAATGCAGTGTTCGTTATTTGCCAGGAATGGGTATAGATTCAATTATTTCCAATAAGGAAACTAAGACTTAGCAAGCTTAAGTAAATTAGTAAGAAGCAGGGCTGTGAATAAAATCTATACTATCTGACAAAACTTCCATTCTTAATATTATACTGGGATAATTACTTTATTATTTAAATAGGAATAACATCTACCCCATAGAGATAGAATTAAAGATTAAAAGTAAAGACTAAAAGTGGTTGAGTTGTTAACTCCCTTTGCCTGGAGGTCAGATGTTTGCTTATGAATGTGTCTATGTGTTTATGTTTTTATGTAGTCATTTAGTTGCCAGCTCATTCAGAAAAAACTTCGTAAGTGTTCAATGAGCATGTCGTATATTGAACTACGATGACTGAATTTAATAATGTATAGGCAAAAAAGTAATTATATTCAGAAAGATAAACTTTCAAAAATATTTTATTTAAAAAACAGTACTTTTTACATATGTAGCAATGTTCTAAGCAAATTATCCATTACTTCATTAACTCATTACTATTCATTGTAATATAATACACATTAGCATTATCAAAGAATCAATCAATATAAACAATAAGGGCCCCTGAACTTCTTTCATAAGAATTTTCTCCACTGTTTTCCTGGAGTATTACAGGATATGTCTGCATCACGGAGGGAGAGTTATGGAAAAGGGAGAGTACACTATGCTGATAAAAATTATTCAACATTTGCAATAAGATCTAATATAGCAAACAATGTCCTAATCAATATCTTCTCATTTCTTGCAATACTCCAAAATTATAAAATCAGCCTTCAACTATATCTGTTTTCTTTTAATTATATGAGCCTTTTAAAAATTCCTTTTAGGTTTTTTTCTAACGCAGTGGGCTACAGGGCCATTGTTTGTGTCTATGCAGAACAATTTCCCAGCCTTGCTCTTATTCTGGTAGCAGATGGGCTTCCCTGGTCAAAGAGAGTGGACATGTGAGCCAGGCCTGGCCAATCATGATTCCCTAAACTTTTTGGCTCAGTGACCTACATGGTATACAAATAACAAGAACTAGTGTTGTTTTCAGGTTTTTCATTAAGTTGATAAGCCAGGAACACACGGTTCTGTGGCTACTTAGGAACATCTTTTACCAGCAGCAAGAATGAGGGCTGTTCCCATAGGAGGAAATGTGGCCACCAAAGAGAGAAGCTGATTCTGGAGATGAAAGAGAGACAATTCAATTAAACTAAAACCACTGGTACCCATAGATCAAGCATTAATTACAATCTGCCCACTTATTAATGCCATGAACAATAATTTTCCAAACCTGAATTGTTTTGTTTCTTACTATTCAAAAGGTCACAGCTAACACTTCAGACTTAGGTGGTTTCTAGTTCCATCTAGTCGGTCACTCTTGGGCAAATCACATTTTCCCCCCTGGGTGTGAGCCTCCTTACCTAATGATTGATATGAACTTAATCCCTTGGTCTTAGTTCTAATGTTCCATGATTCTATGACCTAAAGACACAATTAAAGTGATTCTCACACTCTATCCTAGTTTTGCTCAAATAGCATTCCTTCTATAACCATTTCCCTGATTCTTACTCTGTATTATTCCTACATAGTGGAATTGACAGAAAAGAGAGTACAAAAAGAAAGCATAACCAGTGGTATTTTTCAGGGTTTAATTTTTGATTTGGCACTGTTTTCATGAGAATATGAATTGTCGATAAGTCACCTAAATGAAAGTTATTCATTCTCTATAGAAATGATCCAAGTATGTTTCTTTATGTTTAGTTTATGTTAGAACTTATTATCTAAACTTAAAACTATAATAAAGTCTATACTAATTAGATTTGATTCAGAAAAGTTTATTAAACACTTACCCCAATAAAAGAAAAATTTACATATCACCCCAACTGGGTCTCTTTGGGTCTCATGCTTAGCTCTTTGCTTTGCACATTAAACACCCAATAAATGTTTGTAAATTAAATTAAATTAAAGGAGTTGCTTTTACTGCAGCTCATATGCCCTCCCATGATTAATGAATCATCACTAAGTGAGAAATTAATGAGTATGCTTGGCACATCAGGAAAAAAAAATGTTTTCTGTTTTGGAGAGGGACAAAATTTCACAGCAGGGGAAGAAGAGAGGCAACTCCAGGAATTAACAAGAAAGAAGTTTGCAATTACAGCTACTGACATGTGGATAAACTCAAAATAGCTGCTAAAATCACTACCTGTGAACTGATATACACACTAGCTTCAAATTAATCAAGATTTCACAAATCTCTTCTTCATACAATTAGAAAAGAACAGAGGATGGAAGAATCTATTGAGGCCAGTTCCAAAGCAGACACAGCTCCAAAGTAAGATTTCTTATGGCTGTCATGTTTCCAGTCCCTCTACCCACATTTCTCTACCTATTTCCCATAATCAAAGAACCAGAGCACACAGGAAAATCCTAACAGTAAAACCAGGCAACATGAATGAAAAGAAAAGGCAACTGGGGATGGATCCCAAAGTAGGAAAAGGGGGTAATTCTGAATCCACATGTGCTATGTTGGAGAATTGCAGCGAATACAGAGATCTAAGCAATCAGGCAGGCAATTAATGGCAGGAAGATCCCAGTATAGAGCAGCTACTCCTGAAGGTAGAACATAATCATCAATGGGGAGCAGCTATAAACAATGAGAAGTCTGAATAAGCAAGCAAACAGGAAAGGATATAAAGTCATCTAGGAGTCTGGTGATAGGTAAAAGTGGGTAAGATTCAGGGAGAAGAGTAAGTAATGCAGAAATTAAGTAGGAGATGGATAAAAGTCACATTTTGGTCAAAGACTTGATGACACCACCTATTGCAACTGGGGCATAAGCAAGGGGTAATGCCTTCCTTATAAAGGGATGGCCTGATGCTGAGTCAGCAAGTTACTGTCCCAAAGCCCATTAATATTTCTCAACTATGAACAGAATTGGTCCTGGGCCTGGACAAGCAGAAAAATGATTGAGATAGTGTGTGCCAAGTGTCTAACAGAAAAGAAACACTTCACTAACACCATTCCCTTTTTTATTTTCTTCCATTCTTTCATTTGGTGACTGGAAACAGGAAAATCACACAACTAAATCACTCACTATAATTTTGCAATTTTTGCAATGTATACCCAGTCCCAGCGACATCTGACCACCTGGATTCCTAGCATATCATTTCCATTATTTGTTTTACAGCCACTGATAGTACTATGCTCATATGAAATATTATGTGCTATGAATAGACAATAAAGAGAGAATAAGTGGCCTTGGGAACTAATAAGTAGAGTTAATGAAAGGAAGAAATAAGCAAGAGAACCTGGATTTCAGAATCCCGGCAAAGTAGCTCCAGGCCCTCTCAGAACATTTAAGAATCTCCACATGTAGGAAGGAGCCCACCATTACTTCTCATGAACTCCACGGATGCTGCTGAGTGTGGTTACTGGAAATGAAAGACTGGTTTTCGTTCAGAATAACTTGCTGATTTATATAAATAAAGAGAGTAAAAGAATTGGTTAGAATATTATACCAGTGTCTCCTTTATGACTGTTCTATTCCAAAATTTTTGCACTGATATCCTCCTACCCTCCCCCCTTCTTTTGGATCTGATAAAATATAGCACTCAATAATTTCCTGTAGAATTCTGCCGTTACTTAGAATCAGCGCCCAACAAACATGAGTGGTCGCATTTTTTGGTCAAGAGATGTATGGGGGTGGAATATAGTTTTCAGATTTGACATTGACTAACATTGACATTGCAATATAATGGCAATTAAGTATAATTCTGAAAAATAGAGAGAATAATGATCTACTGAAACAAATTCCTCCTACCCTTGTCAATTAATTCCAGTCTAACAAGTTTCTCCCTTGCTACAAAGTTATATCCACCCACAGTAATCTTCACATAGTCATAGACTTTTCAGTATTTGAAAGTTTAAAAATCCATGTGAACTAGCTTTCTTCAATCATATTGGGATTTACTTATCCTTTCTAGTAAGATGCAGTCATCATAACATTTTTAAAAGTTATCTTTATTCTTTTCTGACTAGGACATGATACTGTTATGAGAATCTGATTGGGTTAAAATTATTATGACATATGTTAATTTTATGACTCTCAACTGAAAATGATGCAGAAATTTAAATCAACAATTTTTTAAAAATACAGACTTGATATGAGATGAAAGAAAACTTGTTAAAATTTACATCAAAATAACTGCAAAAAAGAAACTATGAACACATTTAATATAGGACATTGTAACAATTAGTGTTTACTCCTGCCAACAGGTTATTTTCTCCATTTATGATTTTAGGTTTTACAGTGTAATCATCAGGCCAGTCATAGCTAATCAGGGCATAAAATAAAGTTAAAATGTTTTACCAGCCTTATAAACATTTGTGCTGCTAGATTTTTCACTAGTTGAAAGCAACAAGACAGCCTGTTGGGTAGCTGAATATAGAGTATATTGGAATTGCGCCATATGCTGTTTCAAAGAAACATCTGACTTAGCTAAGAACATGCTTTTGATTTATTAGTTGACTTCTGTGCAGACATATGTGATTTCTTGATTCTTTTATTCGTGTCACACTTTTGATGTAATCAACCATCATGTTCTCTTCTCCTTTTCTTCAATTCCTGGGAGAAAATACAATCAATCACTGAGGAAATGTGGTAGGGTAACAGCCCTTTTTCTAATACAATTTTCCTTTTTTATCCTGCTGTTTTAAAAAATACATCTTTGAGAGAGAAAATAAATGAGGTGATTTAGTGGTAATCTTCCTCTCTGCACATTTTCAAATTTGGCCTGCCTTGATTTGTCAATTTTGATATTGGAAATGGATAGAAAATGATAAAATTCCTCTTACTCTTATACTAATTTGTTCCTAAAAAAAAAAAAGTTATAGTTTTTCATATCTTCCCATAACTAGAATTCTAAAATAAAAATGGGATTTGAAAGACTAGACAGGTAATTGGTATATGCTTCAGATGCCAAGTGGCAAGCCCAATATTAAAGGTAAAGGAAATATATTTTATTATAACTTAGCACTTATCAAAAACATACTACATGCTAAGGATTATGCCCTTTGACATAATGCCCTTTACCTGGATTATCACAGGTATTGTTCCAACAATTCATAATTCAAATATTGGCCTTAGCCCCATTTTGCCCTTAAAGTAACTGAGTCTCAGGACTTGGGTCACTGTCCAAGGTCACACAGCTAGTAAGTTACAAAGCAGTGATTCAAACAGAGGCCACTAGACTTCATGGCTTACAATACTAAGTCGTTCCCTCTCTTATCAACTTTAAAACATGGTAAACCACCTAGACTCTCTTAGCTTCTTTTCTTATTCTATTCTCTAAAGCATGAATAATATCATCTACCCCTACAGACATTTGGGAAGATTAAGTCGATTAAAAAAAAATGTGTGAAGAGTTGAGAGCAGTAAGGCACAAACTTTTATGGATCTAAGGAAACCATAAAGGCTCTCTCTTTTAAGAGATTAAATTTTCGTAAGTAATCTGTCCAGATACTCTTACAACCAAGAACCTTCACTGAATCACACAAATATTTTAGAATCAAGGCTAGAACTAAGCTGCTGCCCAGCCAACTATATTCTTTATCCAACTAGCTTGAAACTAAACCTGATCATTTCTGTACTTTGAATACTCTTCTGAGCAGCCATTTGATAGAACGGGAAAACAAACCCTTCAAATTGAAAGGATAAGACAAACTGTTACCATTACTAAAACTACTTCGGGCTAGCCTTCATGGCAAGTGGTGAGGTGAAATACAGGGATGGTTTCAGGGATTCTACAAACAGACCAGACCAATGGGTGAGATGCGGGCAAAGTACTAAAATATGTATAATTATTCCCATTCTCCCATTTTCTGAGAGGAAAGATTCTCTGGCTACTGGTTTGGTTTATCCCAATTGAAGGGGTTGGCAGAAATGCAGAATTGAAGAAAGTCAGAGGAAGGGAGAGATTTCTTTACATAATGCAGACACAAGACATAGATTTTGTTCCCTCTTGAATCCATTGTCATTAGGGTCCAACCTTATCACTCCACCAAAACTGCTTTAGTCCAGGTCACCAGTGACCTGTGTGGCTCAAGCAAGTGGTCAATTTTCAGTCTATATCTGTCTTGACTTTTCAACAACATTGAGCACAATTGCTAGTTTCCACCTGGCATCCCTTTTCTTGCTTTTTCTCCTCCCTCCTTGGTTTCTCCTTCTCATTCTCCTCAGCAGGATCCTCCTCTTCTCCCTGATACTTAAATGTTGGAGTATCCCAGGGCTGGTCTTTGCTCCTCTTTTCTATGTGTTGTCACAGAAATGAAAACAACAACAAAAGCATGAATGAGTTTCTAGCAAAGAGAGGTAAGGCAAATAGGCAAAAATGAGAAGCTGACTGAGATAACAGGCCTGTTTATAGAAATTTTGAAAATGCATGAGAGCAAAAATAAAGATACGGAACCCAGCAATTGTCTGAATGTCCAATGAACAGGATTGTCTGCAACATGGTATTTCTAACATACACAAAATGATCTAGTAACGATACTGCAAGTTGGAGGTGAAGGCTAAAAGCAGCCTGAGAACTAGAAAATGAAAACTGAGCAAGCAGGATGAGGGTCCACATGGGATTGTGTGAGCAAATGCCCTATAGCAGAATGAATAAAATCTTTCAGTTGGTCAAAATGCCTCAGAGAAAGACATCTAAAGAAGTGCCTCTCCCTAGAAGAATGTACACTTAAGTTACCAGCAACTGAGTCTATAGAAAGAGACATGTCTCAAAAGAATCATGGGTGTGACTATTGGCAAATTGAGCTAACCAGAATTAAAGATGCAAAGTTATGTTTTTGTGAAAGTTGTGCTGTCACCAGCCTGGATTAAAAGATGATTGTGACCATTTGTTACTATATCCGTTGGTCTCCTACCATTCAGAAGCGGGAAGCAGAGGCTGAGAAAATCACTCAAACCCCAGAGAAGGAATGCCTTCTGCAGGTGTAGTCAAGGAGAATTATTCAGATGGAAGATGACAGAACTAACGATCATGGAAAATAGTAGAAAACTGGAAACTAATCAAAGAACATTTCTGCACACCTAGGGTAGAGGGCTATGTAAGTCTAGGTCTTCTGGATGCCAAGACAGGATTAAACATTAAACAATTTTATTAGGGAAAAATCCTATGTAAAAAGAGAAAGAGCCAGCCAGATTCAGCTGAGAGAGCCATCAGACCATGATACAAGTCTGTTCATGACTGAAGGAGAGAAAGGGAGAACGCTGGGAAGCATTCTAGACTGCTATGCAGTTTAAGCAAAGTCTAACAAAGCCATGAGGGAGTTGGCATTACGTGGTCAACCCACCCATAATTCAAGCTTGGCCTTTTTCTTCCTCCTTCCATATATGAATATTGTCATTTTCCCCATATGAACTGTTTCTGATCCCCTTTTATCACTGGAATGAAAAATAATGCATTTTATAAGTCAATGGCCACATCCTTGTACCTAAGGCCTTACTTGAACTATTTTAGCAGCAACACCATATCTGGCAACAGCAGCTTCAGTTGGGGTTACTACTTGGTTAGACCTACAGTAGTTGATAGCCATTTTCCTGGATTCATCTGGTCTCTGCAGGGGCCAGACTGGGCAAATAACTTGACATATAATAGAGACCACCACTACTGCATCATCTAGGTCTTTAATAGTGACACTAATCTCCACCATCCCCACTGGGATAAAATACTGTTTTGATTTTCTATCTTGGCTGGGGTTAGAGGGGATTAGTTTTAGAGGTTTCCATTTGGCCTTCCCCATTATAATATCACTTACTCTACAGACCAGGGACCCAATGTGGCAGTTAATCCCATTCCAAGTATATATCGATTCTGATTATGCATTCAGGACTGGGGAAATGACCACCGGGTGGGTCCATGGAACAAGTGGATGCACTGTGAGCTGGATTTTAGTCAGGACTTTATTTACTACCTGGTCCCCATAGCCCCACTCCAACAGGAGATCAGGAGGACATGTTGGTCTCTGGTTACCAATGTCAACTCAGACCCTGTGTCTAGTAGTCCTCATAACTCTTTTTATTCCCCTTTCCCCAGTGTACTCTTACCCAGATAAATGACTGTTTAAGTCTCTTTGGGGAAGGATAGGAGAAGTGTGATGGTATATACTTTACATGGGGTTGAAGAGCTCTTCCTCTTAGGGACCTAGACACTTCTTTAGTCGGTGGGTTCCAGACCTGAAAATTGACTATCTCTGAGAACTGAGCAAGGGATCTTAGTTTCTTATTGTGCAGGACTATTCACAGCCTCTTGCTCTTCTATAATTTTCTCTTTTCTCTCTCTCTTCCCCTCTCACTTTTCCTTTCTCCCTCTCTTTCTCTCTTTCTTACTTATTGATCCTAGGCAGCACTATTATTTGCCCTTGGGGACACACACTTTATTTACCATCTCTGCAACTCCTGGTGACCTTGCCAGATTCTAAAATAATTGTAGCCTGCTGGCTTCTGATGGTTAAGCACCACCACCTGGCTTCTACTACTGATGGGCCCCATAGGACATCAATTTATGAAATGAGCACAGCTCTGTGACTACCTAGCATCATTACTGACCTATATCTTTCTCACCAGCACATTCCTGATGACTTTGGTGAATGGTCTGTCCTCTCAACCTTCTCAAGGGACATAATCTCATCGTGGATTTTCTGGCCTTGCATAATATATCCACTCCAACATGCCCACTTCTCTAAAGCATTCCTGCCCCTTTCTCTACCATCTGCTGGGCCAACTCAGCCATTCCTAACTTACTGAGAGTCAGCCATTATTTTTCTTGGGTTCTAGGAGCCACCATAGTAGCACATTGTCCCATGCCTAGGGTCTTTGCTATGGTGGTCATCCTTATTTCCTAAGAAAGTGCCCCCAAGTTAACATACTCTTGTTTATTCAAACTTACATTCTGGCTCCTTGACCATGCACCTTTAAAAAATCCTATCCCTACTTACTAGGAGAGGTGATGAGGGTAAATCTGAACAGGGCACAAGAAGAGGTTTCTGAGGCATCTTCCAGCAGAGCTGAAGTGCTAGCCCTTTCTATGGAAGGGAAGGGTGGTCACCTCCACACATCTAGAGGGTCCAGGGGGACTGTAGAGTCAGCATTCTTGGGGACATCCACAGATCTCTGTACCACTTCTCAGTATCCCCAAGTTTTCCCTACTAGGCCTCTAAGCTTCCCCTAACAGATCTGCCTTGGCCGAGTGTTCAACATCTCTGAAACTCTGCAACTCTCACAATTAGTTCTTCTCCCTGCCATTTGACTGTACCTACCTTTAAATATGCGAAAATCACCCAAGCTCCCTAGTTTTCATATTTAGTCATTAACCATTAAGAATTAGCAGGCAAACTTCCATTATCCTTATTCTCCACAGCCTCATTTCGATATGGCAGTAGCCAGTCAACTCCACTGTCTTTTTTAAAGATTTATTTATGTGTGTGTGTACAATGGGGGGAGGGGAAGAGTGAGAGAATCTTCAAGCAGACTCCCCACTGAGCAGGGAGCCTACTGCAGGGCTCAATCTCATGACCCATGAGATCATGATCTGAACTGAAACCAAGAGTCAGACGCTCAACTGACTGAGCACCCAGGTGCCCCTCCACTGTCTCTGTGGGCTTGGCTACCCTGTTTTGGTCACCTGTGGCCATACCTAACCCTTCTGTGCCAGTGACTTGTATCTTTAGTATAATGTTTGGGATGTTTGTGGCTGATTGGAAGAATGATTTCAGTACGGCTTCCATCTCATCTAATGGCCCAAAGCAAAGCCTGCTTCACAGGCATGTGACCTGTGCAGGGCCTTGCACTCAGAAGAGCTCTTCTATTTTCATCATGAAATTCTCAATAATTTCATATTTGAACTTGTTTTGTAAGTAAAGTCCAGTGGGACAATGGAGCATACATGTGGGCAGAGGAGATAAAGCAAAATGCATGTCAGCCTGTTTTGTTTCTTACCCCCAATTTTTATGTGTGCTCATGAGGTCCATGAGCAGGATTCCAGGGTACCCATAATAAGCTGAAGTTTGGAGAGACTCAAATCAAGTGCACAGTAACTGTGTTATGTCTACAGATGAGTAAGCAAGGACACCAGTAGTCCCAAGAGGCTATGCTTTCTGTTCCAACCAGAATTGCTTCAAACAGAGAGAAAACAATGTGTTTTAAGAAATATGAACAATCAAGAAAATTTATCATATTCTTTCTAACTCACATTAGCTCCCTGTATTAGTGAACTACTTTATATTAAAAATGATGACACGGAAGCAAAGGAAAAACAGGGCAACCCACATATCCTTCTTTCAGTCCTTCCTTATTCATCAGTAAGTCAGAGGTAGAAAGTATTAGTAAAATGTATGTCAAGAAGTGACATAAAAACAGTTGAGTTAGTTTTGTGCAGTTTCCACTGTTCTGATAAGGAGAAAAGATATTCAGATATAAGCTAACAAAAAAATAGAATTTTGGTGATTCCACATACAGGTTTTAAATTTGCATTTAAAAGACATTGCACAATACAAAGACGAATGGCAAAATTAATGCTAATAATTTAAACTTTTAATTTCCCTTTACTTAGAACAACATTAAATGGCAAATTAAAAATACCATGACAAGAGAGATTATGAAGGAAAGGAAAAGGCTTTATATTTTAGTACCTTTAATGATACTTTTTCCCCCTACTTTTTGAACAAGAGGCCCCATATTTTCATTTTGAACTGAGCTCTGCAAATTAGGTAGCCAGCCCTGGTCACCAGCTAGTTATTTGGCTTCTTCCCACCTCACTCATTTATTATTGAGCGATTAAGTGAAAAGCAGGTTTTGGCTGCAGGTGCTCAAGTCCCAGAACATAGCTCCCAGCCTCAAAATAAGGGAAGCTGATGTTCAGGTTGATTTGTTGGGAGGAAGCATGTCATAGTAATTAAGAACACACATGCCAGAGTCCGAGAAACTAGTGCAAATTCTGACCTGTTGCCTTCATGATCAGGGGCAATTTACTTATTCTCTGTGCCTCATTTTCTTCATCTGTAAAATGGGATTGTGATTATAACAATGTCTACTACACAAAGTTGTGAATATTAAGTGAGCTAATATATGTAAAACACTTTGAATAGTGTTGGTACTATATAAATATTAGTCATTAATATTATTTCACAAAATAGAGTGAAATAGCCTAACCTTAAGCAGAAATATGAGCCACCTATACTTTATTATAAATTAGTATTATGTTATAGGTTAGCATTATTTTTTTTAATTATACCTTAGAAATATTTTCCTTCACTAATACTACTTAAACACACTCGGATATGGTATAAGATTTTGATAGGTGAGCAGAAATCCATCATGATTACCACAAAATGAGCAGTTTCTGGTCATCTTAAGCTTATGAGTAGTGCTCAGGCACCACTTTGGGCAGCTGGCCTGTAGAGATGCAGACTACATTATTGCTGCATTGTGTTTGAGCTACAATTACTCAGGAAGGAGAGAAATTTACAAAATTTTATTTTCTAAGTTAAATGTGTAGTTGGTAATTCACTAACCACATAGAAAAAAAAAAAAAAACTCACAGCAAAGCTAGCTGAAACAAACTGGCCTTCATGTATCCTAGAGACTCACCAATGCTTGGATGTTCCAGAACACACAGATCATACATTATATGGATGTAACACAACTTGGAAGGTTCAGTACTACAGAGAATAGAGCCTGAACTTGGCTACAACTGGAAGTAATGTTTGTAATTAGAGAGGCCTAAGTTCCCATTTCTCTGAACAGCTACGGAACTCTTCCATGTTCCAAATCCCTTTGGAAGTACGTGAATGTAAGGAGGAAACAAGTACCCAGCCTCAGTAATTAAAAATACCACTGCAACATTTATCTTTAAAGAGAGTTTGCATGTTGGGGAAAGAAAGATTTCAACCTGATTCTAAGTAAAATAATCTTTAACAAAGTCCTCACAAAAATTATTTTATTAAAAAACCAAGGCACGCATTTTCCCTTTTAGGTTAATTCCATTCTCCTACAAAATGTCCTAGGTGTTTTGATTTTTATTGTTGTTTCTTTTCATTTCTTTGTGCTTTTCTCCTCTCCTAGTAGACAAGCACTTGCACGTAAGTGTTTATATCCTTCCAAAGTGATTAATATAGTGTCAGACAAGCAGTAAAAATCTTGTTTCATTGATTGTCATTAGTGAAACTTAGTAGGATTTTCTAACAAAGATAATTTTAAAATGATAGAATTTGAAAGGAATAAATATAGAAATCAGAGATTTTATACTATCTTTCTATAAAAATGGCTAAAAAGAACACTGTGACGTTATTAAATCTCTGTAAGTTGAATACTATGAAACAAAACACTTAGAGATGGTATAGCAATAGCAGGCCTAACTTGCTTGACAATTCTCTGTGCTACTTTTCTCCTCAGAAGTTTCTGGAATCAAAGTGGACTAAAGCTGTGCTTCTACAACTCTGGATAATGTCAAAGCCTAGCTAAGCACGCTACCCTTTGGCATTCACTCACCTTGGTATCTGGGTCTAATCCGAAGTATCTATAGGCAAGCGGCACCTTATCCTTAGAATGGTATAAATTTAGAACTGGAAAGGTTCTCAAAACTTATCCAGCCATACTCTTCACTTTCACATGCAGTATTAGGGCCCTCAGGAGTTCTAACATTTTCCCAAGGGCACTCAGCTCAACAGAGAAGGTGAACACAAGCGATCAAGTCTCCTTAACTCCAGGCCCCTTCTTTTAACCTGACAGCATTGCTTTATCCAACTTTCAGGGGATTCTCCGACCCAGAGATAATCAGAAGCAATATTTAGTTATTAGATCCTTCTAAAATGAGTTACAGGAGAAACAATGCATTAATTCAGAAACTCAAGAGAATCAGGACTTCTGGATGCTTCCCAGACTGTTTAGAAATCATGTGAAATCCCCATGCACCTATATAAATCTTTATTCTACTTCCTACATTTTGGAGGCACACAAGAATATTGACTGCAGACTGGTTCTAAACCTCTGATGTAATGAGTCAATAGCTCTTGTTTGAAACACCTTATGGTTTCCAAGGCTTCTTTTTGAAGAAATTTTCCCTGCCTCTCAGAGTCACTGCAATCCTCCAGGGTTGGGAGTTGGGCTGGGGATGAAGCAATGCATTGGATGCTGAGGTTGCAAAGTTTAATGGTGTCAGGTTGAATAATTGCCATCTTTTTTTTTTTTTTCTTCTCCTCTCTAACTTCCTCTGTTATAGCAGTAAGATATACAGTACAAATACTTAAATACATGCAAAAAAGGGAGAGATTTTATAAGGAAATGACTTCAGGCTTATTCCTCTAGGGCTGGTACAGAATTTGTCTGCCTGAGAGGTGGAGGGAGTATCCTCTCCTAAACTATGAGATCAAAAATAAAAAGAAGAGGAGCCAAATTGGGGCTAGGCTAAGAATTTAGGACTTAGCCTCTCTTATGGATGTAATTATGTTATTGTGGAAAACTTGCAGACATAGAAAAGATAGCTTCAAAAAATACATGGAGACAGCATAGAGGCCCACATGTTTAATTGTAGAATTGGCTTGAAACTGCAGTCTTACAGAATTGTCCTTTAGATTCCTAATCCATTAAAACAAAAAAGAAATCTTAGAGGACATGTCAAACAGATGAGAGATTAAGAAACTGAGGCTCATGACAGTTAAGAGACTATCCAAAGGTCACACAACTGTCAGACACAAATCAAAGTCAAGCCTTTCTATGTATTTCATATTTGCAATCACCTGCTTAATACTGTTGTGAAACAGAAATTCAGCCCCAAAATTTAAGAATTAAAATGTAATCTGCCTGACTCTATGGACTGGAGAGTTGTGAGACATGTCAAGGTCACAGAGAAAGTATGAGAAAAGAGAATGCATATTTTCCTTTTGTCATTATTTAATGAGCAGTCCGTTCCTCCATGGCCACTGCTTTTGGCTAGGTATGAGCTATGGAAACATTTTTCCTGGATTCATCTATTCCCTGGAAAGGAAACTCAATCTGGCTTAAGAGAAAAAGTTTCTCTCCAAGTAATGATAAATTGTCTAAATTGAAAGCTCACACCATAAACAAATTTGAACAGTACAGACATCTCACAAAATTAAATTTCCATCTAGTGAATTTGAATGATGTTTTGAGAAAAAGAGAGGATAATGTTTTCAGCCCTGCTTTATAGGATTTTCTTCCATAGTAGTGTTTTCAAGGCCTACTCCCAGGTAATTGAGAACACAGTCATAATGACTTTTTATTTCTACATGCCCTATTTTTAGTGAAATACTTAATGTGCTTTGAATGTAACCACAAATAGTACTATTTTTACAAGGAAATAAAGTCTTGCAAATTTTGATATTCATGCCATTTTACTTTAACTAAACACAAACTGAATACATCTAAGAAATCTAATCACACAAAATGCTCCATGTACATCCCTATTTTTCTTTTGCATTTCACTGTAACTAAATTTCTTATTTTCATACAATCCATATAATCGGTTTCTCCATATTTCAAACTCACTAGTATATTATCTCTATAATAGTTCTATTGTATAGTTTAAACTAAAATGTAGTTGATTTAAATTACTTGTCAAAAAAATTCCAGGATCAATTTTTTAATAAAAATTACTCATAATCTTTTACATAACTGTAACCAGGCTCCAAATTACCTTTCTAATTTTAATCTCCCACTATTCCTCATCCTGCCCCAGCTCTAGACACAGTGAGATGTTGTTTTCTCATCTGTCTCATGCCTTTCCACCTCTTTTGCTCATCTAATATATTCCTTCCTCTAACAGCCACAAGCCTAAATCCTACCCAGCCGTCAGGAGTCAGATCAGAGGGCTCCCTAGCACTCTAGCATTTCCTAATACTCTGATCAGGATTAACCTCACTGCTGGTAAACTCTTAGAGCCCTTCCCTTTCTTCCTATTACACCCATACCCTTTTGCCTTATAACACAGATCTTGAAGGAACAATTTACAAACAGTCCCTGACTTACAATAGTCCAACTTACAATTTTTTGACTTTATGATGATGCAAAAGCAGTAAACATTCAGTAGAAACCGTACTTCAAATTTTGAATTTGGATCTTTTCCTGGGCTAGCAATATAAAGTACAATCCGCTCTCATGATGTGGGCAGTGGCAGCAAGCCACAGCTCCCAGTCAGCCAGGTAATCACGAGGGTAAACAGTCAACACGTTTGTGACCATTCTATGACCATCCAGCCAGTCTGTTATTCACTTTCAGTATTCAATAAATTATATGAGATATCCACGCTTCATTATAAAACAGGCTTTGTGTTGGATGATTTTGCCCAACTGTGACCTAATAAAAATGTTCTGAGCACATTTAAGGCAGGCTAGGAGAAGCTATGATGTTTGGTAGGTTAAGTGTATTAAATGCATCTTTGACTTAGGATAATTTCAATTTACAATGGTTTTATCAGGACAGAACTCTAAATAAGTAAGCCGAGGAAGATCTATATTATAGCAGTTAAGAGTGAAAACTCTAGAGTGATACAACCTGGGTTCACATCCTACCAATATGTTGACTGACTGGGGATCTTGGGAATGTCCTTTAACCTCTCCATGCTCCAATCTCATTATTTATAAAATGAGATAATTATAGTACCTATTGCATAGAGTTGATGTAATAACCTAAGATGATATACATAAAATTATTTGAAAGGTGCCTAACATCTAGTAAGTACTCAAGAAGTGTAAGCTACTATCAATTCTAATTTTATTGCTATCATCATCATTATTTCACTAACAACTGGGAGACCCGCAAAGTTGCCTTATCATGTCGGTTCTTTTTTCCTCATCTGTACTAAAACAGTATTAATATCCTTAGTTATCTATTGATGCATAAAAAATTACCCCAACACTTAATGGCTTAAAAAATATTTCTTATCTCGGGGCACCTGGGTGGCTCAGTCGTTAAGCAGCTGCCTTCGGCTCAGGTCATGATCCCAGCGTCCTGGGATTGAGCCCCGCATCGGGCTCCCTGCTCGGCGGGAAGCCTGCTTCTCCCTCCTACTCCCCCTGTTTGTGTTCCCTCTCTACCTCTCTCTCTGTCAAATAAATAAAATCTTTAAATATATATATATATATTTCTTATCTCATAAGTTCTATAGGTCAGGAATCTGGGGCGTGGATTAGCAGTGTTCTCTGCCTCTGGATCTCTCACAAAGCTGCAAACAAGGTGTTCACTGGGGCTGCTGTAATCTCAAGGCTCTATTAGAGAAGGTCCACTTCTAATTTCATGCTCTGGTTGTTGGTAGGATTCAGTTACCCACAAGCTATTGGACTGAGGGGCTTGGTTACTTCCTGGCTATTGGCTGGAGCTCACCCTCAGTTTCTCGACATGTTGGCCCCTCTATATGGCAACATACCACATTGTAGCTTGATTCATCAAAACAAGCTAGTAAAAGGGAAACAGAGATAGTATAAGCAAGAGGGGTCATTCTCTTCTGTAACCTAATCCCAGAAATAATATCCTATTGCTATTGTCCTGCTCCATTTTATTGGGATAGTCAACAGGTCCAGTGCACACTCAAAGGGACAAGATTATACAAGGTCATACAATACTAGTGGTGGGATCACTGAGGGTCATCTTTAGGCTGCCTACCACATGTTATAAAGTTATTGTGGAAATTAAATAGGACTGATATATCTGAAATTCATTGTAGAGTGCTTAGCCCCTAACAGATATTCAACTATATGAGTTTATTCTCCACTCCTTAATAAAAGTCCTTAAAAACAGACATTGATCAGTGAGCCCTGCAGTACCTTAACACTATGCTAGGCAGATACCACTCACCAACCACCAGAGGAATACATAATAAATGATACTGATACAATTGTTCACATTTTAGTTAATATTGTTTCCATTTTCAGAAAGCACAACCTATGTACCTTTTAGCGGTAATTCATTTTATAGTGCAAGTGTATGGTAGGCAGAATAATGGTCCCCTAAAAATGCCCTTACCTGAACACCCCCAGGACCCATGAATAAATTACATGGCAAATAGGGCTTTGCAGATGCAATTAAGTCAAGGACTTCGAGATGGGACATTGCCCTAGGTTACCCATGTGGACCTAATTCTTATCACAGGAATCCTTAAAAACAGACAGCCTTCCCAGAGAGCCTTAAAACCCAGAGAGGTATGACTACAGATTGGTCAGAGATACAACATTGCTGGCTTTGAAGGAGAAAAGGGACCACTAGTCAAGGAATGTGGACACCTCCTAGAAGCTGGAAAAGACAAGAAAATGGAGTCTACCCAAGAGTTTGAAGAGAGGAATGCAACTCTGCTGACAACTTGATCTTAGCCTGGTGAGATTAGTGTTGGACTTCTGATCCACAGAACCATAAGATAATAAATGTATGTTATTTTAAGCCATAAGTTTGTAGTAATTTGTTACACTATGGTGGATCACAGAAAAATAATACAAAGAGAAAATATGTAACTTACTCATGAGAGGAATCATACACAGTACTCTCTAAATGCCCAGTGACAATACATGGTCATTGTATAATGTAAAATATTAAAAATCATGGAAAGTTAAAAATCTCTAAACATCACAATCACAAAACTCTGGGCTATTTTTTTAACCACTGTATTATAAAGACATTCGCTATCATCAAAAGCAATGAGAATATAAACTATTGTGTTTTCACTTAGCAAACACTTCTAGAGTATTTACTATGTGGTAGACACTATTATAGACACTTTAGAAACATTAACTCATTTGATCTGTTAACCCTAAGAGATGGTTACTACTGTCATCCCTGTCTTACAGACAAAGAAGATACAGGCTTCATTAGCTCGCCCAAGAGTGCATTTGCAGTAAGTGGCAGAGTCAGAATTCAAAGCTAGGTACTCTGGCTCCAGTTATGCTTCTTCTAAAATCATAACCTTATATATTCCCGGTAAGTTGCTTTATATACTTTTTTAGGCTTAAGCAGAATTTTTTCAATTGTATGTTTTCTGAGTTATTTTTCCTTTTCATCCATTCAACAATTACTAAGCACCTCCTCTGTCTTGGGCATAGAGGTAAAAAGAAATGAATAAAGCAATGAGCCTCCCCTTCAAGAACTCACAGCTTAAGTGACAAGAGACAGACATGTAAATAGATAATGACAAAATAATATAATAAATTCATTCAAGCAAAACCATCTCTTTTTTTAGGAGTATGGGGCGGGGGGCAGAGGGGAGGGAGACAAGCAGACTCTGCACTGAGTGTGGAGCCCCACATGGGGCTCAATTCCAGGACCCTGAGATCATGACCTGAGCTGATACCAAGAGTCATATGCCCAACCTATTGAGACACTCAGGCTCCCCCAAAACCATCTCTTATTCCCTATCAATGAGTTCATGATTTAGAAGGAAAGACTAGTGCTTAAAAAAAAATTGTGATACCTTAAATGCTACAGTAGAAGCACCTAACTAGTGTTAAGAGACATAGAAAAAGGAATGTTTGTAGGAACTGGGGTGTGGGGGAGACACTGAAGGGTTTGAAGAAAGAGAGTAACAGAATAACATGAGTTTAGTACTTTAGAAAGATCACTCTGGTGAGGAGGGAAGAGATTAAACCTGAAGGGAGGAAGGCTGGAGGCCACAGATTTGCCAGGAAATGATTTAAAGTGCAGAGATGATGAGAGCTTGAAATAAGGCAATGGCAGCAGAGATTATTAGAAGAGAGGGTGGGATTTGGAGTGGTATTAGAAGGCAATGTGGCCAGGGACCCAGGATATGCCATGGGCCTCCCTCAAGGAATAAAGCAAAAGAGAACACTGAGAAGTTAGCAATGATGGCTGTGTAAACACTAGGCTGATGGATGGTGAGGGGGCGTATTTGGATTTTGTATCCTGCTACCCTTCTAATTCATCTGGACATTAACCTGGGCAAGTAGAGTCTGGACGAAGTGCTTAAGGTGTACAATCAGATAACACTAGACACTAACAGTGCTAGAAAGATGGAAGTTATACTGGAGTGGGGAGAAATCAGTGTCTGAGAAA
This sequence comes from Neomonachus schauinslandi, assembly GCF_002201575.2. Taxonomy (NCBI): domain Eukaryota; kingdom Metazoa; phylum Chordata; class Mammalia; order Carnivora; family Phocidae; genus Neomonachus; species Neomonachus schauinslandi. The sequence goes on along the minus strand of NC_058406.1, from coordinate 132,177,688 downwards.
GGAGATAGCATTGTGGTATATTAAAAGAAAAATTTTAATTAAAAATTTATTTTTAATTTTAATTATATTTAAAAAAATCTTCCTTTATGAAGAGACCGAAATCACCTAAAGGAAACATTTTCTTTACAATTAACTACTGTTTTTAAATGTTGAATTGTCAATAATTATAGCTAGTAATAGCTTACTTTGTGAAGACACTGTTCTAAGTATTGTACATATAGGGCCTCATTTAATCCTCAAGTGTTATTATTAATTCAGTTTATTGTTAAGTGAGACCCACAGAGGTTTAGTAACTTGCCCAGGGTCATCCAGTAACTGGTAAAGGTAGAATTTGAATCCAGACATTGTGATGCCGAATCCCAAACTCATCACTATATCACTAACCATGTTTAGTAAATCCAGACATTCAGAAATAATTTTTACTGTGTTGTGGCTCAGAGCAGGCAGAGGCTCTGGAACCAGACTGTGTAGGTTCAAATCCTCACCCACCACTTAATAGCAGTGAGAAGTTAGGCAACAGACTTTCCCACTCTGCAATTGTTTTCCTATCTATAAATGGGGATAATAATAGTGCTTTTCTCCTAGGGCATTTCCGAGGATTAAATGAATAAATGCAGAAAAAGAGTTTAGAATAGTGCCTAGAACATATTACACATCCAGTAAAATTTACCTGTTATTATTAACATTATTCTATCCTAAAGTACTGAGAGTACTGGTAAGAAATGCCGTATATACCACATGGCCCCAATTAAGATCTGCAGTAGACAGAATAACGGCCTCTAAAAATGCCCACGCCCTTGGCCCTGGAACCTGTAAATATGCTACCTTACCATGGCACAAGGGACATGGCAGATGTGGTTAAGGTTATGGACTGTGAGATGGAGAGATTATCCAGGATTACCTAGGTAGGCCCAATCTAATTAGATTCTTACAAGACTGCAATTAGAAAACAACTGAAGAAAAGGTAAGAGAAATCATGAAAGGCTCTCAACCCAGCAGTGTTGGCCTTGAAGAAGAAGAGAGAGGGCCACAACCAAGGAATATGGATGGCTTGCAGAAGTTGGGGACATGCCCTCAGCTGATAAGCTGACCTGGAACCAATACTACCACAGCAAGGAATTGAATTCCGTCAACCTGAATAAACAAAAAAACAAATTCTTCTCTACACCCTGTAGAAAGAAACACAGACCTATGGACACCTTGATTTTGGCCCAGTGAGATCAAAGTTGGACTTCTGACTATGGAACCGTGTGACAATACACTGGTGGTGTTTTGAGCTGCTAACTTTGTGGTAATTTGTTACAGCAACAGTAGTAAACTAACATAAGATCTGTTTAACTTTTTCCTAAAAGACTCCAATATATTGATCTAAGAACTATGTAATATGCTAAAATGGATTTAACTTTTTAAAGTCAGCAATTTTAAACTATGTTAGGGGCATAAATCAATGTCTCCTGTACATTTCTATTATTAAATTCCTTAGAACCTAAAAGTTGCTGAAAGGCTAGAAGAAAGTATCATAAATAAGATGCTATTATAATTCTTTTCATCTTTTCTTTATAAAGAAATACTCTATTTTTTTCTTAAGTTCTCATAATTAATGGATGAATTAATTATACTTTGATTTTTTACTAATATATTTTAAGCCCATAGCCAAGTCCTAGTAAGACTCTTAATTAATATGTTGAGCAGGAACTTATAAATTCTAGGTTTAAACAATTAACATGTTGCATTTACAGAGGTAAAACACTCAAAAGGCAAATACAGCATGCTGTGGTTATCTACTTTTTCACTGTCTCTGAATTGGTACTCATTAGCTCCAAGACAGTAAGGACCATGTCTGGGTATCACCTTTGCAACACTGCTTAGCAATACTCCTGGCCCCCAGCAAGCTTCTGGTAAATAAAGGAATAAAAAACAAATGTATTTTTAAATTAAGTATAGAAAATTGGAAGCAAAGCTTCCCTGAAATTTCAGCTTACTAGCTCACTGGAAAAATAAAGAGGTATACTCTATCAAGAGGTTAAATGATAAAAGTTGGAGCTTATTTTAAATATTTTCAACCAAAATCTTAAATGCTCTACATGTTTTACATTCTTAATCAGATTCATTATACATAAGTCAAATATCTTGCTAGCTTGGTCCATTTATTATTATCAACAGCTATTGTGATGTTCATGTGACATACATAAGGTTCCATGAATTAGAGCTTGCCTTCTGAAAATGTCCTCTGTATTACTCTTTTTGGGGTGCTTTTTTCCCACTTCCATAAAAATTAAATGAAGCAAGTATATCTGCTGGCCTACCTGAAAAGTACAACATGGCTGCCTTCCTTCACAATTACTAAATGAAAGCCTTGGTCTTCTTCAAAAAAGATTTTCTTACCCTCCAGAACAACACCATTCAACATAAGTGTAACAGGAGCCACATACGTAATTTTAAATTTTCAAAAACATTCTCATTTCAACATGTCATCAATATAAAATGTACTAGGGCGCCTGGGTGGCTCAGTCGGTTAAGCGACTGCCTTCGGCTCAGGTCATGATCCTGGAGTCCTGGGATCGAGTCCCGCATCGGGCTCCCTGCTCGGCGGGGAGTCTGCTTCTCCCTCTGACCCTCCCCCCTCTCATGTGCTCTCTCTCTCTCTCATTCTCTCTGTCTCAAATAAATAAATAAAATCTTTAAAAAATATATATATGTATAAAATGAACTAGTTTACGTTCTTTTTTTTCCATTCTATATCCGTAGAAATCCAGTGTGCGTTTTACTTAGGCCTGTTTGGCCTACCCACACATCAGGTGGCTAGCAGCTACTGTATCAGCCAACTGCAGCTCTAGAAAAATCTCCCCTCCTGTGCCAAGTGAACTACACACCCTCTTAACTTGTAGCTACTACTCTGTCTCATCTGTACTGTTGGTTCATGTGCTGGGAAGGACTTTTAACTAATTCGGGAAACCATCAACATCATCCTTCTTGAGACTGCTTTTTCCAAGATCTCCTTAACGCATGGGAGACGACAAAACTGCAGGTATGTTAAATTGTACACCTTTGATGTAAAGATGAATTTGAGCAGTATTAAAATTCATTAATAAATGTTCTATTATCCATAATGTTTCATATTCTGTGGAACAGAATATGAATTCTGTTCCAAAGAAAATTATTTTTTAAAAAAGTAAAAGCTGTCTTGTGATACTGCTTCTACAGAATACGCTCTGGAACATGTTAACGGTACAGCTGTTGTAGGACTGTGTGCTCTTGGGGAGAAGAGGGTGTGAGGCAACAAAACGTTCCTAAGACCTACTATGTGCAGGAAGGTTTACCTACCTCTCTTCAAAGCTTAGAGCAAACCCTCTGGCCAAGACACTGGGGTCCATACTACAGAATCAGTAGGCAGTGACAATTCACGCTGCTACACGATTGCTGGTGAACTCTCAAAAAACACCTTCCCTCAGGCCCCAGTCCTAGAAATTCAGACTCAGTTACCCAGGGCTGGACGACCAGGCTGTCCGGGTTCTAACTGTTCCTGGGTGATTCAGACCGACCCTGCTGCGCTCGGGTGCTCACTCCCCCACGGTGCGAGCGCGTCGAGGCGACCCGCAGGGCCTCCCGGGCCGAAGCCGTGCAAGGCTGACGGCTAACTGGACGGGGCTACCCGCCTTCTAAGCCTGCAGAAGTCAACAAGCTACCCACCCTCGGCACGCACGTGCAGCAAAACCGCCCCTGCCCCGAAGCTGCCCACCCCTCCCCCAAGGGCTTCCCTCCCCAAGAGGCCATTCCGCTGTGAGCCCTCCACCCAGGGCGAGCCAGGAGCCCGGGAGCTGCGGAGGCACCCCGCTGCCACTCGGCGGCGCTGGTCTGGCCGCACGCCGCGTTGTCCAAGGGCAGGGAAAATCCTGCCCTCAGAGAGCCCCAGCTTCCCCGCGGCCTCTTGACACGGAGGCCTCTTCACGCACGGTCCCGACCCGGGGCTGACGGGTTCGCGACTATCCTGCCAATCAGATACGTTTTCCTCAGAGTGGCCAGCCGACCAATCACCGCGCGCGGGTGTCTTCTTCGGCTCTTCGGCCCTTCGGCCCTTCGGCCCTTCGGTTCTTCGGCGCTCGCTTCTGCTGGGCTGTCCGGGGCCTTCCGCCACGCTCGGAAGCTTAGTTCTCCTTGGTTTAATTTCCCCTTTTTTTCTCAGACACTTCCGGGTCCTGCGTCGCTCCGGAAGCCCGCGAGTTCCGGAAGCCTGGGTAATCCAGGTTTTGCTGGGAGAAACCAAGCTTCCCAGAGAATGTCTCAGAGAAAGTTACGTGGAACGGGGGCGTTTCGCACACTCCTAAGGTCAGTGTTTGCCCGAGAGAGCCGGAGTGCAAACCTGAGGTCTTGCTTACAGCCGGGAGGGCATGGAGTTTCACGACGTTGTCGCTGCCGCCCTTAGCTTGAGTTTCCCTGTTTATTGGCTTCCTGTTTTCCTGGAAGAAGCAAATCAGAGTCTGATTTGGGAAAGGCGATGAAGTAGGCCTGAGCTCCTAAAAATAGTCTTAGAATCGCACCGTTAAAAGAAAAAAGACAAACACAGCTAGACTTGAGTTCCTTTGCCTTCCACGAGAGGTGACTTTCTAAAACACTTCAAAATCTTTTCCGCGCACTTTTCGGTGGTGAGATTTACTTTTTAAGAATGCCTTAAAAATTACGCAGTGTCCAAACTACTTACTATCGCATGGCTCGTGTAAAGTGTTATATTTGGTACAAAAATAGAGGATGCTTAAGTTTCTAACATTTTTGAAAGCCTGTGAACTTAGACGCAGTTTTAATTTTCTTCGGGAGGAAGAGCTGTTGAGAACGTTCGTACGTTATTGCTTGCGATGAGTTTGTTATATTTAACATTGATTTCTGATAACTGAGAGTGTGAGAATAATTGACATTTTTCTTCTGGTGCTTTAAATTAAAAGTCATTGTTTCTTATTTCTTTAGGTTCCATTTTCCAAAAATACCACATTTAGTGAAAGGGCTTTTCCGGAGACCAAGTTGTTGAACGTCCACATCTAACGTGTTCTGGTATTCTGTGATGCCCCTTGCGAATTTTTTACCTTAACAATTACAGGCAATTGCAGGGAGTTTGAGATTTTATCCACACCACAATTTGCAGTCTAAACATCTTCCCCTAATGTGTTATCTTTAGTTAAACCTGAACAAAATAAACTTGGGATGGCTGACTTTTTTTTTTACTTTATCTTCCCTCTGATCTGCCCGTATTATCAATTACTTCCATCCAGAAACATTAGAGTTGAATGATTTGAGTCAGAAGGGGACTGGGAAAAAGAGAGATAGTGGAATTATTTAAAAAGTAAAAAAAAAAAAAAAAAAAAAGGACATATATGTATTTGTTATTATTTATTATACAGTTATTTTTTTTCCTTTAAAAAAAAAAAAGGAAGAAAATGGAAGTAACAGGACATAGTAAGGAGAATACTAGTCTAAGTCAAGAGAATTGAGTGTTAGTCCTGACTCTGGTTTCCTTTGACCAGCCCTACCTCGTGGCCTTATTCTCTTCATTTTTAGAAATTAGGGGTAGCATTCAATCTGTGGTTTTAAATATGTTCTGAAGAAGAATTCCTATAGAAATTTCCTGGAGCCACATAGGGGAGAGACAAAGCAAGCAGACACTCAACCTATTTTACAAGAGCAGCTATTGTATGTGTTCTGTTTGAAAAAAAGTGTTTCTGTTAAGAAATTTAAATTCATGTCTTAGACTAGATCTGTGTTTTATCTAGCATTATGATTCTGTTTCAGGTTACTCATTTGTATCCAGTGTGCATTCATTTGATTAGTAGTTTTTTTAATAGTAAAAGATACATTTGTAATTAATTCATTACTAAAAGCTACAAACAGGTCTATATTGTCTCATTTGTTTAATAAATACAAACTTCAAATTTAATTCTTTGTGATCAGAATCATAATTCTTTTTTTTTTCTCTCTTCCTTCTACCCTGGTATTTTAACCATAAAATTTTTGCTTATTTTTGAAGCTCATAATAATCTTTGCAATAGGAAGAGCAGGTATTTTCCATTTTACATATTCTGTAACTGGATCTTAAAGACATTAACAGTCTTTCCCAACATCACATTACTAGTAAATTTGCATTTTAAGTCTTAGCCCCATGTTTTCCTCACAGCATCAGGTAATTTTAAATTTTCCTTCTCTCTTGCACTTCACTGTGCTCAGGTTCCTATAGCACAAGGGAATTGTATGCCACATGCACAATCTTTCTTTCTGGACAAAAGTTCTGCTCTGAATCACTTGCTCCTTTTTTTCCTCCCTTGATTATTTTGGGCAACCTCGAAGCAAATTGGATGTCCCCTTTACCTCCTTCCTGTGAAATGACAGCAGTTTCTAAACATTCCGTGTTCCTCTTCAGTTCCTTTGGAATGTGGAAGAAACCTCTGGAGAAAAGCTCTGTACTGCTCCATTTGCCCCATGTAATCCTGGCACTGCAAATGCCAGCACTGTGATTTCTCTCCATGGAAGTGGAAACAGGGAAGAGGATGTCTAGCACCCTCTGTCCTTCCTATTGTGCAGTGTTAATCCACTTCTTTTCAATCTTTTACCATCTATACAATCAAAATGCCCTTTTCTATATTGCTTGTTACTCTATTTAATATGTTTTCTTTTTTTTTTTTTTTTCAGGCCTCTCCCTCCTTAACTGCCTGTCAATAAGGTGAGATAAAATTTCATCCCAGTTGTCTTCTTACTATTAAGACAAAAAAAAAAAAAAGCTGTAGAATAATTCTGTTTTGATTCTGCATAACTGTTCCCTTCTAATGTTAGATGAATTAGCATTGCTTCTGTCTTGCATATAGTATGTGTTCATAACAGTTAAATGAATATTCATGCCTCATCTTTTCACCCACATATTCCCTTTGTTCAAATTGGACATTCAGTCTCTTTGAATGGTTTTCTGACCACATGTATATAGTCAGGGAGAGAGAATGTACACAAGATGCATCCCAGGCAACATGGGCAACTTTACCACATTCCTTTACTTTCTTTCCCCATTTACAGTCTTGGGAGCTTGACTGGCAGTCTGGTCTTGTGAATGATCTTGAGGGAAAAAATTTTGTTTTGAGCTCTGCGGGATTGAATTTGTTCCAGGTTTACCACATATCCATACTAATTATTAACTTCCTTTGTGTGTTCAACAATTTCTCTACTGTTTACCAGAAATTTACTGATTGTTGTCTGACCTTAAACAGGTTGTTAATCTTCTCAAGCCTAACTTTTGTCTTCTAAAATGGACATGATAGTTTTTACTATGTTATGAGGATTAAGTGAGATAAAGAGTGTGAAGAAAACATAATGCCTCACAGATAATAATAATGTGTCACATGGTATTTCTTTCCCATTGGTAATACCTCTGTTCCTTTGTGGATATTTCCATGTTGTTTCTTTTTTTTTTTTTTTTTTTTAAGATTTATTTATTTGTCAGAGAGAGAGAGAGCGCGCGCACTCAAGCAGGGGGAGCAGCAGAGGCAGAGGGAGAAGCAGGCTCCCCACTGAGCAAGGAACCCGATGCGGGACTCGGGTCTCAGGGTCCTGGGATCATGACCTGAGCTGAAGGCAGAGGCTTAACCAACTGAGCTACCTAGGTGTCCTTCCATGTTGTCTTGAATGCCATAAAATATGCAATTAAACATGTGTGCCAATAATTTGCAAGTCATTTAAAATTCTCTTCTTAGGTTCTAGAGCCCTTTTCTAAATTTATAGAGCACTTAAAAGATCTAGTTGCTTCATGTGTTTCATGTGGCTCTTGTTTGTTCATCCTTGGATTGTAATTTTTGCTGTAAGTTCATGCCTATACTCTTAATCTCTTAGTGTTTAGCCTTTTAAAATAGCCCCATTTGCATGTCCTGTGGTATCCTCCTAAAGTGTTTATGTTCATCTTTTAGGCCCATCACCACCTTGTCAGTCCAGGACACTAGTTTGGAGCATGGCTCTGCCACTCGGCAGCACATAAACTAAAATAGTTGTGTGATTTTACACAAGTCAGCTAATCTCTCCGTGCTTCAGTTTCCTTGTTTTAAAACAAATGATAAAAGAACCTCTTTCATAATATTGGTAAGGATTAAATGATTTAATATTTAATTTTGCAAAGGATACTTAGCTGTGATAGTCCCTTGTTAGCACTTGATAACTGGTAAGTGGTATATATTTACTACAGTTGTAAACTCATAAGCTGGTGGGTATTGTCTTCCGGATGCTTTGCTATTTTTTTTTCTATGATTGTGTCTCCATCTCACATATTCTCTTCTGATTTCTCCACTTTTCTCTAGCCTTTTTGGCACTCAACATTATCATTTCTGCATTTGGAAATGGCAGTTCTTTTATTTTTTTTCCTCCTCTTCCAAGGATTCCTAAAATAGTTCTTATAAGGATTCTAAATAGGTAGACTTTTTACAGTTGATTTTTTGAAATTTATTTTTATATATTTTAACTGCTAGAGAGTATAGTGTGATAAAATGACTTGTCCAGAGTCACACAGCCTGTTGGTGAACCTAGTCTAAGATACAGAACTAATCAGTACCAGTTTAACTCTCTTTCCCTATATTCACTCAAACATCTGCTCTTTATTTTCACAACATGCTTTCTCTCTTAAAGACTCAGAAGTATCAACTTTCTGAAAGAAAAGATTGTGAGTAGCATGCTTCCCTCTTAAAAATGTATTTGTAAAGCTAGACCAAGGTATTGGAGATTCTGTTTTAAGGTTTAAAAAACCAGAGGGAAATGTTGGTTGGTGTTAGTTTTAGATACTTGAATAAGTATCTTAAATAAGTAAATGAAATAGGAAATACTCCATTTTATAAGACTAATTATAATCTTGATGATTGTAGTATTTGATTTCAGTTCCCTTTTCTCTCCAAATTAAAAAAATGTTATCTATATATCTGCTAGGGCAAGTTACTTATTGTTGCTCATCTTTTTGAGCAATTTATGCGATTTTAAAGTTTATCCTAGAAACATTTTGTTGTGTACTCACTGCCAGTCCCAAAAAGAAAAATCCTGTTTGGATTTTGATGAGGATTACATTTAAGTTAAGAGTAATTTAGAAGTCTAGCATCCACAACAGAAGTTTAAAATTACACATGTCTTGTCTGTATCCAAAAGAGTACAATTAGGATTTATAACATTAGATATCTATAAACTATTGAAACTTGGTTTATATTTGATGAAAGAGTAGAACAAAAGAGTAGTGACAAGTCATTTAGCAAGCCTGTGGCAGAAGTGGGATTTGAACTTCTAGTTGTTGATTTCTAGGCCTATTCACAGTGCCAGAGGTCACAGTGTCTTAATGAGTCTCAGTCATAGCTTTTTCTCTTTTGCTCATGTTTGAAATGTGTTCTGGGAATCGGTGTCCTGTTAAATCCCTCTTTGATGCATGTCCCATTTATTAGTATTGATTTCAATACAATGGACAGTAAATCTATCTGACTACACAAAGGAAATAAAATAGTAGGGTATAGGTTCAAAGCTTAAGATCTCCAGTTATAGAACTTGATTCACATAACCTGATAATATGAAACATTAGTTTAAATGTTTTTCAAACCTAAAAGGAAAAAATTAATATATTGTCTCATCCATTTGATTACTTGAACCCTCAGGATAGTGTGGCAGCAACATTGTCATACTAAAAATTAGTTGATTATTGTGGATCTAAGAAAGGATAGCCTGCCAGTGGGTGCATACATGGGTTTGATACCTTAGAGAATACTTGGGAATCACACGTTTCTGCTGACAAAGTTTACAGGACTGTAAATTTAAATGTAGAGTTTTTGTAGGCAGCATGCATTGACAAATATGCCTAATGGTAATACATCTAGTACTGAGAGTCTCGGAACAGGTCAATAATAATGTGTATATTGATAGCAGCAATGTAGGAGATGTTACTTGGTATTATAGCTAAAAATCCATGTTATCCCCTTAATCATAATTACATTAATATTGACAGGCCCTTGACAATACTCACATTATTATTGATAGATTTCTGTCAATAACATGTTTTAAATAAAATATATTCATTCATAATTTGTACTATACTCAGTAAAAGCCCTGAAATACATTCTGAAAATTCTTCCTTCTTTAGTGAGATACAGTCGTTTGTTTTGGTTTTGGAATGTGATATAGATGACAAAGTTTTATTTGGGGGAATGGAAAGCATAAAAAGAAAGGATGAGTTATTTTTTTTTTTTTTAAGATTTTATTTATTTATTTGACAGAGAGAGAGACAGCAAGAGGGAACACAAGCAGGGAGAGTGGGAGAGGGAGAAGCAGGCTTCCCGCTGAGCAGGGAGCCCGATGCGGGGCTCGATCCCAGGACCCTGGGATCATGACCTGAGCCGAAGGCAGATGCTTAACAACTGAGCCACCCAGGTGCCCCGAAAGGATGAGTTATTTAAGGATAGGTTTATATATCGCTGCTCTTAGTAAACGAATTTCAGTTGTCTTTTTTTTTTTTTTCTGTGAAAGAAAAGCAGTATGAGTTGTCTAGTGATAAAATGTCAGCAGGAGACCTTTTTAATAGTTTTTAGTTCTCGATCATTTTGTCTTAAACATATTTATGTGACAGGTTAATCACACTAACCCTATAGATGTGATAATTTGCCTTGAGCATCTTTTTCCCATATCCTTAACGTAGTAGTATCCTTCACTAAACACATATTGTGTAGTGCCAGTTACACTTTTAATTAATTATTTTTATGAGTCTCTTTGCATGGGACCATAAATGTTTCCCCCTGCATTGGCCCTTTAGAATCTTAAATTAGTACAGTTTGGGAAATGGGGATCGGGAAGGGAAAGGGTTATAGAATTGTGTATTAAAAGAATGAGATTTCATGGCAGAATAGGAAAAGGTATTGCCTGTTTTTGACATTCTGGAAAAATCAATTTGAATTAAATCTGATGGTGTTCGTTTCAATTCTGAACAATCCCAGCTTTAAAGAAAAAGATTAGTTTGTATTTTTTTTTTAACTATTCAAGTTGGAGCCTACTTTTGTGAAACTAGATACTAATCTACAAGAACCAATAATATGGGGATCGCTAAACCTTACTTAAACTAAATTCCTGAAGGTAAGTAGAAATAGACTGGCTAATAGTTGGGTGTGGATGGCAATCACTGTAACAGCATCAGGAAAGGAGGGTTTACAAAAAAAGCATTGGGGATTGTCGATTAAAAAATGTCAAGATGCCATAATCTTTTTTATTTTGATTAGTTCTTAATGAGGCAGGTCATTACTTTAACTTTTTCAGAAAGTTATTAGCACCTTCATTAAGGGCCTTGCATTGTTGCAGGAATCCTCTAACTGGTCTCTGGGAGCTGCAGCCTTCGTTTTCTTATTGAGCTTATGGAACTCTGCTATCAGATCCATCTTTTAAAAATATATCTCATTATGTCTCTTCTCTTCAGTGATTATTCATGCCTATGAAATCATTCTGGTTTCCCTACAGTGGGCTTTTGGCAGTGGGTTAACTCTTCAGCAGCCTCTCCTGCCGGCCTGTTTTGGTCAGTCATGGCAGATGACTTGGATCTTTGCTTCCAGGTAACAGGCACAGCCACAGTGAATGAGAATTAAATCACCAAGGAGGCAGCTTCTTTTGGAACCCATCCCAGTATCTCCCAGATAAACCATGGCCAGGTTTCATGGCTTCCACGTATATGGGGTTTGCACAACCTGTTCTTGTGTCTTGAATGCCATTTTTTTCTTTTCTGCCTGGGAAGTTTTGTGATCCTTCATGGTGTCTTCATATTTCAAGATTCATTCTTTGCCTCAGAGATCAATGGCTAGTCCTGATTACAGTAACATCCTATTTCTTTAAAAATGCTTGAATAAAAGGAAGTGAACTGAGAGTTAAATTTTTGGCTTGAATCCCTGGTACCTAGGAGATTGCCTGGCATTTGATAAGCGCTCAAAAAATATTAAATTGAGCCATTTGTCAGAGAATTAGGATTCACTAAAACACACTCCTTACATTATATTGAAAATAACTTTGTGACTTAAAGGCATTTATGATATTTTTCTGTGCTTTAGACCTATTATGGGCAAGTATTGTTGTACAGCAGTGGAGGGAAAAGGATTCCATGATCACGTTGATTGAACTTCTAGTTATTTCTATTTTATCAGTTTCTTCTACTCCTGGGCCCTCCCATCTCTAAAGCCAATATTCTAGAATAAATGTATCTGCCTGAAAGAGGAGAAAGGAAAGGAAGAGGAATGGAGTGTCCCATGTTAGTGATGAATCAAAATTGGATGCCTGTCTGGACTGCTTGTACCATGCCCCGTTCAGCAAAGCACCCTAGAGTCAGATATTATCAGTGTGCATTCCTGAAGTTTCTTTGCTTCCAGATAATAGGCATTACCATATCGATGAGGGTTAAATAACCAAGAGAGCAGGTCATGCTGGAACCCATCCCCATGCTCTCAGAATTCCCCCTCCATAATCTCATTTTAGATAAGATACAGGAGTGTGATGTGTTCCACTGAACCGTGTCTCTGCCCCTTCCACCTAGTCCCCCTACATGCTCACACATAAATGTTGTTCACTATTTAACTGCCACAATTATATTTTAATTTTGTAGTTAGTATTTCCTGGGAAAAAAGTTCTTTCACAGCAGATTGATTGAGGCATTAATATAAGTAATAATGAAAATTTCAGTCTTTTGAAATAAATTTGCCAAAACCAACTTGGAGTCTTTTTCTTCTTACGCCCATCCCTAGCCAAAGCAGCAATAATATAGTAATAATAATACTTTCCAGCTTCCAGACCACTTTCATAACATTATCTGGTTTAATCTCAACAACTTTGTTTGTGTGGTAGCTGTTCTTTCCAACTTTTTGAAGAATCTGAGGGAAGGGGTGCCTGCGTGGCGCAGTTGGTTAAGTATCAGACTCTTGGTTTCGGCTCAGGTCATGATCTCAAGGTCGTGAGATCAAGCCCCACCATCAGGACCCATGTTGGGCTCCACACTCAGCATGGAGTCTGCTTGAGATTCTCTCTCCCTCTGCCCCTCGTGTTCTCTCTCTCTCCCCCCCACCCCCCTCCCTAAAATTAAAAAGCAAAAAAGAATGAGGGTAATGACTTTTTCTAAGATCACATAGCAAGTAAGTGACAAAGCTGGAACTTGAGCTCAGGTCTGATTGATTTTAAATATGCTTTTTTTCTACTCTGTCACAGTTGCCTAAATAGGAATGTAAAGCAAAGGAGGAATATTCCACTTTAACTGTGGTGTGTAATGGACAGTGTCTGTTCTATGTTTACAACTAAAAGAAGTTACAAAAATGACTAAAATGTTGGAAAATAAAACCTGAAACAAAAAATAGAGAAATCATTCATCTGGAAAGGCAAAGGCTAAAGAACAGTTTAATGATGGTCTTTTGGTCCATTAAAGAGTCTTACCGTGGCGGGGGGTGGGGGGAAGATCAAGCCCAGCTGTTCTTAATCTACACTGAGGCCAGGCCTGGGGAGAAAAAGAGGAAAGAAAAAAATGTTAAACTGTAACAGAAGGGATAAAGAATTTTTCGATAATAAGGATTGTTAAATATTGGATTGGTTAGAGTGTGTTAAGTCTCCTTTTCTGGCAGCCATTAAAAATTCCTATCTTTGCTAAATGTTAAGTATGATTCCTCCAGAAATGAAGTATTTGAAATGGCTGATTCTTCTGAGAAAACACTCCCTCAGACCAGTTTTTCACTAAATACAAGTAAGGAACCTGAGGAGGAGAAGGCTTCACTCACCATCCAGTTCATCTAGATGCTCTCATATAGTATTCAGTCAGTATACCAATTAACTACCAAACTACCCATTCTATTGCACATAGATTCAACAAACATTTACTGAGCAACTACTATGAGCCCATCTTTGTAGTATAGTCTATAATTAATAACATGTCCATCAGCCACAATGCAGAACTGATTATGACTCTAGTATTTAAAGATACATGAATTGGTGGGGCACCTGGGTGGCTCAGTTGTTAAGTGTCTGCCTTCGACTCAGGTCATGATCCCGGGGTCCTGGGATCGAGCCCCGCATCGGGCTCCCTGCTCAGCGGGAAGCCTGCGTCTCCCTCTCCCACTCCCCCTGCTTGTGTTCCCTCTCTCGCTGTGTCTCTCTCTGTCAAATAAATAAATAAAATCTTTAAAAAAATAAAGATACATGAATTGGCGTAACTGGTCCTCTAACACAAGCCATGTATTTTATCTGATACTCAATTGAAAAGAAACAGCTATCCAGTCCAATTTTGGGGATGTGAGAGAGGTAAGAGGAGGGAACTGGTAGTGTTAGACTTCTATCCGTGTCCAATATGGTCAGAGCCTTTCAAGGGTAATTTGACAATAAGAGATCTTCCCTTATCTTGCTGACCACAGAATATGAAATCTGGGGAAGATAGAGAGTTGTAGACACTATGGTAGTAGAGGGGTCACATGTTAATATTTCCACATACCATGAATGATTGTAGAATTTTGCATGAGGAAAACTGAGCTAGAAATCAGTCTCTTTTTAGGTGGCAGGTGCTTTGAGAAATAAGTATAAGATAAGGCACTTTCCCTTAACTAGTTTACAGATAAACTATGGAAAGAAGATGTACTGACATGACTGAAATCACAGGACAGTTGGGTGAGGGATCAAGTGAGTGACACAGTGAGTGGCACAGACAGTTGCTGTCAGAGTTAAAGGTAGTGATAATAGGAGTTGGAGATAGTTATGAAGGTTTCACAGAGAATGTTGAAATAGAGTTGGAATGTGAAGGGCAGAGAGTTGTGGCAGTGGGAAGAGTTGGCAGGAAAGGTGAGTATTTTAGGTACGTGAGAAGAGGCACAGAGTCAGGACTGAGGCATGGAATTAAGGACTCCACTAGAGAGTAGTGGCTTGTTTGCTTGCAGAGATAGAGACAGAATTGGGCTAGGTTGCATCTGAGAAGTTTGTACTTTATCCCAGAGGTAATAATGAGGTAAGAAAGAGATGATTTGGTAAATGTAGGCAAATAATTTTGTGGATTTTAATTTGCTTCTGGGGTTTAAAAAAAAAATGTTCTGTTTGTTTCCTTCAATTACATAATGCATATAAGTTAGAGAAAATGTGTAAACTGCAGAAAAAGTGAGAAAAATGGATTTTGGGATTCTTTTTCTCTTGAGATAGTTTCAAAATGTTACATACTGCCTTTGAGAACCTGCGATACCGTATACCTCTGTTACTACCCTAGTTGTCCATTTACTTCCCTGCTTCCCTTACTAGACCTTGGTTAGGGTCCTTAAGTGAGAACCAGAATGTTTTGTTTATCTCTGCATCCCAAGCACCCAGCGGGGCTAGGATGTATTGATGTCCATAGAGTTTATGGAATTCATGAGTAGTCTCTAATCTCACAAGGTCCACTTAACCGAAGAAAGGGAGAGCCAGAGTCAGTGCAAGATTTGTAACAGCCACTGTGGGTACAGGGATGAGAACTAAATAGAAATGAGTGGGAGGGCTGGCAGACAGCATGGAGCTATATGGATGGTAGATATGCCAGAAGAATTACGAAGTTCGCTTTGAAGTGGACTAGCCCATTCATTCTCAGCATCACTGGGAAGCTTGTTAGAAATGCAAATTCTTGGCTCCCATTCCAGGCTTACTGATTCAGAAACTCTGGAACTGAAATACTGCAATGTAAGAAATCCAGGTGATCATGATAAATGCTCAAGTTTGAAAACCACTAGCTGAGAAGAACAGTGAGACAGCAGGACTGATGGTGAAGATTGCAGCATAGAAAGATTGAAAGCCCAAAGATGTACGTGATGCCAGTGAACAAAACCAATGAACAACCATGCTAGCTGGAACAGGAAAACTATGAGAATAAGATTATATTATTACAAAGAAAGCTGAGCATGGTTTTTTTTTTTTAAAGATTTATTTATTTATTTATATTTATTTGAGAGAGCGAGAATGAGAGAGAGAGAGCACATGAGAGGGGGGAGGGTCAGAGGGAGAAGCAGGCTCCCCGCTGAGCAGGGAGCCCGATGCGGGACTCGATCCCAGGACTCCAGGATCATGACCTGAGCCAAAGGCGGTCGCCCAACCAACTGAGCCACCCAGGCGCCCCGAAAGCTGAGCATGTTTTAAGTGGGCAGGATCTACTGCTCTTGCTTAATTAGTTCACTGCCTTCCTGATCTTAGTGTTTAAGTAAATCAAGTAGATTTAAAGTAGATTAGTCCTACGAGAGGGACCCCTCACTCAAAATCTCCACCCAGATTTTTTCTCCTATCTCCATACAACTGCCTACTGAGCTCTAGCTGTCTCATAGGAGCCTCAGATCTCTAACACTACTGTAATTATTACCTCTCCTTCAAACCTGTATCACTGCATGTGTTTCCTATTTCAGAGAATTGGACTACCATCCACTCAATTACTCAAGTCAGTTATTCTTGGCTTATTTCTCATTAAATCGTGTCACTTCTAACTTCTCATAGCTTTAGAGATACCTATTTTTCTCCATCCCTACTGATACCCTTATAGTTTAGACCATCGGGACTTTCTCATTGATCACTTTAATAATCATGTAACAGTCATCTTAACTTGTCTCTCTGCCTCGAGTCTTTTCAGCTTCAAATCCATTCTGAATGTGGCCAGAACAAGCTGTCTAAAATGCAGATTTGATTAGTTCTTTTCTTAAACTATCCAGTGGCTCCCCATTAACATCTTGATAAAATACAGCCTCCTCAATTTGGCCTTTACTATTGGTCTCCTGCCTTCCTTTCCAGCCCTTTGTCCTTGCACCTTCAGTCCTTGTCGCCTGCTCTCCCTCTGCTTGGAATAGCTTTCCTTTACCTTCCTTTACCAGGCTGACACTACTAATCTTTCAGGTAGCTGCCTAGATATTAGCTCTCTGTGAAGCCTTCTCTGAACTTCTGAGGTCTAGTGTCAGAAATAATGCCCTGGGGGCGCCTGGGTGGCTCAGTCGTTAAGCGTCTGCCTACGGCTCAGGTCATGATCACAGGGTCCTGGGATCGAGCCCCACATCGGGCTCCCTGCTCGGCAGGAAGCCTGCTTCTCCCTCTCCCACTCCCCCTGCTTGTGTCTCTCTCTCTGTGTCTCTCGCTGTCAAATAAATAAATAAAATCTTTAAAAAAAAAAAAAAAAAAGAAATAATGCCCTGGATTTCCCCTTGCATATCACTCCTAACACCTTATTGTAATTGCCTGTTTATTATTTTATACAGCACATTCTTACCCACCCCTCACCTCACTACATTGTAGTCTCCACAAGGGGTTGAGACTGTGTCAGTTTACTATTGTATCAGTAACTGGTAAACAGCCAGTGTACAACAAATGTGTTGAAATAGGTAGTAATCAATGGTCCAGATATGATAATATGAAATAGTTTTAAAGGCTACTGGGTAGGAATTTGTATTTTCTATCCTTCAGCTACCCCTGACTTTATCCTATTCATCTAGTCTGTGTAGTATACATTACATGTACTGGGTGCTATGCTGGTTGCTAAGATTCAACTGTAACAAGACTCAGTCTTTGCAACAGGGTTTATCCTCTAGTGGAGGAAATAGATGATTTAAAAAGTAGCCTGTGTACAGTACATAAGGGCCAAGAAGTTGGAAGAATGGAGTGCTAAGGGAACAACTAGAAGAGGCAGCCAACCCAAGTTTGGAGAGTCAGGAGGAAGTGATACCTAAACCACTATTAAAAATTTAGGACTTAAAAACTGAAAACTGAGTTTTTCAAGTAAAGAACAGGAACATACTGTTCCAGATGGAGGGAACAGACCATAAATGTTCACTAGGGAACAAGAGAAGGGGGCACCTTATGACTTAGAGGTCAACTGATAAGGAAAGAAAGCAAGCTGGGGTAGTTTGGGAGGCTTGTGTGTTTGAACAACTGCAGTGTGGGAAATGCACTGAAAAAGGCAAAAGGTGGGATAGACCAATTAGATGTAATCCAGCAGAGAGATGAGAGCTGCTGAATTTAGGAAGAGGCCTGCAGGGGATAGAGTAGTGAATGGATTAGAAAAATATTTGGGGCAAAGAGCAGAACCTTGGGGATTGATGAGATTTGTAGAGAGAAGAAAGGGAACTTGGTTCTAACCCCCTTCCTCTTTTCCTGTAGCTCCTGGCTAGTATGAGGCAAGGATTTCACAGAACTTGCAGCAAATATCTCCCCTGCTATAGCTCTAAGCTGTGAAATTTTGAGGGAGCTGTAGGAAGGGGAAAAAAGTGAGATCATCCCAGAAGGCAGATAACGTTTATGGGAGAGAAACATTCCTGTCAAATATCTAGATTGAGAGGAAAGCAGTAGTATACACCTATTATTCAGTAGGCACTTTTGTTTCCTATACTTGAACTTGTTAAGCATGTAGTCTTCTGCCACTGAGTCATCTAGGATCCATGTGTAATTTAAAAACATCCCTCTGCAAAACCTCTTTAACTGTCAGAAAACAAAAACCTCTTTAATTGTCAAGGACATTCCCAGTTTCAAGAGGTACAACTTTATTTTAGGGTATACCTTTCAGTCCTTTAACTTCTAACAAATTACATATAATATCTTTTTAGTAAAAATCATAAATAGAATTTGAAAGGACCCTAGAGGTCATTTTATCTTTGGCCTTCAGTTTTGTAAGTGAAAAAAATAAAGCAGAACTAGGTGAAGTGACTTGTCCAAGATCACAACTGCCACGCTGTCAGTGACAGTGAACTTCAGTGGGACACCTGCCTCCCTCTGTAACTTAGTGTTCTATTAGTGCACTAGGCCTTTTGAAGGTCTGGAAATCATGCATGATCAAGATCAAGCTCTATGTGTTCAGGGCCCATTTTAGAAACTCAATTTAAACAGATTTCTTGTCATAGTTTGGATTTACCAGTTTTTTAATAATAAGTAAAATATCTAAACTGGTTTGTACACTCCTTGATGATAGCAGCCAGAGTGTTTTAATCACTGTGGCTTGTACATAATAGGCATTTAATAAGTGTGTTTTGAATGAGTCAGATATAACTAGCTAACAACTAATCAGCTTTTTCTATTTCATTTAAAAGATTTTTGTCTCCTTAGCACCTCTGTGATTCCTTATTTTTTTTTATGAAATGGTCTTAGTATATATTTTTACATTATAGTTTTCTTAGAAAACTGTATGATGTGTATCTTCTTAATGTCTGAATAACAGCATTTCTGCATTCATGTTGTTTTGTGCTAGTATTTATCTTCTGCCATAGTGTGATAGCATAATAAACACTGTTCATTTAATTTTTTCTCCTAACTTTATGGATATAAAACATATTTCAGAAAGATTAAATGACTTGTTAAAAAATATATACCTTTGGAGTCAGTAGAAGTGCTGGCAATTAACCTGAGGTCTTGACTTATATCCGTTGGAATGTTCCATAGAGTTCACTGTATTTACTAAGTTCATGTATTTCTCCATTAGTCATGTTGTTATTTAGCTTCATCACTGTTAGTATCAGGATTTTATGATCTCCCTGCTAATTGACCGAGGAGGATTACTTGGATGTAATTTGTGGAAAAAGGATGCAACTTGCTACAACCTGTTATTCTTTTGATGAGGAGGGTCCAAAAAAAAAAAAAGAAAAAAAAAAAAAAAGAAAAAGAATAGCAAAGAAAAGAAGGGAGGGAGGAGGGAAGGGAGAAAGAGAAGGTTCCATGTAAGAGGTGATTGACTGTTCACTGCTGTTTGACACCTACCGCCAGCTCCATTTTCAGTGGGCCCTGGTCATTTGTGCATCACAATTTTAGATGTGTAAGTTAAGGAGATGGTACAAGCTTACAAATGTTTGATGTTCCCTAATTGTACTTTACCCCTAGAGACCTTCAAAGAAGACATGGCTTCCAGAGAAGAGAACACGAAAAGGACAAACAGAGTGCTAAGAATAAGTCAGTTGGATGCACTTGAACTGAACAAGGCCCTGGAGCAGCTGGTTTGGTCCCAGTTTTCTCAGTGCTTTCATGGATTTAAGCCAGGGCTATTAGCCCACTTTGAACCAGAGGTGAAAGCGTTCTTGTGGCTTTTCTTGTGGCGATTCACCGTCTACTCTAAAAATGCCACCGTGGGACAATCCGTTTTGAATATTCAGTACAAAAATGATTTTTCCCCAAAGCTGAGGTACCAGCCACCGAGTAAGAATCAGAAGCTGTGGTATGCTGTGTGTACGATTGGCGGCACGTGGCTGGAAGAGCGCTGCTATGACCTGTTTCGAAACCGTCATTTGGCATCATTTGGGAAAGCCAGGCAGTGTGTGAATGTCATAGTTGGACTTTTGAAATTAGGTGGGCTGATTAATTTCCTGATTTTCCTTCAGAGGGGCAAGTTTGCAACTTTGACAGAACGTCTCCTGGGCATTCGTTCTGTGTTTTGCAAGCCCCAAAACATACGTGAAGTTGGCTTTGAGTATATGAATAGGGAACTTCTCTGGCATGGTTTTGCTGAGTTCCTGATTTTTCTCTTACCACTTATTGATATCCAGAAGTTGAAAGCTAAGTTGTCTTCATGGTGTATTCCTCTTACTGGTGCTCCTAATAGTGACAGTACATTAGCCACCAGCGGCAAACAGTGTTCTCTGTGTGGAGAGTGGCCCACCATGCCTCACACCATAGGATGTGAGCATATCTTCTGTTACTACTGTGTGAAGAGTAGTTTCTTATTTGACACGTACTTTACCTGTCCTAAGTGTGGCGCAGAGGTACACGGTGTGCAGCCACTGAAATCAGGAATCGAGGTGTCAGAAGTCAGTGCTCTTTAAAAACTAAGATTGTTTCCTTTGAGGAAGACTGTTACTTGTTCAAATCCTTAGTATTAGTCATCCTGAGCATAGTGTTTAGGTGTCTTTTATGAGGGGATGTGCTTCTCCAGCCACTGTCTTCTGTTCCTTTCCAAGCATGATGAAATTCTAATCACTAGAAACCACATGATTCTGAACATATTAGGTAAACAATAATGTGTTACTTTAAATCATTGCATTCAATTTTTAATGTTGAGAATAATGGACAGTTTTTGTCAGACTACTAAAAATGCTCTTTCGTTTTGCTACTTCCTAAAAAGAGGTTACATTCTAAAATGATTTCAGAGACTCTGGGATAAGTGTGTATTTATTTTCAGAGATGGCGTTATAACATCATAATCTG
Source organism: Neomonachus schauinslandi (assembly GCF_002201575.2). Classification (NCBI taxonomy): domain Eukaryota; kingdom Metazoa; phylum Chordata; class Mammalia; order Carnivora; family Phocidae; genus Neomonachus; species Neomonachus schauinslandi. The sequence goes on along the minus strand of NC_058406.1, from coordinate 132,156,538 downwards.
ACAATGATAAGACCCTATTGTTTTGAGCCTTAAGATCTAGTGCCCCAGGGGCGCCTGGGTGGCTCAGATGGTTAAGCGTCTGCCTTCGGCTCAGGTCATGATCCCAGGGTCCTGGGATCAAGTCCCGCATCGGGCTCTCTGCTCCTTGGGAGCCTGCTTCTCCCTCTGCCTCTCTCTCTGTCTCTCATGAATAAGTAAATAAATAAAATCTTTAAAAAAAAAAAAAAAAAAAAAAGATCTAGTGCCCCAGTTGTAATTTTAAGCTTTTCTCTAAAACCTGTTTTTGAGGGGTTCTGTTGGCTTCATTCTCGGGCAGAATGATGGCCACCAGGAGCTCCAGACTGATGTTCTGCCAGCTTTCTGATCCCCTGGGAATGAGAGCTTCTTGCGTAATAGTTCCGGCTAAGTCCAAGACCTCATTGTCTTTGGTCTGCCTGGGATTACACATTTGTGAACCAGGACAGAAAAGTACTACTCTTGATTACTAGATGTGTACCTCGTGGACCCATAGGAGGAGAGTAGGCAGTTCACCACAGGAAACTCAGGTGCCATTATAAGAATAGTGGATGGTGGGCAGCTAAAAAAAACAGATCCCTGCTAGAGTCCACATTTGCCTTAATATCAAAAGTCTGTATGCATTCTTTAATTTTACCATTGATCTGAGTTGATGACATAAGTAACTGAATGGTTGACTTAGATTGCAGATTTAAAAGGATTAAATAAATAAATATTTTGTTATACAAATGATTTTGTTGTAGTGTTATTTTGATAAAGTGCATTCTGAGTAAATACCCATTTTGTTACCATTTTAACATGAAAATAGTACTTTACCTATATGTTAACTAATAGAGTTGTCAATATTATAGGGGTTTTATGTTTTTCCAGACACTAATGGCACTTAGTACAATATGTTTTTTAATTTTTAATTTTTATTTAGCATCTACCCCCTCACTAAGTGATTACCCACAGGAGGTCAGGGAGTATGAGTGTTCTGCTCGTCACTGGATAGCCAGTGTACCAATAGAGACATTTTGTTAGCTGGACAACTAAACCTACTATCTGAGATTGGGTTCTGCAGAAGTACATGTTGCAAGGGACTTGAGGTACTTGGGCCTGGATTGGGTCAAAGTGGTCAGGCCTTTTTACCTACACCTCTCAGTCACTGGCTATGTGCCCTGGGAAGGGTGTGACCTGGAGCGTGCCGGCTCTCTGCAGCTGCGGCAGACCCTAAAGGAGCTGACTACCGCAGGCAGCCTACTGACCCCACTCCCCCAGCTGGGCAACACATCCATCCCTGGAGGAGCTGGGTGACCAGCCTAGTGTTAACCACATCTAATACTGTCTCTCCATTGTTTTTCTTTATGGTTTTCCATTTCTGTTGTTCTTGCTTGTAAGCATACAGACAACACATTAGTGGCAGGAAGTGTTCCACTTAAAATCATTCGGTTTATGACTGAGTTGTGTACTCAACTGCTGCCTCAGGGAACTCCAACTCACTGCAGAGACCTAGGCCTGCTGGCTAAGTTGCTCTGACACCTGGTCCCTGTCTCCCAGTGCACTGTCAGAAGACTTGCTCTGACACTGGTGCTTCTGTTCCTACTCCCCAGTGGTCTCAGGGCTCAAGGTTCAGTATAACTGGGTCATGTTTAGCTACATGATACATTTCTGCTTTAGCCTCAAGAACCTAACCATCACCTATGAGTATCTCCCCTTGGGAAAATAAAAACTTTTACACATTGTTTTTTCTCTCCCATGTAATTTGTTCTCCAATCAGATTTGCTACTTGTGTACATAATGTATCCAGTTGCTTCAGTGAATCATATCTAAAATACATACCAGTCAAAGCTAACTCAAGGCATATCATGCTCCCTTGCTCCCAACACCCCCTGCCTCAGAACTCAGTGGGTTTTGGGTAAGTTTATTTAACTCCTCTAAGATTCAATTTGACCAACCTATGAAATGGACATTCAGTAATATCTACCTCTTAGGACTGTAATGGGAATTAAATAACATCATTCTATCAAAAATTACTTAAGCCCCTACAGGCATTCTTCTGCAGGCAGAGATGTACTCAAAAACCCCTACTTGCATAGAGTTTATATTTGTGGTGGAATAATAGACAATAAACACATGTAAAAAATAATTTCAGTTGTTGGAAGTACTCTGAAGAAAAAAAAACAGCCTGAGGGAAGGGAGAGTGACAAGGGGCGCTGTTGAAGTTTGAAAAGAGATCTGAATGAAGGGGGAAAAGCCAAGCAGAGAGGTGCCAGGATAAGGAAATGGCAGGTACCCAAGACTCTTGAGACGAGATTCCATTCCTGGTTGAGGAACAGTAAGAAATAGGGTGACGAGAGAGGTGACGTGAGTGAGGTGAGGGGGCCCAGGGTCAGGCCAGGTAGGCCATGGTGAAAAAAATATCTGGATTTATTCCAAGTATGAGGAAGCAGAGAAGTTACAAGTTCCTATTTTTAAAGGATCCCTGTGATTAATGTATGAAGAAGTATAAATAAAAGCCAGAAAACCTAGTCAAAGGCAATTTGGTATGCCCGATGATTGTTAATCGTATCTATTAGGTTTGTGGTATATTAACAGTGTCACTATCTGAAATGGTCAGGAACCTGGAATTAAGCAAAGCTATAGGAAACCAAAATATATTTTCAAAGATTCCATACACCAAAGATCTACTCGAGGTATTTCCTTGAGTCCCCATTTAGAAGCTGGTTTATTTTGAATAGAATTCTAATGAACTTTCAACAACAGAATGAAAATACAGGTAAGAGGAGGGAGAAAACTGATGAAAGCAAGCATGTTTAAGTTATAAATAATAATTTAAAAAAAGAACCTGGTATCAATGAAAAAAAAAAAAACCCTATAAACTAGTGACAGAGCAGGGACATACAGGCTCTAAGGACCAAATGAATAAGTATAATGGTTTTAAAAATGACCTGGGATCATCAATAAAGGGTACCTTATATTCTGTATAATTGGGTTAAGAAGGCAGGAACATTAGTATTGTTATATTTGAGGAAGGCTTCAAAATATGTTGGCACTTACAGGCAAACACTTGATTCACTTAGAACATTTGCTTTTAACAAAGAGCTAGTTTTCCTAATAGTACTTAATAGGTGAAGTGTTAACTGAATTAAGAAACAGTTTTTTTCAGCAACAGAACAATTCCAAAGACACTTTTTAGCCAAAACAGTCAGCCATATTATCTATAGAACTGATGCTCCATGGTTCTTTCCAGCTAAAGCTACTATGTAGAATACGTTTATATTCATCACAAGTAAGTTGACGAGTATTTCGCTTGTATGTCTGGGGTTTTTTATTCCTTCAAAGAGTATGTAAATCATGAAACAAGACAGACTGTGCCTTTCTGTTCCCAAGTCGTCACTTACTATCTCTTGATATTTTCAAGACAAAGCTTATGGTTTTAAAATGTCATTTTTCTTAAAAGTAAACATCATTATCATGGTGTCCAAAGGGCTTCATTGAACACTACCTTGAGTTGTTTTCTGCCAATAAGAACAATTCAAACAAGACTAATCCAAGTCATTCCTGCGGCCAGAAAATCCAAAAGTATGGTATTCAATAGGTAGTTCACTTTCCTTCTGTTTAGCAGTGGAGTAACTTGTTCTCACAGATTCATCCTGTGCTGAAATCCAAGAGCCAATAAAGCTAAGTTAAGTGAAGCTGATTTTAAAATCAGATGGATGTGGGCATGTTTATATCCAATAACCTTGAGAATTTATCTCAAGGAAACTATAAGAATTTGAAAATAGATTTATTGAAATGATTTTCACTATAGCACTATTCATAAGATGTGAAATGACACAAATGCTCAATAATGGGGAAATAAAATAACTAATTGACTCAATGCCATATAAATACCATGAAAAAAATTGTGCAAAAATATATATAAATAATTTCAATTACATGGGAAAGTGCTCACAATATAATATGAAAGAAGTTGGATATTAAATACAATATGATCACAGAAGATGCATATGTATCTTGAAATGAGACAAACAGACACTTATCATGAGATGAGCAGGCACATACATATATTACAATAACTGTCTCTGGGTTATTCAGCTATTCAACTTTAATCTTCTTTACATTTTTTTATATTTCCCAAACTTTCTACATTGAGCATGTAAACTTTTTTATTACACCAAAACCAGTTATATATGTCTTTAAAATCTCATAGCCAATTTTGTTTCTGTTCATTTCTTTTTTTTTTTTTTTAAGATTTTATTTATTTATTTGATAGAGACACAGCGAGAGAGGGAACACAAGCAGGGGGAGTGGGAGAGGGAGAAGCAGGCTTCCCGCAGAGCAGGACCCTGGGATCATGACCTGAGCCAAAGGCAGACGCTTAAGGCTGAGCCACCCAGGTGCCCCTGTTTCAGTTCATTTCAAAGGTAAAATATCTGCATAGCTAGTAAACAAGTTAAAAATGTAAATTTAAGAGAAATAAGTTCCTAAAATATCCTAGAGTATCCATTTTTTGCATGACAATAAAATCCTGCCTTTCTGGCCAACCACAACTGTTAAAAGAGTCTGAATTATTTCAGACATTTTAAATTAAATATTAAATTTGATTCATATAATATATACATTTTTAACCACTTAGAAGTATGTAGACAACAAAAAGGTAAACAGTGCCGACTCCCTTTTCCAAAAGTATTTGATGTTTATAAATAAGTGTATGGTATTTTTAAGTAAGTGTAGTTTACTTATTTTAAAATATCTAGAACTCATATACCAGATCAAAACAATTGACATGAATATTTTATATTATCAGTTCACCTAAGCCTGTAAGATGCCTATATTTCCTCAACTAAGAATCAAGACCCAGGATCTGACCCAGGATTCTGTATTCCTTCCAGATGTAGACACAAAAATGCCGATATTTCTGAGGTATTTTTATGGTTTGGTTTACTAGTGAGACATATTGCAAACTTGAACTTCAGCTGAGACTTTATCTACATAGTCAAAATTCTGAATAAGTGAACCAGAGACTTTACTGTTCTGAGAGGTGTCCAGGATGGTTCCCTAGTAATCACATCTCACTAAGCATTCAGGAAATAGTATCCTCTCCTAGTAGCCTCTGTTCTTTTAAATCCACATCAGTTTATAAAAGTGCCTTTTTAGTCAAAAATTATAAAATACTACAATATGGTCAATTGCTTTAAAAATGCTTTGCTGCCGATCAAATAAAAAAGAGCAAATATATTCTTTGAAAGCAAGTCCCCCCCCATCCAATATTGCATGTGATATTTCTTAGAGCCCCTTCTCAAACCTACTAGGATAATCCTCAGTTTCAACTAGATAATCTCTTTCTCAAATAGCAAAAAGGTAGACTGTGGGCTCAAAGAGGACAGAGATTATATCTCTCTCTCTCTGTCTCTCTGTCTCTGTCTCTCATGGCACTGAACCCAAAAAGTGTGACCAGCACAATACAGTTGCTTAGGAAGTGTTTGAAGAAGGCAAGAGAGTTTGGGGTTTGAGCATGAAGCCCCTCACAAATATTGAGCAGAGCAACTGATGGTATTATTGTGGGAAAATTTCTACAAGCACTTCTTTAACAGTGTAGAGAGGACAGCACCCCCAGTTTGTCTTTTGTAGTGTATCTTAGGAGTGCCATTTTTAATTTAAAATGTTCTGTGGCATTCTTGCTTTGAGGGAAAACACAGTTGGAATTCAGGAGCACAATAAGAGAATTAATAACTTTTCATTGAAAATACATGCAATTTTGGAGCTGTCAATTTCAGCTATGTCTCTTTAAATACCTTTTCTTCTAGAATCCAACTGGGTAGATGAGATTTTTTTTAATTCCATTATAGAAGTAATAGCCCTGTTTTGGTGTTTTGTAAGCAGATAATATTCTGCTAGTGACTGTCTTTGCAGTAATGCATTGCTCTGAATTCTGAATTCCATTATTTTACATCTACAGCAGCTTAAAGTGTATTTTTTATAAACAGCAAACTTCACCTCATAAAAATTCATTACATAAGGGCATAAACAAGTGCTTTTCCTTCTAGTCATTGGCAGTAAGTGATTCATCAGTTTTCCACAGAAAACCAATTTCATTGCAGATGTTCTGTAATTTCCAATCTCCCTGAATTGTGGAACCATATCACACAATCCCAATGCAAGGAATGTAAAGATTTTTTTAAAGGTCTGTGCTTAGTCTCTTTAATAGGATTGAATATCATTTGCTGTCTCATCAGTTTTATTTTTAAAAATTAAGTAGTCAGTCCCCTATTCTTTCCTTTCTTGCCTATGTGATTCCACACATGGATGGATAACTGGTAGAAGACTCAAAACCCCAAAATGACTTGATGTCTGAAAACAGTAACATTCATTTCTTTTCCTGGAGTCAAACCAGAAATATTAAGAGGAACAAAAATTTTCCCAAGTCTAAATTCTTTTTTCTCAATGTTTACTTTTATTCTTTCAAGCCCACAGTGAATGGGAAACGTAAGGGCTATGGAAAACTGAGGATATGTCCACCTTTCTATTAACAGTGCAACCCCTGAGAGATATTCTTGGGAAAATTACCTCCACCAAGACTTGCTTGAGTTTAGTTTGGTCGAGTGTTTCAAAGTTGACAAATGGGGAATGGGCATTCAAGTATAAAAAGGGGAGTTAAGAGGGAAGAAATGCCTATAGATTCAGTGATGGTCTAAGGCCATATATGACAAAAAATTCTCAGAAATACTGATAAGGAAAAGTTTAAATATCTTCTAAAAACCTTCGAAAATTAAAGTCCAGTCTTTAAAAACAAAAACAAAAACAAAAAAAACCCTCAATCTTTAAATTGAGAGGTTGAATCAAAAGCATGATCATTAAATTTACTAACAACACAAAGTTATAAGTTCTTGCAAGGGCAAAGTGACAGATTTTCAAGATCAGCAATTAGATTCTGAAGCTGATCCTTATTTACCTCTCTGCCTTTCCACTGCAGCTCTGGTTACCTACATACTTCCTTAATGAGTTACGTAAGGAAGGCCCATGGACTTGTCTTAGCAGGGCCATTTTTCTGCAGAGGCCTCTGAGTGTGAAGCATAAATATCTGCCCATGAGTCTGCCATGATCCCAGGAATTCCATCATCAATGGAGAGCCTTGTGTTATAAGGGAAGAGCATTACCTCTTAAAATAGTAAATTACATGGAATGTGCTGCCACCTCCCATGGGTTTCCTTCTGGCACCAGGCAGAGACTAGAGGCAGCCAGAGAAAGGGGAAAGTTGGCCCCTATACATGTAACCATAAGCTATGGAGCCACCAATTAAAACCTATTCTATCTCCTCATCCCCTGAACTCCCCAATTATTGCACATTTCATCTTTTTAGTTACTATTCTTCAAGGACATTTTAAACTGACTTTTCCTTTATACAAACTGAAATTTAAAGTGATAGGAATGATTAAACATAGCTTCTCCCTCCATTCAATCCAGAAAAATAATTATTGAACACTTACTTCAGTATGCTGAGCACTAGGAATCCAAAGATAAATAAGAGATCAGAGTCTACTAAAGGAGAGGATGATGAGAGTAAGTAAAGAAAATGCCTGGAGAGCCTTGAGATGTGATTAATTTATTCCACAGGGACCTGTACAAGGCCTCCCAGGAAAGGTGACATTTGGGTTCAGTCTTGATAGTAATACAGGACATCTTCAGGTGAAACAAAAGAAGGGCATTGAAATGAAAAACACAACACTCTTGAGATTGAACACATAAATCCTTAAATCTAAGTTCAGATGAATAGTTCATATTCAATAGATAATTATTAAGGACCTATGGAGTGCCAGACACTGCTAGGTAAACACTGTGGATGGGAAAGACAAACAAAATAGAAGACATGTTTTCTGCCCATAAAGAGCTCACAGTTTTCCTGATAATTAGTTATCACTATGGAAAACAAGTTCTGGTCAGAGCAAGGGTTTGTACATGAGTAGGGTGAAGAGGTTTGTAATATAAGGCGTCGTTTCAAAAAGAAAGCACACAATGGCCATCTCCAATGGAGAACCACGTTTTCCAGGGCCAGCAGGAATATTAAGGATGCCTGGGAAGACACAGATATTAAAACAAAAGAGAAGATTGGTGAAAGGAGACAGACTGAGTGGCAAATGAGGTCTGACTGAAACAAACCCAAAATCCTTAGCTCTGCTCAGTGGCCGGTACTCTTCTGGAATTTCTTATTCAGTGAGAAAGTGTTATATAAGTCACACTTCACAAAAGAAGCAACTAAGTAATTTGTCCAAGGTTACTGTGCAAGTGTGAGAACTAAGATCTTTCTGACTCAAAATCCACCTTTCTACAATATCAAACTGCCTTTCAATTTTATGTCACAATTGCTCATTGTACAACTGGCTTGTCCATACCTTCTGTGTTACATCGATCTCAACAAAAGTTAGGAATGCATCAGAAAGAAAGAAAAAATATTACTCAGATGGAACCACCCATTAGAGTGTTGGCCATAATAGAGCAGACACTGGTTAGAATGCCCTATTGGAGTAACTATACTGTAGTTGAGAGATAGAGAAGATGCAATGTATTCTCAAGATACTTGGATACTTGAGAGGAGAAGTCTATGTCATGAATTTCTTTTTACCCAAGAAATGGAAATGATGATTCAGGAAGGGGAGGGGATGTTACTGATTTCTCAGAACTCAACACTGTGCCTGGTCTGTGGTGGTGTTCCATAGTTATTTGAGTAAATACAAGAATGCATATCAAAGAAAAGGTAAAACATCAGAGATGCTCATTCTCACGAACATATTTTCAAAGTTATTTTCTGGTGGTGCTGTTTTTAATAATCATACCAAGTGCTACTGGGAGTATAGAGAATGAGCATATTCTTATATTTCTGGAGGATTATGAAGTTTTTGGAGAACACATTGGTTATATGTATCAGAAGCCTTAAAATATGCATCGTTTTTCATAAGAAATTATAATTCTATAATCTCTTACCACTGATATATAGGAAGATTTATTTCCCAGGATGTTTTTTCCTATTTACTACAGTAAAAACTGGTTAACAACCAAAACTCTCCAACAGGAAATAGGTCAAATAAGTCATGCTGTAAAAACAAACAAAAAAAATTAATTACATGATAAGATTTTCATTATATATCCTGGAGTAAAAATTGAAAATGTTATAAGCAGACTATGCAATATTTTTATATTTTCCTAAAAAAATATGTGTATATGTTTACTTCTATATATCCACAACAAAAGATTAGAGGAATTCACAGCAAAATGTTGGTAATAGCCATCTCTGGGAAATTTGGGTAATTTCTATTTCGTTTATGTGATTTTCTGTATTTTCCAAAATTTCTACAACAAATACATATTTCTTTAATAAAAAAACTCATAAAAATGTAAAAGCAAGCAACAAAATGAGAAAAATATTTTCAAATTATATGAAAGATATAGGGTTAATGTCTTTAACCCTCTTTATTTCCCCCCAAAACAAAAGAGTAAAAAAATATAAAAAGACAGTTCTTAGAAAAAGAAATAATAAGGGCAAATAAACTTTTAAACTATGTTCCTCTTGGCCAGCATTCAAAGAAATGCTAATTAGAATAACAACATACTATATGAGTGTGAATATTCATTATTGATGAAGGCCCAGTAATGATATATGTTTGAGGAAAGCTATTTGCCAGTATGAATGAAGATACTTAAATAACTCATAGCTTTTGACCCAAGAATTCCACTTCTCTGTATCTATCATGGGAAACCAGTCCAAAATGGGGACAATGATTTATATACAAATATGTACATCAAAGATTATGTGTATTCCTAGGATTCATATATGTATATGTTAGAGGAATTTATGGAATCAGCTTTAGGGGAATGCATGTTGAATCACTTGAGGTGTTTTGACTGAGGCAGAAAGGAGGGAGAGGATTTATGCCCTGGGCCAAGACAGGGATGATGGAGAGAATGGCAGAGTGTCCTGCCCTACGTCCTGTCCACATTAGTCAGGGTTCTCCAGAAAAATAGAACCAATAGTGTGTGTGTGTGTGTGTGTGTGTGTGCATGCACACACGTGCGCATGCAGAGAGAGAGAAATATATTATAAAGAATTGGCTTACATGATTATAGAGGCTAAAAAATTCCAAATCTACAAAGTAGGTCTCGTGGGCTGGAGACCCAAGAGAGCCAAAGCTGCAGTTCCAGTCTGGAGGTCAGCAGCAGCCTGATGAATTCTCTCTTGCTTGGGGGAGGCTGATCTTTTTGTTCTACTCAGGACTTCAACTGATCAGATGAGACCCACCCATGTAATGGAGGACAGTCTGCTTTACTCAAAGTCTGCCAATTTAAATGTTAATCTCATCCAAACACCCTCACAGAAATACCAGGATAATCTTCGACCAAATATCTGGGTACCCCAGCTCAGTTGACACATGGATTTAACAAACACATCCTTGTGATGGAGCGGCTGTCGGCAGAAGGTCAAGGAAATGTTCTCAGGAAGATCCTCATTAGACATAAGCATAAGCAAGGTAGTTCTGAGGCCTGAGGGACAAAATCTGGCCAGAGTGGAGAGAGAGGCTTTTTTCTAGTTATTAAGGAAACAGCAATGGTCTGACGCAATGAGTACTTAAAGAGTCAGCACAATTTTGATACCTCAAGCATTTGCAGCTCTGGGAACTGGCAGACAAGACCCAATCTTCAAGTGGTAATGTGTTATGCAGACATAGATAACTAAGACAATCATACTTTATAATACTGAACCTGATTCTAGACTATACTCATGCCAAATGGCAATAAACTATGAAAGGTTGCCACATAAGGCAGAATAAGTATTATTTTGATTTTTCTTCTGCATGCTGACATAAGGTACTTTTAATTAAGTAGCAATGATAGTATCCCAAATTCAATAATACCTGGTACACCGTAAAGATGCATGTTTCTAATCACTTAAAGCCACTTGAATTGAAATATTATTTTAGGCAGTTAGCTTCGAGCTAACATCAAGCTAACAACAATGACTGTTTTTTAAAAAAGGTGTTTGGTGGTTGCTCTTGGAGACTCTTCATCTGGAGTGCCTGTCACGTGGTAGGCATCCTATAACTGATAATTGATGAATGGGTTTCCCATAAATTAAATGAGAATTCATCTTTTTAAATGATTCAGTATTTGAGTTTCCATGAGTTCATGGGTTTACTGTAGCACTGAACTTTTGAATATTTATTTTTATTTCCTACAATTCTGATCACACAGCTATCATTAAAAATAGGTATAGGCATCCCCCGGATTTTCTAAAGTTCACATTATGCCAGTTGCAGTTGCTTTTGGGAAAGACCTACATTAGTACCTGTTTTGCTAAGCTAAGTAAATCCAAAGATAATTTTTGCTATTAGATGAAAAAGGTGAAAAGCAAAAATAGCATTCAGCATTTGTTTTGAAGCAAACCCTCCTAGAGGCTTTGGCACCCCAAGCAAGAATTAGCACTGCCAGGCTCCTTCCCTGGGAACTACATGCTGCGTCTCAGCTACAGCCAGCATAGCTCTGAAGTGTGTCTGTGAGCATCTGTGCCTTATCTTGATTTATTTTGTGCATTTGTTAGCAAGATATGTCAGAGGGTATCAGAAAAGCCTACGAGAGGTTAGTTTTGGGGTCTGGGAATACTCAAATTTTTTTCCATATAAATAAATGGTAGCTACATCTTCATTTTATGCCATTTTGGCTTATGAACGATTTCATGGGAATGCTTTACTTTTCAGAGAGCGGGACAACCTGTATCGCTTTATGTAATTGCTAGACACAATATTTTACTTTGCTAAAATAAAAACATTAACTCCCAGACACTCTGATCTGTTAGAACTTGTTTCTAGTCTCCAATGAGGGCTAATTAGTTGGAAGATAGAATATGTTCCAAGATGAGCAGCAACCTCCTGAACCGGGAAGCCAGATTTTTATCTTCTTGACCTTCTATTTATCCTTTGAAAAGGCAGAAGTCACATTAGCTGTGTAACTAACCTGCTGGCTCAGGTTTGTCTTCATCTTTCTTAGTGAGCTCTTTTCCTTTCTCCATTTTCTTTCCACTTTCTCCGTTGAAAAGAAACTTGATTTTTATCTACTCACATTCTTTTTCAAAGAAAGTTCATTTTTCTAAAATTAGTTGGATTAATTAATCTTGCATTAAATAAAAACAAGATCTTTGATATTTATTGTCCTTACTTTCTTGCTTCAGTTAAATATAAAGTTTATACCTGTACACTTATTTACAGTCAGTCCATGTAGACAGGGAACAGGAGAGCAAGAGCATCTGGCTCCAGGGTCCCAAACAGACCAAGCTGGGCCACTTGCCACTGACAAAATCCAAAGACAGAGTAACGAGTGGTGGTGAAACAAGAAAGGAGTTTATTTCAGTGAGGCCAACACCGGGAAGTTAGTGGCCTAGCATCTCAAAGACTGTCTCCAAAGTGCTGAAAATATTTCCAGATTTGCCCAAGGGAAATGTGGGGCAAAGGTGGGTAAAGATATTGAAGGTCAAATCCATCACTGTCTTGGAGTAAATCACATGTGGGGTCTCGCTGGCTCAGGGCAGTCCATATTGCTTGAGGGGGAGTTTCTGTTCCAATCCAGGGATGCTTTGCCCCCAGGGTCTTCCAGAACCAAGAGACAGAGCGAAAGAGCCCAACTAAGAAAGTTTGAGGTCAAAATGGAGGCAGCTAAAGTCCTCATTCAGCATAACGAACACCTCCATTTTGAGATAAAATTGATGTCCAAGATAATAAAGGATATCCAATCAAAGCAATGGAATTCAGAAACATAAAACAAACACTAGGCTATCCAATTATTTACATTAGAAAATCTGAGGAATACAGACAAATAATGTAGCCAAAGTTAAATCAGGATTGCATCAACCACAACTTCTGCTGGAATAATCAGTCCATTCGGGTAGAACTTTGAGGTCAAAGCAGATCTGGTACTTTTAATAGCTGAGTTATAGTCAACTGTAGCAAATATTATTCAGCTATGCAAATATTAAGAATTAAGTGTTCAGTGGGGACCTGTTATATTTTTTTCCCAAATCTTTTTATTTGAGGAAATGTTCCTCTTACAAGAACCACACCAAGTTCTGCCCTTCCCCATTCCAGTCACAGTTTTACTGGCTATAATGCTCATTTGGCAAGTAATCGTCAAATCACAGGCTTAAAAGAATTTTTGAAGAATTCCTCTATAAAAGGTTTATCAAGCAGATATCCAGACTCCATTTTGTTACTACCAATGATTGAGTTCACTGTCTCCCGAGAAAGTCAGTCATGCTTTTGGGTAGTTTTATTTACTTAAAAAGTTTACCTGCTATTTTGAAATAGTTCCTTGCTGGTCAGAATTCTGTTCTGTAAAGTCATTAGAAAAAGCCTAATCTTCCTTCCCCCAAAGAGTCCTTTATCTACTTAAAGTAAAAACAAAACATGACTCTCTTCCTTTTCTCTTATCTAGTCAAATGCCTCCAGGCTTATCTACCCTCCCCCTGGCACCAACACCCACATACATACCCACATTGCAAAGGGAAGCTGGGTCAGAGGGCTAAATGGGAGCCAAAGTTCAGGCCACAGTCCCAGTGCTAAGTGATGACTCCTGACATGGGGCTGTAGCCTCCCATAGAAGGGGGTGACTTTTATAATTTTTACAAAGGCATCCCCTATCAGGTCCACCTGCCAAGCTTTCCACCTGCAGAATTTAATTATCCGGAGATGTCAACTTCTTAGTCAGATACAGATGTTATACAGTTGGGGGTTCTGTGTTCCTTACATGACATGACATCGAATCTCCCTTCTGTGGGAGATTTTTCTATTGCTAAATTTTTCTATTGCTATCACTGCGCCTATATCACTAGCTTCTCCAAGGTGGATTTTTCTTAATCTGTTTTTTCTTCTTAAACATGATATATGGATACACAGTAAGTTGTACTTTAACATCATCTTTACTATTCCATAATTTAGCTCTTCGGTAGCTCATGTCTAATTATTGCATCAAAGTTGAACTCTTTGACCTGCTTTTCAAAAACCATCATAAATTGGGTCTAACTTGAAAATTAACTCAACAGGTTCAAAACTGAACTGATTATTATCCCCAAACCTACTTCTTTACTATGTTCTTTTCATTGTGTCACCATCTATGCAGTCACCATGAAAGGAAACTTGGGATCTTTCTTAATTTCTGCTCCTCCTCCATTCTCACATTCAGTTGGTTCCCTAGCCTGGGGGATTCTACTTTTGCCTTCTTAACAAATCCTTTACCGGCTAGCTCCATTTCTACATCCAGCCTGAGTTTAGATTATTATCTCTGACTTCCTTATCTCCAGTCATCCAACCCATCTTTTCCAATGAGGATTGTGTCCAAACTTCAAATTCATCAGGCCTCTACCCTCCGTTCAAGCCTCTGATGGTTTTTCTTTTATGTAAAAGGAAAAATAATTAATTTGGCACTACATTCAAGAGTCCTTGATTCTGTCCTTCATTTGCTGTCCACAATGGAAAGGCCATCGATGTCCATGGTTGCACACTTCAGATGATCCCCGCTCCTTTATAACTAGTGCTTCCTCCTTCTTCCCAAACACCAGCAGCCATCATTATCTTTGTTTCTAGTGCATGCCAGTAACCAGCGGCCTTACACAATAATCACACTTAATAATCAAATTAGGAACTAGTCATAGGGATTAATTTATTGTGATGAGAATAAGTCCCCTCAGAATGACACTTCAGATTTTACCATGGTTTCTGCTATTATTCTGCCCTTAAGTGCTTTAAATGTATCACTTCTACTCTTAGTAGACTCTGCCTTGTTATAAATGGCAATGCCATACTTGAAGATCAGTTACTTGTACCTTTGCTTGTTATCCTGCATTTTGTGGCTTTTATATACTTTAATATACTTTCATGCATTTTTCTTTCATTTCTTTTGCTGTTCTGTAAGTCCACGGAATATGAAATCTTCTCATGCTTTTAACCATGTTGGTGAAAGACCACATGCTTTTAACTATGTTGGTGAAAATATTTACTAATCATTTTTCCCCCAAACTAAGGAACATCAGAGGACTTCAACCTGTGAAGAAGTTAGGTCAGAATCTGTTTTAAATTTGCTCCTAATATGTTATGTTGAAATATTGAGATAGCTTAATGAAAAAATTTTTTAAATAAAAGTTCTTATCAGCAGAAAGCTTACTTGGCTCCTTGTCATCAAACCTTCCTGACAGTTCAGAGACAGGCTAGACAAAAAAATCTCCTTAGGGCTCAAAATAATTTGAAACCCACTGACAGGAGGTGGGCTGAGTCAGATCTAAACCTAGGATACACCAAGATATCAAGACTTCCAACATTTTTCAGAAGGGATGGAGATCCACTGTCTCTAAGCCCAATACCCTCTTGTTTGACCAACGTATTAGTTAAAAAAAAAAAAAAAAAAGATGGGTGCCTGGGTGGTTCAGTCGTTAAGCGTCTGCCTTTGGCTCAGGTCATGATCCCAGGGTCCTGGGATGGAGCCCCGCGTCGGGCTCCTGGCTCAGCGGGAAGCCTGCTTCTCCCTCTCCCACTCCCCCTGCTTGTGTTCCCGTTCCTGCTGTCTCTCTCTGTCAAATAAATAAATAAAATCTTTAAAAAAAAAAAAAAGAATCAAAACAACCGAAAGGAGGTGAAGGTGCTATCTTGACAACATTCTTCTCTTTGAGAGCAGTTTCAAAAGTTTCAGGAAACAGTTCCTTGGTTGAGGGTACCATGAACACAGGGAGAAAAGATTTTGCTACACAGTGACAGACGTCTAGAGAGTGAACAACCTTTCTTAGAGAGAACTTTAGTATTTGAGTTAATTAAAAGGTCAGCACCCAACTGGCTGTGTGTTTATCCTGAAGGAGTCAAGCCTCAAGGAAGAAAAGCAGCTGGACAGGTAACAATTCCTGGGGATGGGCCACAGCCAGGCTGCTCCAGGAAGCTAGAAATAAGAAGTGAAAGGCTGGGAATCCTAGATTGAAGAGGACCATGCATGAAAATGTAATAGTCTGAGCCATCACAGATCAAGAAGAAAAACAACAACAACAACAACAAAAACCCAATCATTTCAAAATTGGTATCTCGTTTTCTTTGTTCTTTCTATGGACTATCTCATTAATATTTATGATGTTTTAATAGTATTTGCCTCATTTTGAAAAAGACAGTTCTTTGTTACCAATCGATGAGAAGGCTGGAGTAGGCTTTTAGCTACCTAGAAAGACAATGGAACCACCCAATTGTGATGCATCTGAACCATAGCTCCAGAGTCTAAATCTTTAAGCCTGTGATTCAATCATTTTAATGCAAGCATCCCATTACCTTGTCTGAACTCTAACAGTCTTTAAATGGGTGTTTTTCAAACTACGGATCAGGACCCATTAGGGGGTCATTAAATCAGTTTAATAGCTTGGGACCCATATTTTTTAAAACAAAAATCAAATAGAATTAAGCAGAACAGAAAACAACTTTCCTCACACATGGAAAGGGCAATGTATTAGTCAGCATAAGATAACCCATACTGATATCTAAGTGGCTTTAACACAGTGGACTTCCTATCCCTTACACAAAACCAGTTCAGGTTAAATGAGCCTCCTCTGTCTTATAGCTTCTGAATAAGCAGCAAGTCGTCTCCAAGTCAGGGTGTCACCTCTAGCAGCAAAGAAGCATTTGAAGCCCATACAAGGTATATTTAAGAGCCAAGCCTGCCAAGTGGCTTGTATCACATCTGCCCACATTTTATGGGCCAGCCCTCGGTCATGTGTCCAGTCTAACTTAAGGAAGGCTGCACAGCGCAGTCCTCTTCAGCACAGAAGAGAAGGTGGAAATGAAATTATATCCTAGCACTCGGTTTGCACCAACTCTTCGCTGAGTTCAACATTTGTGAGCTTCTGTGGGATATGTATGTAACTTAGATATTTTAACAAATACCTCACATTTTCTGGAATATTAAGCAGCAATTTAATTTTCTTTTTCTGAAAAGAAGATACTTTCTGTCATCATTGGACCAAAAACACAAGTTTGTTTTAATGTATCTGGGTTTTCCTGTCAAGTTAATTAAACTGACATTGAGCATCTGCCAGTGAATCAGGCCCCACAGAAGAATCAAAGATGCATGAGACAGTAGTTCTTCTCATTTCTCTATCATCTATTTCTATTTTTTTTAAAGATTTTATTTATTTATTTGAGAGAGAGAGAGAGCACATGAGAGGGGGGAGGGTCAGAGGGAGAAGCAGACCCCCCGCTGAGCAGGGAGCCCGATGCGGGACTCGATCCCGGGACTCCAGGATCATGACCTGGGCCGAAGGCAGTCGCCCAACCAACTGAGCCACCCAGGCGCCCCTATCATCTATTTCTATATCAGCATCATTTCTTCTGCCATGCGCTCCCAGTGAGCTATACCACAAGGCTTTAGACAACCACACTTAGAGACTGTCTTTTGCCCTAAAAAAAAAAAAGAAAATATGTAACAGTTCCTAGTTTGAGAAAAATTGTCACCTTACTGTGAAGAATTTTTCTTCTGGTGAATTCCTGGTGGGCTGGAGTACTCATCTGAGCTTTGTATTCTTTTTGCTCAACCTCTGTGGACTCTGTATCCATTGTCCCTTATTCTTCACAGTCTTGGTACCCACCTCTAACCAGGTGCTGCTATGGACTGAACTGGCTCTCCCCCATCCTTCAGTTCATCCGCTGAAGCCCTAACCCCCCAATGTGTATTGTATTTAAAGATAGGGATTTTAGGAAGCAGTTAAGGTTAAATGAGGTCCTAAGGGTGGGGTCCTAACTGGGTAAGACTGGAGGCCTTACACAAAATGGAAGAGATGCCAGGGAGCTCTCTCAGCGCACATGCCAGCCCACACAAATGGAAAGACCACGTGACCTCACAGGGGGAAGGCAGCAGTCTTCGAGCCAGGAAGAGAGCTCTCACCAGATCCTAACCGTGCTGGCACCCTGGTCTAGGACTTCCAGCCTCCAGAACTGCAAGAAAACTCATTTGTGTTGCTTAAGCCGCCTACTCTATGGCGCCCACTCAAACACTAAGACAGGTGCCACCTTGGAGAATCAATGATGGTACATAAGTGGTAAGTGTCTCCTTCTCTGTGCAGTTTCCCCCCACTTACCCAAGCTGAGTTCATTCCTCCCATCTTTCTGTTGCCTGAGGACCTTGCATACCCACTGCCGACATAACACTCTGTTGTTACTAATTGTGTACACATTCTCGTCTACTAAAATGTAAGTTCCTGGAGAAGAGAGATCAGTCCAAAGATAATGCCTAATGGTGGGTAAACATGAAATAACCATAAGAGGCAAACATTACTAATCCCATTTTGCAAACAAGAGAACAAGCTCTGGCATTACCCTGAGGTCTTGCTATAAGCAGTCAGTGGAACTAAGATTTGAACCAATGTATGTCAATCTCCAAGGCACATTTTCTTTTAATACTAAGTTACGGCCCTCCTCTCGTCCCTTTCCCTCTATTTTGCCGAACTTTTGGACTTGGTTCCAGAACACCAGCTCTGCTTTCACCACTGAATCATGTCTTCATTACTTACTTCCTTGCTTTCCCACCATTTCTGCCCCTTAAATCCTGTCAGCTTTCTACGTCCTGGGTCCTTAACCCATTGTCATCTATCTACATTATCAGTAGATAGATGATTGATTAAAACAATGCAATAGGATAATATTGAGTGACTCTATATTTAATTATTTAACAATGCTTTCCTAGTGGGCTAGTTATAATGGCATAGCTAATGAATCAATTAGATATAAACAAATTTGCTCTGTTTTCCTTTTAAAATTAATCTGATTCTCTTTTCATCATATTTATTACTACAAAATAACAAATGAAATGTTTTGTTAAATCACTTAAATCTGTTGGGTTTATGTTATCAGGCATAAAAATGTTTGCTATCACGAGTCTTTAATTACTTTTCCTACTCATACTAGGTTCTCCCAAGTAATATATAATATGAATTTATTAAACTATTGCAAAACAAAGAAGAGCAAAACATCAGACTTCTTAAAAGCCTGATCGTCATCATATTTTGATGATTCAGAGAGAGCAGCAATATAAATAGATTAATAAAATTAAGAGTGATTCATATTTTTCCCTGGTGCAATTAGCTTCACTAAAGAAAGCATGATGCCATTCTAAGGCTAAAAGAAGACCTTTTGTAGCTGAAGTTTTAAATATGCCACTTTAAAACATGTGCTTTATTTAAATTTGATTGACTGTCCTCAAAGCATAAGGCCTTAAAATATTTATGAGTCATTTTTGGTTGAATGCAATCCACAGCAAGCCATATTGGCTATAAAAAGTACATTAAAAGTATTAGTAATAATCCATAATATTACTTTCAAGATAAATCTTTTCCTGATCAGTGATAATGTTGTCTCATTCTTTGAGTTACCATCTTTATTTATTAAAAGATCTCCAAGTTTCAGCTCAAAGATGCTCTCACACTAGGGTTCCAAATAAGTTAATAGCGTGTTTTAAGAACTGTCAGAACTAGAGAGTAAAAATTGAAGCCACATTTCAATTAAGTTTGCTCAAGTCTAGCATTTAGGTTTTTCCAGATTCTGGGATCAGAGGTTTCACAGAGAAAAAAAAAAAAAATCAAGATCCCAAATTTCCAAACTGCCCTATCAAATATATTCACTGTATTTCAATATACCGAAAGAAGATTCCATGGTATAAGATAAGCTCTTAAGGCAATATAATATAAAATGGATAATAGTCTAGATCCATTGATTCTAGAGTTAAAAAAAAAAGAATGAGTATAAAGAGACTGGCATTGTTATTGACTTCTATTTATTTTTATAAGGGTTGTTAGTCCCAGGCCAGTTGCCCCTTTAATTGCTCAGCAAGGTCTTGGGTGGCTTTCTGCTCAACTTGCGTGTTCCCATGGAATGCAATCTAATTGCAAATATTGGCTATCCATGAATCATGTAAATCTCATTCTATGAAAAGGCACAGGTAAGCTTCTCCTACTAGGAATACACTCGTTCCAATGATCTGTTATTCTAGATTATTCACAGTCATTCAATGTGTATCTTTTGCTTTTCTACCAGACGGCTGTTTTATTTAGCCTGGGAAAAACAAAGTGAGAAGAAACGGTTCTCACTCTCAACAAGCATACAGGATGGCAAACAGTTGTTCAATGTGTCAGGACTTACTGTGCTTTAATCCTTACAACACCTGCCTTGTAGGGTAGATATCATCATCCTCATTTATAGATGGTGACAACAGCAAAAAATAAAGGGTAAATATTAAGTCCAAGGTTACAAAGTAAATCTGTTACAGAACTTGTGTTCACACCTAAGGTAGTTTTATTTAGTCCCCAAACCTATGGGCCTTTAATTATTGCTTTCTGCTTTCCTTTATCAGTTTAAATGTACAGTTTAAATTTAAAAATGAATTGATTTTGCTTGTAAGTCTTCCTGAAACCATCCTTATCCATTATTCTTAAAAACTGACGCTTTACTATCTAGTAGGCTATAACTTTAATACATTTGATCTCTTTTAGAAAAATAATACTATTTTAAAATATTTTAGGCACTCAAATGCCATACAGGGTCTTGGGCCATAAATATGTTTTTACCTCCCCCACAGGCGAAGAGAATAAGTCCACAGGGAGCAGCCCCAAATGAGCCCCATTCTTCAGGCCAGTCATGGGGGGTAAAACAGCTAAGATTAGAATGAGTGTGGTCATGAAGAAGCACATCCTGAAGAGCCAAAAAGGACTTGCAGTCATTCTAGAATCTGAGGAGTGATTTTTAACACGCCAGGAAGAAGTGAGTCAATAAGGAAGAATGTAAATCAAAAGGGTACAAGTGAAAGGAAAAACACAGTCACTTTTATGTAAATCGAAAGATCTGCTTTCGCCAAAAGGAAATTCTGGGAAAGATCTCTCCTGCACATCAGCAAAACACAGGCAAGTTCTCATTTGTTTTCATCCCTCTGTCAGGAACAATTTTCCCAGACCAGTGGGGCATGTAGGACTAGAATGGAAATGGATGGATTCAAATTTATCTTTGCTTTGAAATCATGAAAGGTACAAAGAGACATTTTTTGTTTTCTCCTTCCTTTTTCTTGAGAAATTTTCAAGACTGCCATATGAGCTGGACTAAACTCTGAGCCAAGACTAAGTCTTTTCTAGACCATTTCAAGATTTAAATAGCAGACTGGAAGCCAAGAAATCAATCATTTTTTATTTTGTTAATCTTCCATAACAATGGAAACTAACCCCATTTTATTTTTACAAAAAAAAAAAAAGGTTTTCTTTATAAAAAATAATGATTTGTTGTGGGGCTTGATAGTATTAATAATAAGTAAAATAATAAACTAAACTTTGATCGTATTAGTAGATTATAAACCTTTTTTAGAACTAATTGTCAAACTGACATTTCACATTTGACATATTACTTACTTTTTATTTTAACGCGTATAATTTGAGATCTTTTACCCCCCAAGTAACTTTATCAAAGAGTGTATGGCACTTAAAAAGTAAATTATCCACACATTTTTGGAAATCTGAGAAGTCTTTTATCAATATCCTCCTAAATATTTTCAGTGTTTTTTCTAAAATGCCCATTCTGGGGCGCCTGGGTGGCTCAGTCGTTAAGCGTCTGCCTTCGGCTCAGGTCATGATCCCAGGGTCCTGGGATCGAGCTCCGCATCGGGCTCCCTGCTCAGTGGGAAGCCTGCTTCTCCCTCTCCCACTCCCCCTGCTTGTGTTCCCTCTCTCGCTGTCTCTCTCAGTCAAATAAATAAATAAAATCTTAAAATGCCCATTCTTCTGTCAGCAAATTACTTAAAGTCTCAGTTTATTCCTATAATGGCCCCTGTGTTTGTTTTTTATTGCTGTTGTAACAAATGACCACAAACTTAGTGGCTTAGATGATGTACGTTCATTATCTCACAGTTCCGTAGGTCAGAAGTCCAGCATGGGTCTCACAGGGACAACATGAAGTGCTGGCAGGCTGTGTTCTTATATTGAGACTCTAGGGAGAATCTGTGTCTTGCTCATGTGGATCTGGACAGAGTTCAGTGTTGTACAGTTTGCAAGACTGAGATCTTTGCTTTCTTGCTGGTTGTAGCTGAGCGGTACATTAGCTCCTACAGAAGGTCTTTGTCTGCAGTCTTTGCACATGGCCCCTTACTTCCCAGAACCAGCAACGGGATGTCAGGTCCTCTCATGCCGTCATCTTGGACCAAGACTAGAAAATGTTTCACATTCAAGGCCTCATATGATTACATCAGGTCCATGGAGATAATCCAAGATAATTTCCCTGTTTTATGATCCTTAAACTCAATCACATCTGCAAAGTCCTTTTTTTGCCTTGTAAGGTCAAATATGCACAGGTCTGGTGATTGGGATGTGAGCATCTTTGGGAGGCCACTAGTCTGCCTGCCATAGCTCCCCCACTGTAAAGGACAACTGGATTCCTTCAGATGATCCAGCTTTTCCAGTAACTCTCAAATTAAGACGGTTCATTGCCCCAAATTTATAATATTTCAGAACCAGAAGATAGAGTAAAAATCCACCTTTTCTTGTTGCCAGTTAGTCTTTGCTTGCCCGGAATCATTTAGTTTTTCTTCCCTATTTTTTGTATGTTTCTATTCCTATTCTTACCATGATGATTTTACTTAACTTCAGGATGTTCCCCTTCATGCATGGAATTCCTGAAACCAGTAGACCACTGGTCTAATACTCAGATATCACAGTTCCTGGACTAAATCCAACACATTTTACCCCTATTCAGTTTTAACTCAGCCACACCTTAGTACCTGCAATTTTTAGAATCTTTTAGTCTTAAATATTAAATTCTAAATTCTTTGACCCTTACTGTTGAGCTTCCCATGGCCAATCCTGCACTACTACCAAGTCTTCCCTGTAATTCTATCCAGTCTTCCTGGTCAAACTTCTCTCTACTCTCATCATCATTTATATCAGACTTGTTAATTTTCATCAGACCAACCTCATTCATTAACTTATTGATCAAGTGTTTATTTAAAACCTGTTCTCAGGGCACCTGGGTGGATCAGCTCAGGTCTTGATCTCAGGGCTGTGAGTTCAAGCCCCACATTGGGCTCTATGCTGGGTGTGAAACTTACTTCAAAATTAAAAAATAATAATAATAAAATAAAATCTATTCTCTGCTAGACATTGTGTTGATCAATGCAGATTTTGCAGAGACATTCCAGTTGTTCCTGATCTGTTTACAATCTGGTTTTACTCTCCTTCCTACTCATCCCGATCCTCATGAGAAGTTTCAACTGTTTATTCACGAGTATTCAGAATTTTCTTGACTACTTTACTTTGTACTAATGCCACTGTATAATTAGTTTCCCAAGTAGAATTTCCATGCTTTCCTAAGTCATTAATTAGGCAAAACAATAAATATTAGGTGGTTAAATAAATAAACATGAACAAACCTAAAATCTACTTTCTCTTTTTAATTCCCTGACTTTCTGAATGAGGTTGTCAAAAAGTAACATCACTACACTTGATTTATTTGATGACCAGGACATATGTCAGCCTTTCCTGGACCAATGCTGCTCACTAATTCATTTAATTGGCTAACTTGCTACTCTTTTTACATTGATGATTTCATATTTTTTCTGCTTTTCTTAAGTCATCCATATATCCCTTTTTACAACCCATACTGTACATCATAGAAAAAATGAAGATCCTCAGGTACAAATTCTCTTAATTTCTATCACTTACTTCTCTCCAAACTTACTTATAATGGCAGTCCCTACTGTCTAGGCTAACTCTGACACTCACTTTAACCCACTTTATGAACATTGCCACTTCCCAAGTGTCCTGATACTTGCTCCATCAATTATCTACCTTTTCCTGCATCTTCCATGTCGTCTACCCCATTGGCAACAAGTCTGATTGTCTCCTATTCTAATAAAAATTTTCCCATTTGTTTCTCTTATTCCCTTCACTACTAAATATTTCATAGAAATATTCATTACTTCACTTTAATTCACTTTAATTCATTTAATTCACATTAATTCACTTCCCTCTATCTCATTTCTTTCTTAATCCCTTAAGATCTTATGACCGCCTATAAAATATCATTGCAACAATTATTTAAAAGGTCATTTAGAATCTATTGGTCACTTCTCAGTTCTCATCCAGCTTGATCTCTCTATAAAAAGATGCGATGGGGCGCCTGGGTGGCTCAGTTGGTTAAAAAGATGCTATTAATAATTCTGCTATATTCGCAACTCTCCCTTGGCTTTCATGACGGTGTTGTACCTTTCTGATTGCGCATATGAGCAGCATCCTACATTTATGACTGCTCCTGCTAAGTCCTTCACTGACTCCTTTCTTTCTGTCTGTCCCACATCCACTCCTCCATAATCACCTCTCCGTCTGTGCTTGGTCCAGAGGAGACTTCTTCCATATATATGGTGTCAGTGAATACCTCTGTGCTGATTACTCTTGAGTCTCTATCTCCAGTCCTAATATCTTAACAGATGCCCTGTATTGAATCTTTAAGCAAGCTTTCTCTCAATCTTTGCAGGGCTTGGTTCAAGAGAACTAATGGAAGCTGACATATTATCTTTCTAAATATGTTAAAATTATAAATCTATCTAACAAACTGCTAAAAAATATGTATAGTTGATTCTTCTATTCTGACAAGTATTCCTCCATAAAAACTTGGAAGGCCAGGTTCAAATTTAAACTTATATTTCTGGGAATTCCTCTCCAGAATAACAGAAGGGGGCAACCATTCCAGATTTTTCCCCTCTCCTTTTCTTTATAAGGATAAAAGGAAAAAGTGACATGAACTAAGAAAAAAGCTCTGTAAGAGAGGAGAGTGTTTTGTGAGAATGCATAACTAGTTTTTCCTGGAAAGTTGGGATGAACCTCCCTGAGGAATTGACAGGCAAAATGAGATCTGAAAGACTACTAGGAGTTAACTGGATGAAGAGGGAAGAAACATCACAGGTAGGGGGGCTGAGAATGCAAAAAGCTTCATGGTGGAATGACGATGGCTTATTTAAGGAACAGAAAAAAAAGAGAGGTTGAAGTGCAGAAAGCAAGGGCTGAATGATGTAAGAGAATCTGTTGTGATAGGGAGTGTCCATCCAGATTTTGTCCTAATTCTAAGGGAAATGGAAAACTTCTGATGAGTTTTATGCAGGGAGGTGACACAGTTTTGTAAAGAACTTTCCGGTGGTAATATGGAAAATTATTTGAGGATGACAGAACTGGATGCAGACTAACCATTCATAAAACTATTGCAGCTCAGGTGAGAACTGGTGGCTATGGTTGTGGTAGTGATAAAGAGAAGTGTACATATTTGAGAAATACTGAGATCATGAAATCATCTAGACTTAGAGATGGTTTAATATGGAGGGTGAGAGAGAGGAAGATGTCAATGTTTTGGGATTATGCCTAATGAACGGTGGTACCATCCACGAAGACAGAACACTGGAAGATCAGGTCTAGGGGAGAAGATCCTTTCAGTTTGGGGAAACTTCTATTTAAGGTACACTTAAGACCAGGGGAGAAGTCTGTGTTTGACATAAATTTGAGATTCATTGGCCTAAAAATGTAATTTCTTAGAAAATATATAGTATTAGAGGGGATAAGAGCCAAGGACCCATCCTTGAGGAACATCACCACATAAAAATCTATAAGGTGTGAGTTTTTGTGTGCAAGGGAGGGGGTTGGCATGGAGGGGAATGCACCTGCAAAGAAGTCTGGGAAATTATCTGTTTTGATTTATACTTACACATGCTCTGTCTTCCCCACTGAAAGTTCCTTGAAGATAGGATATCTTACTTATACTTATAGTGCCCCTGCCCCCATGTCTGGGAATACCGTTAATGATATGATGCTTGAGTTGAATGTTGGTGACATTTTGACAGTGATTATTTTCTTCTTATGGAAAAACACTGTCTTCTAAATCTGGAATCATTTGTATTCATTTAATGTTTCAAAATGTAATTCAAAACTTTTTAGGCTATGGTTTAGGATAATTACTTTCAAAGAAAAGTTGCACTTTCATCCTACTCATAAGAGAATGAAGAGAAAGTCATTGCATTATCTTTCTCTTTGTTTCACTCATGAGTAAAAAACAGTCTTCTGTACTGATTTTTAATGTGACTGTCACCAGAACTTGAAACTGTCATAAACTAAAAACATAAAATCTAATAATTTTAATTTTCTGGAAGTCATAAACTTCATTCTAGGTCAATTCCATTGCAAAATAACTCTGAAAGGTGATCTTTTTTTTAACACTTTCAACAACAAAATGTTTTCGAGCTTAAATAGGTTGGTTTATACACTTTCTATTACATCATCTTTTCAGATAAATAAAAATTTTCTAACTCTGGGGTCACACCTGCATGGCAAGCCAAATCTAGGGAAATACACTTTGAGATTAATTTTACCTGCTTAAAATATTCTCTTGTCACCTTGATCTCCTTTCATAATTTTCATACACCAATCTCGATGTTCAGTTTTCTTCTCTTTTCTAATTATTTCTTATCTGACTCCTTCCACCAAAAGCAAAATTATATGCAAAAGAAGATGCTATTTGAGATCTCTAAAGCAGAGTGACATGAGTAATATTTTGCAAGATATTCTGTTGACGCCAAAGATTGAGAGTGACATTATATATGGTCTTTTTGTGTGTGTTGAGCTGAAACTTTTCCTCTCCTTTATATTTCTTGATCAGATTTATGTAAGAATGTAAATAGTGTGTATTCACTTTCAAGGTTAACAGTTCCCTGTCTCCAAAGCAGATCACTGACAAATGAAGGCAGCATTTATGACTTTGTCCCTGGAAGAAATTGATAATCACCTATGTCTAGTGAGTAAGTGCCTATTTGCCAAAACAATAAGCTTGTAAAAATTTAGTCTCCAAGAATCTGTTCTATCTGTTCTTTATCCCATTTACGTACTCTTACTATATTTTCAGTTCACTAAATGCAGGTTAGGGACCTCATGGCACCTCCATTTTAATGTTCTAGAGGGACTCAGTGTATGAGTGTGAGAATACCATTGAATTACAAGAAATCTTAAAAAAAAGAAGGTGGGGGAATCAAGAAGCTACACTAGTTGCATTACCTGTGGCACATATGCTGAAGAAAAAAGAACACAGATTTTTAGTGGTTAGTGAATATTGACCTTAAATTACTGGCTCACAAATTCGACAATAATTAGAGACTTCCCCTTATATTTTGCTTATATTTCACTTTATAAGACTTTAATGGCTCATTGGTTTTTCCTACATGAAATAGTAAACATCTTGACAACCATGTTATTATTCCAAGCTGTTCTGGTCTAGAAAGGACTAGTCCTTCTCTTCCAGATAATCTCTGACTATATCTATTAGTACAAGCTTTCAGGAGATGAAGCTCATTACAAAGATTAAAGGAAAATTTGAGCAAAACAAAAGATAAAAAAGTATTGAGCAAGATATCACATACATATGATAATTATAAATATTTATATAAATATAAACAAAACAGTACTTCCCATAATACATGTGTGTAAGTCTTGGGCTTTCTGAGGCAGCAAAGCAATTGCTGGATTCAAATGTTTTCCACCTTTTACCAGATGCTTTATCTTAGGCAAATCATTTCACCCTTATTAGCCTCAGTTCCCCCATCTGCAAAATGATCATAAGAGTATTTCTGACAATTTATGTCAAAATCCATGATTGTTTCAAGGATTAAAGCAAAAAAAAATGTATAAGTGGCTGGCATAATGCATATACTAAGTATTCAATAAAAGCAACTCTCAGTGAACAGGGGATTGAAAAAAAAAAAACAGTTACACTTTATAATAAGCAATTTATAAGTTGTACCTAAAACCAAATGACAGAAAAGGACCAAAAATATTAAAGCATAGCCAAAGATATTACTAACGAAGATATTGAACCAAAAAGAGCCAATACAAATAATCAACAACAAAAATTCGAGACAAATAGTAGGAAGTAGGACAAAAGGGAACTATAATCTGATTTTCCTTTAAAAAAGTAAATGAGGCTATTATGTTGAGAATAGATCTTGGTGAGAACAGGGTAATAGCAACAAGTACATTTCTCTCTCATTTGAAAAAAATTCAGAGGTAAGCATTCCAAGGCCAGTATGAAGGTCTCATAAGACATTAAAGACCCACTTTCCTTCTGCTATCCTTCTTTACAATCTTTTGAACATTGATTCCAGTCTCAAAGTCACAAGGTGGCTACTGGATGTCTGGCCATCAAATTCACAATTCCGGCAGGAGGAAGTAGGGAAGGCAAAGTCAATAGTTAACTTCCTTAAAAAGCCTACCTGAAATCCCACCCACAACTTTCATTTACGTTTCTTGTTAGCCAGGTTTAGGGACATGGTCACATTTAACTACAAAGGAGGGTGAAGAAGGTGGTTTTCAGACAAAATGTATTGCTGCCCAAATTAATATCAGGATTCCATTATTTAGTTAAAAAGGTGAGCTAAAGCTTCTGCTCCAAATCTTCGGCCACATAGAAATATATTTGGAGGGAAATATACTCTTACCGATACAAGTAGAAATAAAACAGAAAACAAAAAAAAGTAAAATTAATAAATTTAAAAGCTTTTTTTTTAATCAAAGAAAAAAACATCTGATGAGGTTCTTCAGTGACACAGAGAGAGAGAGAATGAATGAGATTGAGAGGGAACAGATAAAAATCATGAAAAAAGAGATATGATATAAACAAAGTTATTGGGCAGATTTTTTAAGCATATGGAAATGTCATAAATAAAATTAAATAATAATTTTGAAAATCTTGAGAAATTTATGATATTCATGGAGAATATAGATCCCAAAATTGAGTCAAGAAAAAAAAGTTCAAAAAAAGAAGTCTAAATAGATCAATAAACATGATATTTAAAATCCTGTAAAAGAATTTTCTTCAAAAGGCATGTGATTAACTTTTTTATAATCAAATTATTCAAAACTTCCAAGAAAAAAGTAAATCCCATTTTTTTTAAATGTTCCTTAGAGTAATAGGGGAAATTTTTAACTCAGTATAAATAAGAAATGTAATAGTAAAATTACCTTATTAACAAAACCTAAGAAAAGATAGTAACAAAAAATAGAACTATCTCCCTTTTGAAAATAGATGCAGATCCTAAATGAAATGATAGCAAATAAACCAAGCAGTATAGGAAAAAGAGAGTTCAACTATAATTTAGTATTAGGATTCAATATAATTAATTCTCCTAATAGGTCAAAGGAGCAAAATCAAAGATCATTTTGATAGATGATCTAAAGGCAATTGAGAAATTTAATATATATTTATATTACAAAAAAAAATCTTAGCAAAAAGGAATTGAAGAATAGTTTCCTAACCCGATATAAACATCTATGTCATTTTAATAACTGTCATCATGCTTATGTTGGAATAGAAAGTAATTCCATTTAGAGTTAAGAATAAGGCAAAGGTACTCAATTCACCATTGGTATTTAACGTCTTTCTGGAAATGCTAAGTAATGCAATCAGAAAATGAAATGAGGTCTTACAATTCTGGAAAGAGAGGAGCAATTTTTTTAATCTTAAAATGATTTGATTTATCCACATGGAAAAAAAATCAAGAGAATTACCTGAAAAACCGTTAGAAGTAGCAAGAGATTTCATTGAATTTGTCACATAATGAACTCAATAGGTTTCTTATATACTAACTACAATCTAAGTTCCTTGGCAAAAAAAAAAATGTCTTCTTTCACCACTAAACTTCAGTTCCTAATAAATTAAAAGATGACAGAAAATAAAGTCTATATCAAATAATAAGCGAAATATAAGCTATCCAGGAATAAACCTCTGTCTATGGAGAAAACAATAAAATATTTACATCTATCTATCTATCTTTCTATATCTTATATCTGTGTAATGTATTTCTAAATTTCAACTCTTCAATTTATAGCAAAATGCAAAGATAATTCTTTCACAATTTATTGACCTATAAATAAAATGTAATCTACATAAAACAAAATTCACCTGTTTCAGTCATCATTTTGATGACTTTCGGTGAAAAAGCAGAGTAATGCAGCCACCACCACAATCCCACTTTGGAACTTTCAAAAGTTCCTCCATGCCCTCATCCAGTCAACCCCTCCTCTCCACAGCTTCTTTCATTTGCTACAGTTTTCTCTTTCCTAGAATTTCACGTAAATAGAATGGTGTAAAATGTAGTCTTTTGTGTCTAACTCCTTTTGCTTAGTATAATGATTCTGAAATGTATCCACATTATTGCATTTATCAGTAGTTCATACCTTTTTATTCCTAAATAATATTCCATTGTATAAATAGACAACAGTTTGTTTATTCATCTCCTAGCTAACAGGCATTTGGGTTATTTTAATTTGGGACTATCATGAATAATGCTGCTGTGAATATTAGTAGGTAAGTCCTTGTACGGACTGTCTGTTAATTTTTTTTTTTAAGATTTTATTTACCTATTTGTTTGAGAGAGAGCATGAGTGGGGAGAGGGGCAAAGGAAGAGGGTGAAGCAGACTGCCCACTGAGCAGGGAGCCTGATGCAAAGCTGGATGCTGGCCAGATTCCAGGACCCTGGGATCATGACCTGAGCTGAAGGCAGATACTTAACCAACTGAGCCACCCAGGCACCCCTCTGTTTAACTTTTATAAGAGACTATCAAACTATTTTCCAGAGTGACTCTGATTTTGAAGTTCCACTAGTATTATATGAGATTTCCATTTATCCCCCTCTTTATTGTTTTTTTTTTTTAAAGATTTTATTTATTTATTCATGAGAGACAGAGAGAGAGAGAGGCAGAGGGAGAAGCAGGCTCCCAAGGAGCAGAGAGCCCGATGTGGGACTCGATCCCAGGACCCCGGGATCATGACCTGAGCCGAAGGCAGACGCTTAACCATCTGAGCCACCCAGGCGCCCCCCCTCTTTATTGTTTTTAATTTTAGCCTTTCTAAAGATGTGCTATGTAATTGTATATTTAATTTGTATTTCCCTAATGACCAAAGATGTTGAACACCTTGTCACGGGGCGCCTGGGTGGCTCAGTCCTTAAGCGTCTGCCTTCGGCTCAGGTCCTGATCCCAGGGTCCTGGGATCGAGTCCCACATTGGGCTCCCTGCTCCGCAGGAAGCCTGCTTCTCCCTCTCCCACTCCCCCTGCTTGTGTTCCCTCTCTCGCGCTCTTTCTCTCTCTGTCAAATAAATAAATAAAATCTTAAAAAAAAAAAAAATCTTGTCATGTATTTACTGATTATTTATATATCTTTTTTTAAATGCTCATTTTTTGGTTATTCATTTGTCTTTTTAATGTTCTTTAGGAATTCTGGATACGATTTTTTGGCCAGATAATGTGTTTTGCAAATATTTCTGTCTGTGGCTTGTCTTTTCATTCATTTACTTAATTGCATCTTTTGATAAGCAAAAGTCAAATTTTGATGTCTAATTTATCATGTTTTTCTTCTATGATTCATGATGTGGGTATCGTGTCTAAAGACTTTCTCTTATATTCTCTTCTAGCATATGTCTTCTAGCTTTTATGTTTTTAGCTTTTATGTGTAGTTCTATCATTCATTTTGAATTAATATTTGTGTAAAGTGTAAAATAAGAATCGAGGGACACCTGGGTGGCTCAGTTGGTTAAGCGACTGCCTTCGGCTCAGGTCATGATCCTGGAGTCCTGGGATCGAGTCCCACATCGGGCTCCCTGCTCAGCGGGGAGTCTGCTTCACCCTCTGACTGTCTCCCCTCTCATGCTCTCTAAATAAATAAATAAAATCTTTAAAAAAAAATAAGAATCGAGTTTTAATTTCTTCCAAAAATACTGAAACAATTTATATTTAAACTTCACTAAGTTATTCTAAAGGTCGTCCAGAACAAGAAACATGTGAGAATAGACAGTAGCATTCTGAAGAAGAGCAATAAGGGGGATATGCTCTTTCTGGGATGAAAGGCAGTATACAGCTACTGTCAATTAAGTCACAGTCAGACAGGTTAGTACAACAGCATAAAGCCCAGAACAGAACCAAATATATGTAACAACGTGAAATATGATAAAGGTGGCAATCCAAATGGAATAGCCACAGTTATATTCAACAAGTGATATTGAAACAGCTGGTTTACTGTTGAGGGAAAAAAAAAAACAAACATTATGTGATAAATTTCAAATAAAAATAAAATTCCAGGTACAGAATTATATAATCTTGAGGACAAGGAATACCTGTCTAATCTAAGCATTTATTCAGTCAACAAATATTTGTTGACTGTTCATGTTCTTTCATGTTCCCAGGCAGGGCTTTACACACCTTTGCAGACTGGGGGCTCTGCATGGGTGATCAAGACAATGTTCCTGTTGTCTCTTTGGAGCTTTAACATTCTGTGGTGGGGAAACTAAAAATAAACATAATATGCAAACACATAAAGAAACAGTCAAATGATATAATACCAAAGAAAATCACTGACAGTTTATATGGTTTGCATTCACAAAACCAAGACAGAGCTAGGATTCCAAAAAGTTTTGTCTGACTCCAGATATTATGATTTTAAGTATAAATATTTGTGCTGAATCATATGCCCTGAATATAAATAGCAATTATCTCTGGGAATATAAATATTTCTTCTTTGCATATTTATACTTTCATTCCTCCCCCCGTGGTGCATATATTGCTTGGGTTAAAAAAATGAATAAATAAACACCTATATGATACTTACATTGTATTTTGCCAGACTCTTATTAAATACTTTGCACATGATAATTCATTTAATACTTATATGAGAATCCTCATTTCACAGATCAGAAACTGAGGCACAAACTGAAGTGGCTTGTTCAAGGTCATGCAAGAGCTTTTGAAAGACTGACAGCTTCTAGAGAATGCATGTTGAATGTCTAGGTCAAGAGGATAAGCCATTTAATTGCTCCTTCCACTTGTGTTGATTCTACCTGTTGAATTACTGAAAACTTCAACTCATTATCTCTTACTAGTTCTAGGTCAATGAGTCTCACATTGAAATCATACCATACTGGAATCACCGGGAGAACTTGAAAACCAACTAGGGCCTGTCTTTAGAGATTCTGATTTAATTAGTGTGGTCTGGGCATCAAACTTTTAGAATCTCCTAGATAATTCTCATGAGTAGCCGGGGTTAAAAACTAGTGTCCTCAGTGAACAAAAGGGAAGCATTCTACCCCCTAAAAGTTCTTTTGATTTGATTAAATCTCTTTACTATTTATCACTTAATTTGATTGAATACTTTAATCAACTTCCAATTTTTATAAATAGGTATATGGATGTGCAAATGGAAAACTTTATTCGACAAATGTTTGTATACGGTCAAAATCAAATATTTGTATATAATCAAACATTTGTTGAATAAAACTTTCCATTTGCACATCCATATATACATACAAATACCTACTTTGTATCCAGACAATTATTTAACATCTTAGTTTCATTTTCTATACCTGGGACATTCCATAGAGTCATATAATGCTAACAATGTTTTAACCAAATAAATTCATAATCTTTTCCCAATATTGAGATCTCATAAATCTGAAGTCTACATTTTTTTCAGATGTTATGTATTTACTTTAAAATGTATTTTATTGTTCTGAAATTTTTTTTTCAAATAATATTTATAATGATTTTTTTCAAAGACATTTATTTTAGAGAGAGAGAGAGAAAAAGCCTGGGTGGAGGGGGGGTACAGAGGGAGAGGGAGAGAGAGAATCTCAAGCAGACTCCCTGCTGAGGTTGGAGCCCAGCGCAGAGCCTGGCATGGGCTCAATCTCACCACCCATGAGTCATGATCTGAGCCAAAATCAAGACTTAGATGCTTAACCAACTGAGCCACCCAAGCACCCATATTTACAAATGATTTTTTAAATTATCTAAGTTCTTTAAAATACATCCCAATCTTAGGGTAAATATTATGAATGCATATTGCTAGAAATTTCCATCTTGAATTGGAGCCCTGTATGGCTAAGAAATAGGGGATAGAAAGAAAAAATATTCAGCAAGTGAAGAGACTTATTAACCAAACTGTCTCCCCTTTAAAGGAGATTCTAAATTTTAAGCACTTTGAGTTGGGTTCTAGAACTATTCTATTTTTATTCATAGACAGAAAACAGGCCTGAACCAGGGATTAGGAAAGCTTACAGGTTATTAGGAAAATCCTTTTTAGGAAAATCATAGCTATTAGTCTGCTGCTGAGAAAGTTGGGTTTCATTCAAAGAATCTCTTAATTATCTCTCCTATTGCTGAAGCTGCAGTTAACATATAGAAAAGAGTTCTTCCCTTTAATGAATTCCCAAATGCTGTGGCATTTACTAAGGAAATATTTAAGTAGAGCCATTGTTCAGAGGATATTTTATTCTTTCCTTACTACCACTGCCCCTGCCTCAGCTTATTAGTTTCCTAGTGGGAGGTTATAAGAAATCTGTGAGAATTTATTGTATTCTCTGTCTGGCCTTATTCTTTACTTAACTTTGTACTTAACTGGTACAAAAATAAAAATAGTTTCAGACCCTAGAGGGTGCTGATTAAGAAAACTCTTAAGCAAGATACAAGTTATTCAGCTTCAGTAAGATTCTGTTTGCTTAGTCCTTTCACTTAATCATTAATATAAGGAAAATTAAAGTTCATGACTATTCATTTCTTTTCAGTGAGTATAGAGTGTTCAATATGAGCAAGGCTTGGTATTCCATTCTGGAATATAAAGATGGGTAATAGAGTCTTGGGTCCTGGCCACATACACTTACAGTCTACTTAGAGGGTAAAATAAATATATGTTTATTCATTGTAATAAGCACCAAATTAGAAAGAACACAACTGATGAGCACTCATCCAGGCCTGGGAGACCAGCAGGCTTCTGGGAGGCAGTGTGAGAATCTGCCTTTGGCGGGGAGACTGGGTGAACATAATTGAAGAACAGTAAACATTTTGATATAGCTGGACCTTAAGAATCTGTGGAAGGGTGAAAGAAAGTGAGAGATAAATAACATCTCTTTGGGGATACTCTTAGAGTAAAAGAAGACATTAAGTTATCCAGGTCTGAATTACATTTGTAAAAGAAATATTGAGCAAGGAAGTTAAAAATACTGGTAAGAAAGTGGTGGACATGGAGTCCAACCTGGATTCCTGAACCACAGGTAAAACCCTTGGTCTTAAGACACAAACCTCCTTCCAGTCTGAAATAAATCTGATTACTATGATAGCCCCAAGAGATCCTACTTACTTGTTTTTCTCAGCCTTGTGATGCCCACCCGGTTTAATGTCATGTGAGATGACTCAAGAGCCTACATCTTACTATATTGGTACCTGAGCTTGGAATACTTAAAATTGGGACTTTATAGAAAAGAAGCAAAACAGGAGTTGCATTTAATATAAGGAGGCAAAATTACATACAAATAAACTATAATGACACCAAATTTAGTTCAAATAAGAATTTCATATTCTTCCCTAATAAATACAACTTCTTACCCAAGTAAGTTGGAAAGAGAGAAAGATCTCCTTCTGGGCAGTCTATGTTTCTTTCCTCTTTTTGTCTTTAAATTTGGCTGAAACTCTTCTATGTGTCCCACGCAGTTCTACACAAGTCTAGGAGGTTTTTGTACAGGGCACTTATTAGTATCTCTAGGTTTTCTAAGACTCCATTCAGAATCTTCCAGATTACTTTTCATTACTGAGACATGTTTTTTGTCTTTTGGTTGTTGTCGTTTTGTGTGCGTGTGTGTGTGTGTGTTTTTGCAGTTCCCTCTGCAAAATTCCTGCCACTGCTTATTACTGATAAATTTCTTTGCTTCAGATTTGTTTCTGTTTTCCAACCCGAACACTTTTTAGTCATTGACTATTGTTTTTATGTTATGCTCCTGATGTGGAAATCTACCAATTTTAAATTCCATTTTTGCAAATTGCACCGACGTGGATGGAACTGGAGGGTATTATGCTGAGCGAAATAAGTCAATCAGAGAAAGGCATGTATCATATGATCTCACTGATATGAGGAATTCTTAATCTCAGGAAACAAACTGAGGGTTACTGGAGTGGTGGAGGGTGGGAGGGATGGGGTGGCTGGGTGATGGACATTGGGGAGGGTATGTGCTATGGTGAGCGCTGTGATTTGTGTAAGACTGTTGAATCGCAGACCTGTACCTCTGAAACAAATAATACATTATATGTTAAAAAAAAAAAAAAAAGAAGAAGATAGTAGGAAGGGAAAAATGAAGGGAGGGAATTGGAGGGGGAGACGAACCATGAGAGACTATGGACTCTGAGAAACAAACTGAGGGTTCTAGAGGGGAGGAGGGGATGGGTTAGCCTGGTGATGGGTATTAAAGAGGGCACATACTGAATGGAGCACTGGGTGTTATACACAAAAAATGAATCATGGAACACTACATCAAAAACCAATGATGTAATGTATGGTGATTATCATAACATAGTAAAAAAATCCATTTTTATTTTTGAGAAGGGTAACCTTGCAAATGGGTTCTGGGAATTTAAAACTGATTTCCTACAAGATGCTCAGTCTATCAATCAAGAGACATTTATGATGCGCCAGTGGATTTCCAAACACTGTGCTAAGCACAACAGATAATATGATGAACGAGATCAAATCTTTGCTTTCAGGGAGCATAGAGTCAAGTGGGCAGAAACATGGGTGTAGTGATGCTTTTATGTAACATAATCTAACATCCTATTCCGCCTCAAAAGCTCAAATATTTTATTATTTGGCCACTTGATGATAAATGTCATGTAAAACAGTAGACACCCTGTATTTATCTCAAAGCATTCCATCACCTTATTCCGGGTTATATTTCCCTTGTCTATGTTCCACCCAGGCGCCCCAACTCTTGGACTTCTTTTAAAACAACTTTTGACCGTGCTTGGGAGACTCAATTAAGTGTCTGCCTTCAGCTCACGTCATGATCCCAGGATCCTGGGATCAAGTCCCGTATCGGGCTCCCTGCTCTGGCAGGAGTCTGCTTCACCCTCTCCCTCTGCTGCTCATGCTCTCTCTCTCTCTCACTCTCTCTGTCAAATAAATAAATAAAATCTTTTAAAAAAAAAGTTACCAAAGTGTGCACTTTAAATATGTTCAGCTTATCGTATGTCCATTACACCTCCATAAAGCTATTAAAAGGAAAGTGACACTTGGTACAGGTAAGGTAAATGTGCTGTGTTGCACATTGCTAAACTGTTTGCCTAGAAATAACTGGAAAAAAGAAAAAGTGATCCAGAAAGATGTGAGGCACACCCTGAGAGGTGTCTAATATAATAATCATAGAGTGTGGAAAAAGAAGCCCAAACAGTAATGTAGGCAGAAAATACAGAGTAATAAAAGCTTACAATTATTTTTACCAGACTCTTAGCACTATAAATACATGTATTACACATGTAGACAGTTTAGTAATATTTTCTTATAATAAACCCAATGGTATATAATATTGTTAACTCCATTATAAAGATGAAGAAACAGAGACTCAGAGAGTATTAGCTTGTGTATTAGTCAGGATTGTATAGAAAAACAAAACCAATAGGAATTGATTCACATGATTATGGGGACTGACAAGTCCCAAGATATTTAGGGTGAGTTGGCAAGCTGGAGACCAAAGAGAGCCCAGCGTGTAGTTCTAGTCTAACAGCCAGAAGGTTTGAGACCCAGGAAGAACTGATGTTTCTTATAATGTGAAAGCAAGAAAAAGCTGATGCCCCTGTTCAAAGGCAGTCAGGCAGGAGGAATCTTTTCTTACTTATAGGAGAGTCAGCCTTTTTGTTCTGTTCAGGCCTTTAACTGATTAGATGAGGCCCACCCACATTAGGAAGGGAAATCTGCTTTACACAGTTTATCCACTCAAATGTTAATCTCATCCAGAAACCTCATGGACACACCCAGAATGATGTTTGACCAACACTCTGTGACCTGGTCAATTTGACACATAAAAGTAACTATAACAGCTAGTAAAGGTTGAACTATTTATAAAAGAAGTAATTTTGAGAAATATCTGTAAAGGTAGGTTTAACTATGGACAGATACAGAGAGTAGCTCAGAGGAATGAGTAGGGAAAAACCTAGCATTAAGAAAGAATTTTTATTTAGGGTGCCTGGGTGGCTCAGTTGGTTAAGCGACTGCCTTCAGCTCAGGTCATGATCCTGGAGTCCCGGGATCTAGTCCCGCATTGGGCTCCCTGCTCAGCAGGGAGTCTGCTCCTCCCTCTGGCCCTCCCCCCTCTCATGCTCTCTATCTCATTCTCTCTCAAAGAAAGAATTTTTATTTAGAAAGTAAATGTTGGTACATGTATATATGTTGATAGATGATCCAGAAGAAAGGTAAAACAATTATGTTCAGAGGAAATAATATAACTGCAAGAGTGCAATCTTGGGAAAGTGAGTCACTGAATTGATTCTACAAAGAGCTAACAGGCTGAGACCGGGCATTAGAATTGCATTCAAAGTGCATTTACGCTCAAGACCAACCTACCTTTCCAATCTCTCTTTATCACTCTTCATTTCACGCATTAAAAATCTCCAATTATTGTAAACACCCTGTGTTTTTCATTCCTCTGGGTCCTTGTTCTCCCTTTGACCTCATATAAGAGCATCCCTCACACGGCTCTCACAGAGTGAACTCTGTCTACCTCACTCTTCAAACCCAGTTCCAATGTCTATTCAGCTTCCTCTGTGCAGTTTCCTCCAACTTCCTGAGATCAAGTCTACTACTCCTTATCCTTTGTACTCTGAAAACACTTCACATGACCCTTTATAGCTCTGATCATATTACACAGTAATGTTAATTTCTGTGTCTGCTTCCTCTATTAGATTGTCACGTCCTTGAAGATTGGCAACATATTTTCTCTTCTAATCCCTCATCAAACACACTGCCCACCAAAGTGTTTGTTCTCAAAATTTATTTCAATGAGTGAAAACATGGATAAAATGTAACTGGCTCAGCTGAATCTCAGCACATATTTACATGTAGAAAGAATGTCCAACATTTGATAACAACTCAGTAGGGAACTGCTATACCATTTCAAAACTTGCCTCTGCAAGCACACAAGAATACAGAGTGCAAAATGCCTAGGGCCAATAATACAATGCCCGTAGAGTTAAGACTAGCTCCTCAAACATTGCCTGATCGCCCAGTATCAGATGACCCCTGAAGATGGCGTGAGTATCCCTAGGCTATTAGAATTCTGTTGAGGGAGGTTGGATAGTTTTCCAATGAGCTATGTAGAAAGATGAAATTGACAAAGGCTAAGGGATCTGCCTAAGACTAAAGAAAGAGCCCATATTTGAGTTCTCCTCTGACCCTGTTTGTATGTTTGGAACATAAAACCCTCTTTACTTCAGCAA
This sequence comes from Neomonachus schauinslandi, assembly GCF_002201575.2. NCBI lineage: Eukaryota > Metazoa > Chordata > Mammalia > Carnivora > Phocidae > Neomonachus > Neomonachus schauinslandi. The sequence goes on along the minus strand of NC_058406.1, from coordinate 132,117,184 downwards.
AGTAGCTAATAGTTTAAACAATTAGAGTAACAAAGCAGAGAATATCAACAGTTTTTCCTCAGTAATAGGCCTTCACCGTGGGTGTCAAATTTCTGCTGCAATTTTTTTTCAACAAGCTGAGAGAAGTAATGAAAGATGTTCTCTCTCTCTCCCTCTCTCTCTCTTTCTCTCAGTTCTAAAGTTGAGTATGCTGTGCCCAATGTGAGCCTGAGACTTCCAGTTTGAGATTTATAGCTCATTTCAAACTTTCTGCTGGGGCTGCCTGTTTCCCATCCTATTTCTCTGAGCTAGCAACCCTGTAAATAGTTAACATGCAGGTTTAATTTTTTAGTCTATTTCCTTAACAAATTCTTGAGCTGGGAGCCTTCTCCAAGGGCAAAAGTAATCAGAGTTAGACCTAGGCAATGGGAAATGGCGCTTAGCGCAGGTGTTCCTGGAACCTCCTCTCTCATCCCCTTATTCCTGCCCTTTGTCACCAAATTTTCCACAGTAAAGAGTCCTTGGCCTCTCAGAAATGGGCTGCTCCGCCATTATGGGAGTCTATTTAGCAACTCTACTTTTGCGTGATGGCCCACGAAGATCCTGAGTTCATTTCATTTCTGTTACAGTCAAAACTAGCTTTGCATATGCCTATATTTAATGGTTTTCTCTTGGGACTCAAGTAATTCATATTTTATGTGGGGTAACTTAATTTTATGATGTGTCTGGTATAAATAGTTTTTTTTTTTTTTCTTCTCTACTCCTCTAAGACAATGACAATTTTATTTTCCATTTATGGTAACATTAATGTAATCTCCTGGAATTTAAGTGCATAATTTCTCTCTGTAACAAACAATCTCATTTGCCGAGAATCAGATTGAGTGCAGTGTTTAATACTGACCCAGCACCACCAACATCAAGGAGAGCTTTGTCTGGGTAACCAGTCACAGAAGAAGGGGGGAGCAAGAAATGCTCATGATGGCCTCTCATTTTTGTCACGCTTGCAGTTGATAAACCGCCACCCAGCTAGCCTCAGAAAAGTTGTAAGACTGCCTCTGCATCTGGGTGTAATGGAGCACGTTAGATTTCCATTTTAAGTTCTCTGAAGCTCATCTTAGCAAAGGTCCTCAAACCATATTAGTTTGAAAGGCAGAATGTTTCTTACAAAAAGAAAATACCTACAATCTTCCATTGCTTGTCATTAATGATACCCATAAACTCCTTCCCACTGCTGGCATTGCTGTCAATCAGGGAAATCAGTGCTGAGAAAAGCACTGTGCTCAAAAAAGCCTGCAAGAGTTCATTCCAGTTCCATTGTTCTTAGGTACCATGCTGCTCTAGCACAATAGCGATGAAGCTCAATCTCTGACATCGTGCATTTTAACTAGAATATTTTGGCATTCTGTTTTACTTGTTACACTCATAAGGGAGGAAAAAATGGATCCTTTGTATTTTGCACAAGAAAGAATATCATTCTTTAGAAGTCACTTTAAAAAGAGTCCATCAAATTCGATTTTATAGAATCATACATACCTACAAAAAAAAAAAATGCCCAGAAATATATGACCTATGCTAGCTCGTAGTTTTTATTTCGACTCTTTCCAGCCAAGATCAATCCATCTTCTCCCATTGATTCTGTAAGATACTTCTACCAAATTTCTTTGGGTATTCCTATAAAAATCAGGCTGGGCACAAGGAATTTCTGAATTCTGATTAAAAATAGTTATGCTGTCTTAATGCAAATACTGGAGTATCATCAAAACACTAGAGATACTCTGCGCTCTGCACTCTTCTTTTCATCTATTTTGACAGTGCAGCTTTAGAGCTTACTCAGTGCCTGGATGAGCTAAGGACTCACATGAAAGCTCCCTGGCTGAGTTTCAAGCTAAATAAAACAGAGGTGAGGATGTTGGGGGTAAAGGGTTGAAAAGAAACCAGGGACATTAGTTAGAGAATGTTTAAAACTGGGCATTTTCTTACTTACAACTGTGCTCCAAAAACCTTAGAACTCAGTTAGGATAATGCCCGGTGCTTGACCCCAGAGAACTTTTCCTGTCATCTAGACATTTGGGAAGCAAGCAATTTCTCATGAGCGGGCCTTGTCCATGTTTCCGTTCCCTGTTAATTACCATTTTTCAAATGATGCAACCACCAGATAGTAAATTCCTCGAAGGTAAGGTCCCCTAGGTTCGCTTTTGCATCTCTTGAGTTTAGTATAATGACTGGCATATAATCAGAAACCAGTGCATATGTGGTGAATGAATAGATGGATGGATGAATGAATGATTGAATGAACAAACACCCTGGCCAAGTCAATAAGTGGTTCATGTTCATCCTAACCTTTAGTGCTATACTAAGAAATCTTTTGATTCTAACTGTGAAAAAAGCTTAATAAAGTGTATTGCAGCTTCACACTTAAATAACATCCAGGACAGCAAAAACCCAAACAGAGCCTGTGTGCTATTAAGGATAGTTCTCCTTCAAGGGCTTAGAAAGACACGGCCTCACGCAAGGGTGCACAGTGTGCTGAAGTGAATAAAGTCTGGATCTCTGCCCTGATACAGGCCTTTTCGTTGTGAGCCCTTGAGCAGCGTGCAACGTGAAGGCCCCATCAAGCCTCAGGGAGATTGACCGTGGAACACCACCCCACCAAAGCCCCATTTGCTGATCTTTATAACTTAGCAGGGAGTTGTTCTTTGCAGATAGGATAATGATTTAATGTTAATAGATCCTCAATGGCTATTTAAGCTATTGCTCTCCAAGGCTTACAATTTTTTAAATTGCTAATGTTTTCAGTTATAAATATATATTTGTGCTCTAGAGCATTTTTTCCAAGGAAGAAATTGAAAGCATTAAACAAGGACTCTCCTCTGATTTACCAAATGAGACTTCTGGACAAACGACCATGCCGATCGTGAAAATTAAAAGCCGGAACACTTCAATACTAAACCAACAAACATTTAATTGAGAATTTGCTATAAAATTAGTTACGTTCTACGGTTAAAAAAGCTTGCAAACTCCTGGAAGCACACTCTGCTTTTGATCATATGAACAAGTTAGCCCAAGTCAAAAGAACAGTTTTGAAGTACTTTCGGTTACTGTGTGAGCAGAACGGCATGGCAACATAGCCTGCCATGGGCAAATGTTGCCCGCAGAGCTCGAGGTAGTGCTCGTGGGCAGAGCGCCTTGGAGCCAACAGGTAACCAGCTATAGATACGGTTCTCAGGTTAGGTCGTCTGTGTAACCTATGCAAAACAAATGAAAGTAATGTGCTTAGATGTTTTTACAGGAGAGCCAATGTTAATTGTTCATCTAAAAGCCCACAAAATAAATACAAGGTAATTTTGAAGATATAAAAAGAAGAAGCAAAGCAAAGCAAATATGCAAAGCAAAGGAAATAAAAACACGTATTGTCCCACAGTCTAGAGGTAACCACTATGATAGGCTTGGTGAATGTTATTCCAGGATGCTTTTCACACATCAGTCTATGTTGTTATGAAAACTAGCTCAAACTCTACATATGATTCATAACCTGGTTGCTAAAATTAATGATGTACTACAGATAGCTTTCTATGTGAATAGTTCAGTATCTATCCATAGTACTGTTTGATGCTCTCGTTGTTCTTGTACAATATTCCATTCTTTCTGATGATATATACATCATCCTGAATTTTTAATCAGTACACTATTTATTACTGAACCTTCAAACAGTATCCAGTTGTTCACCATTATAAACATTGCTTTAATGAGCAACTTTGTAGTTCAAAGATTGAACCTTATGCTTTCTTAGGATAAATGTAGAAATGCTAGATCAAACATTGTACATAACATAGTAGCAAATTTGACCTGCTCACCAAAATCCATCTTCTCCTCTTTGTCTTGGACACAGCCAGGTTACTTTCCCTGTCTACACTGCACTTGTACGTAATCATGAAATTGAGCTTCAGTTCATGATTGTCAGAGCAATAGTGACCCGTACAAACCTCTTACGCATACTTCTCCATACATTTTTTCTTTTTCAGTTGTTTGGAGTGACAGTGTAACTTGGGACAAGTTTGGAAGCCCTGTATTTAAAGTTGGTGAGTGGCACCTGGGTGGCTCATTTGGTTGAGCGTCTGACTCTTGATTTCGGCTCAGGTCCTGATCACAGAGTCCTGGGATCCATCCCCGCGTTGGGCTCCATGCTCTGCAGGGAGTTTGCTTGGGATTCTCTCTCTCTCTCTCCCTCTGCCCCTCCCCCCCAATAAATAAAATAAAATCTTTTAAAAAATTAAAAATAAGAAAAATAAAGTTGGTGAGTCTTCTGTCAGCCTGGGTGCTGGCAGGACTGTGTAGAGAAGTGCTCTACTCACATGGTCCCTAACTCAACACTGTTAACATGTACAAGAAACAAATCTCCATGGTGTTTGAGCTCTTACGTGTTTGGGGACCTACCTGACACTCTAACCAACACATACACTTTGAAACTTTTATAATATTTATTGTCATAATGACATCCAAAATAAATAATTTCCTAATTTATTTTACACAATAGACAATTGGGATTTTATTGTCTTTTGAAAACTCTTTATCAAACAAGTGAAAAATGATATGCCCTTGTTCTAATTTGCCTCTTTTAATTATTAATGAGGTTGAATGTTTTTTCACATACTCATAAGTAACTGCAATTGAAATAAAATATTGAGTCTTGTTCTCTAATCACTAACCATCCTAAAGGTAGTGTTAGTAGTAATATTGACTTACAGCAAATTGGAAATTGGAAAGTATTGCAAATAGACCTTCCAATATTAAAAGGAAATAAGGAAATAATATTAATTTATTTAAAATTACCCTGTTCTAAGGAATTAAAGTGATAGATTTATTATTTTCTATGAGAATTTAAGCTTAACATAATAGCATAAATTATGGGAAAATAAATTTCATATATTATTATTGACTCATGATAATTAAGCATTTTATTCAAGCGGAACAGAAAATTGAACATAAACTAAGCTTTTACGATTAAAACAAAAGACCTTCAGGGAACATATTTGTTAATTTTTTTTTAAATCTCATCCTCAGTAGTTAATTGTTGTCTACTTATTATTGAACACACATGTACAAATCTCACATTTAAAGAAAATAGAGGCAAATAAAAATCTTTACAAAATAATCAGATTTTAACTAATCCATCCCCTTAGTATTTTCTGTTGCTTGATGATCTTCTTTTCATTAGGGCAACCAAACCTTGCTGCCCTGTACTACCCATAACCTTCAGGCAAAAACAAACTGTGACTTTCTTTGAAGTAAGCTTTCCAAAGCCTAGCCCCAAGTACACTAGGGATTTAAGGCACTCAGATGAAGCTGGAGTAAGACTTTTGCCCTGCTCCCCAAAACCAGAGCCCCTCCTGGTATGGAAGCAATAGGTGCCCACGGGTCCCCGGACTGGGGAGCCCAAGCCTCAATCGCTCCACGCAAATCTTCACTTGCGCAAGAGTGACAGCAACTTGGTAGGGCCAGGAAAACTAGAAAACAGAAGAAGCCCATAGCCTTTTTCTAAGGAGTAGAAAGAATCCCAAAGTAGAGATGTCATAGAATATTTAAGTCAGAGGTCACAACTGGCACCTGTGGTGGGCAAAATAATAACCCCTCCCCCCGGTGCTACAGTCTTAATCCCTGGAATCTATCGATACATTAATTTACATGGCAAAAGGAAATTTAGCTTCTTTTTAAAAAAAAGATTTTATTTACTTATTTGAGAGAGAAGCAGGTTCCCTGCAATCAGCGAGCCCGATGCGGGGCTCGATCCCAGGACCCTGGGATCAAGACCTGAGCCGAAGGCAGATGCTTAATCAACTGAGCCACCCAGGCACCTGGGAAATTTAGCTTTGATTAAAGGCCTTGAGATGAGGAGATTATCCTCATGTGTCCAATATAATCAAATGAGTCTTTAAATGTGGAAAGCCTTTTCCCAACTGTAGTCAGTGAGAGCTGTGACAATAGAGAAGGAGCCAGGGAGGGATGACATTGCTGGCTTTGAAGACAGAAGAAGGGAGCCATGAGCCAAGGCATGTGGGTGACCTCAATAAGCTGGAAAAAGCAAGGAAACAGAATCACCGAGAGTCTTCAAAAAGGAACATAGCCTGTCAACACATTTGATTTTAGCCCAGTGAGATCCATGGCCGACTTCTCACCTACTTAACTATGAGATAATATATTCGTACTGTTTTATGCCACTGAGTTTGTGATAATTTCTTACAATAGCAATAGAAAACAATTATGGCCGTCCACAGGCTAGAGATGGCCTGCACCTGGCAAGTTTCACATTAAAATCTTCCATCTACTTTCTTGAAAATGCAGAAGATCTGTGAACATCTGTCCACATTTGCACATGGAAGTATTTCACCAGAACTGAAAACCCTCCTCCTCCAACAGGACAAGTTGTTCTCCAGGTCATCATGGTCCCCACTATCCACCTACCTCTTTACCCATCTAGCTACGACAGGTATTTAATTTGTGGCATAGGTCTAAGCCTATGGACTCAAATTAGCCTCACATCGTTTACCAGCTGCTTAGCATTACATAAGAACAGTAATTCTATGTGGCCAGAGAATATCTTGGAGACTGTAACGTCTATAGGTAGTCCTGCTGAGTTTCCCATGCCAGCGGAGGGGTGCAGGGCTGCAGCCGGGTGGGTACAAGAGCTGAAGGAATCATGCAGTCGCAGATAGAGGACCATGCAACAAGAGCAAACAAAGAGAGCAGGAATGAGGGCATCTCACTGGACATCAGCAGTTACCCTTCTCCGTGCTTTGGCAATTAGGGAAAGAAGCTTCCCAGAATCTAGGATTCATAACACCAGAGAAAAAAGAAACGCTAAATTGACTAAAGATTAATTTTACTCCAGAGTCATAAAAGAGAGCATAGTAAAAATAAAATTTAAAAAACCCCAATAAACAATTAGTGGAGTATATAAAATGTAGTCATGTAAAATAATGGGATGCCTAAAACAAAGGTTAGTAAAAATAGTTTGGGGTTTATCTGTTACGACAAGATAAAGTGTAAGAATACAGACGGTGAAAATTATAGTGTAGATCAATACTCTGAACTGAAAAGTTCCATATGTCATCATGAGTTTTTTCCTATCTTTCATACCCACACACAGAAGAGGATACAAAAAGATAAAACACGTTAGCCCATTCCTCTTCCCTCTTTGAGATCAGAACAGGGCAGAGGGCGAAAGTCAATCTTCAGTTGTATTAACTTTATATTCATCTTATGGCAAAAAAGCATTATAGTGTTATTTTATTATTAGAAATTAGGTTCGGATGAACGGATAAAGAAGATGTGATACACACACACACAATAGAATATTAGTTAGCCATAAAAAGGAATGAAATCTTGCCATTTGCAATGATGTGGATGGACCTAGAGGGTATTATGCTAAGCAAAATAAGTCAGAGAAAGACAAAAACCATATGAGTTCACTCATATGTGGAATTTAAAAAACAAACAAATGAACAGAGAGACAGACAGACAAACCAAGAAACAGACCTTTTTTTTTTTTAAGATTTTATTTATTTATTTGAGAGAGAGAGAGAGCAAGAGAGAGAGAGCATGAGCGGGTGAGGGGCAGAGGGAGAAGTGGACACCGCTGCTGAGTGGGAACCCCAATGTGGGGTTCGATCCCGGAACTCTAGGATCATGACCTGAGCCAAAGGCAGACGCCCAGCTGACTGAGTCACACACACGCCCCAGGAAACAGATTCTTAACTATAGAGAACAAACTGATGGTTACTGGAGGAGAGGTGGGTGGGGGGGACAATGGGTTAAACAGGTGATGGAGATTAAGGAGGGCACTTGTCATGATGAGCACAGGGTGTTGTATGGAAGTGTTGAATCACTATATTGTACACCTCAAACTAATATAACACCGTATCTTAACTATACTGGAATTAAAATGTAAAACGTAATAAAAAATAAAAATAAATTAGGTTCAGTTATTAATTCAAAAATTTATATTTCCTAAATGTTACATTTACGTCAGACTTTTTCAATAAACTTTAAGATGAATTTCATATCCAATACAACACATGTGAACATTTTAAGTGCACGATTTGATGAATTTTGACAAATGTATGTACCCATGGAGCCATGCCCCCGATGAGAACACAGAACTTCCAACAACCACCAGGAATACTGCACACTCCTGCTTCTTCTCAGAGAAAGTATTGAACTCAAATCCAATACTAGAATTTTAAATCTAATAGTTATTTTCTATTACAGCAAAGGGGATGAACAAAAAATAATTTTGCCCCTTGGGAGTCATGTTCTAATTCTAAAATTTCTTAGTAACTTCTAAAAAATGATAGAGAGGGGTTATCACCTATTATACTTCACTTAAAATTAAAGTATCAAATTTGAGGTTATATATATACACCGTATATGACTTTAGATTTCAAATGTGGACCATGACACAGTAGTAAACGGTAAGCAACATCACTCAGTATCACAATGGTCTGTTTATTAGTCTTCCTTTCCTGCTGGACTGAAAACTCCCTGCAGGTCATGGCCGGATTGCTCACAACAACGGAATTGTTGTTAACGCCTGGTAGCGCTAAACAAATATTTGGTGAAGGAATGAATGAAACAGGCGCCCAAACTGAAAAGTACCAGCTCAAGTTCTGGAGGAAATTACTTGTGCTTTTCTAATTTAATGCCAGAAAAGCTTGAGCATAAGAATGCATGCTGGGGAGCAGGACATTTTTCTATTAGATGCTTTCTTTATCCCTACATCTTTCAGACAGGCGGAGGGCATGTGCTCTAGGAAGGAGAGTGGGATGCTGGGTGTCAAGTCTCCAGGGTTTAATTCCCAACTCTGAACCTCCCTAGCTTCAAGGCCTTGGGCAAGTCACTTAACCTCTGTTCCAAACAGAAATAATACCACCTCCTCCCAGGAGCACACCAAGGCGAGTTTGATTGATGGCTAAGCTCTTGGAGTCTTCGATGAAATGTGCTGACTGGCTGCCAAGTATTACTACTGCTAATAATAATAATGTTTTTCTAACACAGTCCCACAGAGCAATATAAATCTGTAACAAGGGACAGATTGCTCCAACAAAGCAAATTGTGACCAATTCTTTTTGAAAGAAGGATGATAAACTTAATTCTACAATGGTGTTGTTTTCTGTACTCTGTTCTCTCCTTATTTATAAGGAGAACAAGTTGTCAGGTGTCTCCATGAGGTGTGTAGGCTTCTTTGGAAAGGGAAGATAAAGGGGAAAGATGGCAACCAAGGACAGACACAGTGGTTTTACGGAAATACCATGTTTCTTGGGTGGGTTGATCATCTATAGAGAAAAATAAACAGGTGATTAGTAAGGCAGAAATGTTGTCATTTGTTATTTCATCGGTTACACGGTTTTATTAAAACTCAAAAGGAAATTTAAGGAAACTCCAATCCATCAATTTGGTTTCAGAACATCTATTTCTTGAAATGGAAATATTATTGCATATTATTTAGGAGCTTTTCTCTTTTCCTTTTCAATATCGAATATGATTTTTTTTAAAATATGATTTTAATAATAAGATTTGATTAGTCTTCTGGGTTATAAAATAATGCATATTTACCCTGAAAAATTTGGAGAAAGATATAAAACCTAAATGAATAAAAATTGGGATGTTGCTATACTATAGTAATTAAAAATGTGTTCTCGGCGTAGAGTGCTAAGGTTCCACCCCACGTCTACCACTGTTAGTTTGAGCAGAACTCTGAATTTCTGTGTACCTGGTTTTATCTTCGAAGTGGGACAATAAAGCCTATCTTCTTGGTTGTTTGAAGAATTTCAATAAATTAAATAGTGTGTGTGAAGCACTTGAAAGAGAGCCTGGCAGAGAACATTGTTCATTAAGTTACTGTGATTATATAATTACTCATAATCCCTAAATTTAAGGACAGTTTTTCCGAAGTCCTTCTATGTATCTAAAATGGTATATTAAGTATGTTGCTTCTTTTGCAGAATTGAAATCTGTTTGTGTCCATCCCCCCCTCCCAATTCGTATGTTGAAATCTAATCCCCAGTGGGATGGTATTAGGAGGTGGGTCCTTTGGGAGGTGATTAGGTCTTGAGGGTGGAGTCCTCATGAATTGGATTAGCGCTTTTATAAAAGACACCCCCGAGAGCTCTCTCAGCCTTCTGCCATGGGAGGATACAACAAGAAGACAGCTGTCCATGAACAAAGGAAGCAGTTCCTCATCAGACACTGAATCTGGTGGTGCCTTGTTCTTGGACTTCCCAGCTACCAGGACTGTGAGAAATAAATGTCTGTTGCTTTAGCTAGCCGGTCAATGGCATTTTGCTATATCGGCCCAAACAGACTAAGGTAAGACCATACTGTACAAAACTGTTTTTAACCTGCTTTTCATCACCCCACACATTACAAAGATTTTCTCATGTCATTAGATATTTTTGTGCATTTATGGCACATTGAGGGCTGCAGATAGTTCTGTGGGTAGATTTGTCGTAACCTAAAGAACCAACTTCTTATTGTCAGCCATTTACATTGTTCTCAATTTTTCTTTTTATAAAGAATGCTGCAAATGACCAACACTTGTGTGCCCTTTAGCTTTGGGATAGATCTCTAGAAGTAGACTTTTTCAGAAGCGGAGGATATGCATACTTTTAAAGCTTTTGATATTAAATCGTCCTCCGGAAAATTTGAGACAGTGGTAGATATGTCATTCTAATGTAATGTTGTCTTATTAAATCCCCATAAACATGGTTTCTCTCTGCATGAGACATGCCTAGGATACTTTTTTGTTGGGGAAGATAAGAGGCAGAGGGATAAATGAAGAGAGAGGAATATAGATTGAAAGAGTGTAGATGACTTTTGCACTTTTTCAAGATTAGTTTCTACTGAAACAATCTATGGGTAGGCATCTCAGATTTATGAAGTTTCGTAAAAACTGACAAGCATAGACCCCACCCTTCAACTCTATTTAGAAGAATTTGTTTTCCAACTTCTGTTATTTTTTCCTCTTTTTTTCCTATTGTGCATGATACCAAGGCTATTTTGAAATAGCCATATTCTGGCATAATTTATCTTACATTCTTACAATTTACTCACTTCACAATGTTAACAGAAAGCCAAGTTCTCCTTTGACATTTTCCGCAATCCAGTAAGATGTAAATCTCGACAAAAAATACGGATGCAACTAAGGTAGCTTCTGATATATAGTAGCAACCTGACATCAGCTTTTATTTTTTGACTCACTAACTCATCTGTGCCCACCACTTGGCCTCTTCACCTTTTTAACCTTGCTTTTTGTTCTCTGAACTGCCCTCCAAAAAGAGGACAATCATTTTTAAACTAAGGTTATGTTCACTGAGTCTAGAAGTAAGCAATATATGGGTTCACTTTGGTGGAAGAAGAAGAGAATAGGGGCTCAGTTATTCGAATCTAGTGCTGCCCTTTGATGTTAATGTACCCAGCACCTACATTTAATGGGAACATTTTTCATGGGTTGCAATGAACGGTGTACATCTAAATTCTACATATAAAGCTGTAATTTCATTGAAGGATTCTAGTGGCATTGACAAATGATGTCACTGGTAAGCTGTGCTTGAATTACAACTTTAATTATTTACACCTGGGTCTACATTATTCCTGTATTATACCTGTCATAGCACTATCTTGTCCTGGGTCTGCTAACAGGACCGTGATGATAATTTATTCCAACAGTGGGTCAGGTAGAACAGCATAGCAGCATCCGTCAACCACTGCGCAGAATGGTGAGACTAATGCGGGACCAGTCAGAATGTGAGTGTAGAATTTACAAAGAAGCTATTTTGCCAACTCCCTTATCTAAGGAAAAGAGTTTTCTGGGCTCTTGAGAGCCCACTAACCTGCTAACCCAAGAGTAGAAAACTGTCTGTCATTCTTTCTCTCTTTCTCCCTCATTCTCCCCACCTCTCCACCTCTCTCTCTCCCTCTGCCCCTCATTATTATTTGATTTACAGATACCTCTGAGATTACATTCATAACAACAAGGAACCCAGAAGACATATATTTAGATATTTTCATTCTGAACTCATATGTTCCTTTGAGCAGACCCCAGTCCCTTTTAACAAAATCACCTTGTTTGTGACTTGTTTTATTTGAAAGGCCCCAGGAAAAAGTAATCTGGTCTGGACACATAAAAGTGATTGAGATTTTGGATCCATTTTGTCTACCCAATATTTCACTTCAAGGAAATCCTCAAGTTAAAGTTATTTTTACTTATTAAAGAATGATTGTATGGCACAAATGAAATTAAACATGATGTTTTGACCTAAGTTTATTAATTGCAAAGCTCAATACCAGATAATGGTATTTTGGGGAATGACTCCTACATGGTAGGGAAGTTTATGTACCTTTTCAAGTACTCTCCCATGAAGATGAAAGAGATGGTATGGGAAGGGCTCCAACTGGACATTAATCACAACTAGCATTTGAGGTCCCTAAGGAGCCCGAGGATTTCACGAGACAGCCTGAATGAAGAGAAGTTTATTGAAAAAGAAACACACCAGTCATATATGATCCTATCAGCCATATGTGGTAGAAAATATTTCGAAATCAGCTGGTGTATAACTCAAATACAGATTTTTATAATGGTTTCAGCTGAGAAATACTCTTAGAGAAAAGATACATAAGACTAATTTATTTTCTTAAGAAAGAACATAATAGAGGGAGTGTAGAAGGGAAAATACAAACATGAAAATAGTAATTGAGTTAGGTAGTTGGGATTATTGATGCTTCTTACTTATTTCAAAAAAGCAGGGGTTCCATTCATGTTCCAACAATAAAAAAAAAGTGAACCCCATCACCCTAATCAAGCTTAGTCTCCTGCCAGGACAGTCAAAACTTCAGAAGCAGATCAGGCACTCCAAAATCACTATTTATAAACTGCAGGTGCCCATTTGTCTACCTTTCGTGATAAATATGGCTTATTAGAATAAAAGCCACTGTATAAAGCTCTAAACTTGCAGAAAACAATATCATTCTTCTGTACAATATCATACGTTTTCAAAGCACTTTCAAGAAGAATCTCAAAAATGTTACATATGAATTGGACTCTTACTAAAATATGCAGCAAAGCTATTGTTAAAAATCCCAAGGGTCTATTTTCTAACTTGAATTAAAAACGCTATAGTTTATAAAGTAAGATATGCCTTACAAATGGGCAAGAATAAAAATCAACATTAGCTCTAGATGGTCAATGTGACTTATTTTCCATACTACAAACATTGCAGTGCGAAACAAATGTCTACCCTGACTTTAGCCACGTTATTTACGTTTAGTTCCTGGGTCAGAATATCAGAAAAGTTCTTGGGATTTGGTGAGCAGTTCTCTACCCAGCTTCTCCTTTCTTTACTATTAAGGCAATTCTTTGAAAGCCAAGTCTAAAGTGTTAATCTGGCCTCATGCTCCCACGAGGGAACTTCTTGAAGACTCATACCTTTGGACTGTCCCGCTCCCCCGCTGACTTATGCCTTCTCATGGGATTTTCTGACTGGCAAGTTGGAAGAATACAAGGTAATTCCAGCTTCTCTCTTTGAAGTTGCCTGCCCATGGAAAGTCTATGTTCTGGTCTGTTCTCTGTACATGCTAAGCTTCTGAGGTCAAGAGGCTTTTCCAGGGGTGTCCTGGGGTGGCCCGGCTCCCTGTGACCATGTGACTGAAGAATGAGGAAAATACACACCTAGCCATATCCTTCAGCTCAGGTTTTATCAGTAAGAAGCTAATATTTGGATCTTCATCTGTGTTCTATGGCTACAGAACATTATTTATTGAAAGTCTCAAGAGAAGAAAGGAGTCTATTAACCTTGAGAGATGGACACAGGGACTGCTATTTAGGGACCAAAATAACATGGGTTAATCTTTGCTTCTGATGGAACAGCGAGGAGACTTAATTACTTAGTACTTAATAGATTTAGGTCCTGTAGCGTTGTACCTTGGTATACTGAGGCAGCATATATGTGGCTATTTTTTTCCAGTGGTACAGCCAGTTATTAGCTGGGACAGACCCCAGTAAGCTGGCTGTCCAGGCTTGACCATGCGTGTCACTGTTGCTGCCCATGAATCACACAGGGGCAGCTCGGCCTAATATTGTAGGTGAGGCCCAATAAAGGATGAGCAAATCATAGAAAAAGAGAGCCGTTTTGTCACATATCACTGTGCAGGCTTTCTAGGCACTGCTTGTGTGGAGGATTTTAACTCCATTGCTGTTTGTTTTTGTTTTGTTTTTTTGTTTTTTTTTCCATCAAGGCCTTCAAACTAGCATGTTACCTTTCAGAAGCAGTTAGGTTCCATCTGAGCAACAGAGCTTCATAGCAGGTACAGGTAGGAATCTGAGTCAATCTTTTTCCCCATTTTCGTTTAGTGTCGGGGGTGGAAGTGTGAAAGGCTCAAAACAAGTATTCACACTGCTTTGTCTCCAAAGAGCTCTGCCCAACCCATTGCCTTCAGGGCACTGGATCCAGATTCAGAGGGCTAGTGATTGCATCAACGAACAGCCCCCCAGTAGAGGAGTCCTTGTTAAAAAAGGGATGAACCAGCTTTGCTTGAGGTGGAGAGATGAAATTTATTCAAACCCAAGCTAAGAAGGTAAATTAAAACAGTCTGTGCCAGGAATATCTGTCCTCAGGAACCAAATTTGTTCGGGTAACAAGGAAGAACTGGATTGCTTTAAAAACTATCAGAACATGATCGTTGGGAGAATGAAAGAGAAATAAAGAAATTTTAATGAAGGGGAAGAGAGAGATTTTCTTAAGGGCAATGCTAAGCTCTTAGGGAAGAAGGTAGCCCAAAATGAACAGGGAAAAGGGACCTTGGAAGTCAGTCTGGGCAAATAGGGAAGGAGGAAGGTGAAGCACCTGGGTGTAGCTGTCCTTACAGATGGGATCAGAGAAGAGCATTGCAGTTGTTACTTGATCCAAAATGGTGGCTGGGGTTCAAAGAAAACTATCAGAGGAAGGGTGGCAAGATCTCCAGAAACTCGCTTGAATGATTCTCCCCAGAGGAGCCTGGGTCCAGAAAACCAGGGAGAGGCATATCCTTAAGACTGCAAATATTCACTTCCTTAGGCTTGAATCAGCTGTTATCTAGCTGGTAGGTATATAACAGAAGGCTAGAGGATCACGTTTAAGGCATCAGTCAGCACATCTGAAGGGGCTCCAGTGATTGTAGATACTCTTCTCTGTCTTAGGAGGTAGAATGCCTGGAAAGTATATGGATAATAGAAGGCACAGGGGAGATAACATCTATTGATTGCTATGTATCATGAACAAATCTCCGAATTTTACATCCGAGTTCATTTAATATTTACAATAATCTCACAAAGGAAGAATGTTAATAATCAGATTTTACATCTGAAGAAACTGAGACACAGTTATTTAAATGATCTACCCAAAAATATATATCAGGTACATAAAGTAACTAAACTTCAAACTCGTTTGGTTTAGTCCCAGAATCCGGACTCAAGCACTATGATTTACTCCATCTTATATTCAAGTTTGGTACCAGGTTAGAGGGCATCTGATGAGGGAATGCATCCTGGGTGGGATCATTCAATGTGGGGATGGAGTGGAGGAAATAGACACATTTGTCTGAAAAGTGTATACTTTTGGCAGACTTGCAGTTGATTGAACTCACACTTCTTACAGGACAGGCGTGCTGGTGGTTGTGGAGCAAGGCTCAATCCCCAGGAGTATGTTAGAAAAATAAATGTGTGAAAAGAAAAGTGGCAGATCCAGCAAAGAGAGTGAGCTTTTCAGGTGGTAGAAAAAGAAAGGGACGAGTTTAAATTAACTGCGAAAACAAAACACGGTCTCCCTGGAATGAATTTGGGGATAAGGAGAACACAAGAGACATGTCTCTGTGCTCCAGAAAAATTAGGGCAGAAGGAGATATTATTGTTGACATTAAAGTTTCTGAGTTATTCAAGACTCAATGAGATAAAGAGCTGAGGAAAATCCAGGCCCCAGGGAAGCATGCAAGGCAAAAGTATTGGGCCTGCCTAGGTGTTGGGGGACATGCTTCTCAAAACTCCAACATCAATTTTGTTCAGCCATCTGCTGGAGGTGATTGTCCAGGAAAAACAAAACAAATGGAATTGAGGAGGTAGATTCACAGGCCTTCCTTTTGGTATCAGTAGGAGTAATAATAACTCATAAAATAGGATGGACAAGACAGTGAAAACACTCTCAATCTCAATGATATTGTGATGATGGATACTGTATATGTCATTATTCTTTTGTCCTAATTCATAGAATGTACAACACCAGGAGTGAATCCTAAGGGGAACAGTGGATTTTTGCTGATCGTGATGTGTCAATGCTGGTTCATCCTTGGGGAAAAAAATGTACCATTCTGGTGAGTACTGTTAATAATGGGGCGGCTATGCCCATGTGAGGAGGGGGTGGTACATAGGAAATCTCTGTACCTTCCTCTTGTTGTAAACCAAAAACTGCTCTAGAAAACATGCCTTAAAAAAAACTGGAAAGGAGGGCGCCTGGGTGGCTCAGTTGGTTAAGCGACTGCCTTCGGCTCAGGTCATGATCCTGGAGTCCCTGGATCAAGTCCCGCATTGGGCTCCCTGCTCGGCAGGGAGTCTGCTTCTCCCTCTGACCCTTCCCCCTCTCATGTGCTCTCTCTCATTCTCTCTCTCTCAAATAAATAAATAAAATCTTAAAAAAAAAAAAACAACTGGAAAGGAGCCTGTGTTTTTAGGACAGAAGACATGATGTGTTCAGCAAGAGGGTACTGAATGCAAAGAGGCCAAACGGTGATACAAAATGGGAATTTAAATATGATGGGAAAGAAAGCTGACCCAAAGAAGACAGAACATTTCTAAACTTTGTAACAAAGGAATGATATTGTAAGTGCTACTTTCTGAGAGAGGACATTGTGCATAGGTGCATTTATTCTCCAGGATAGTAAATACCTGCATCAGACTCAGAATGGGAGAGCTCTCACTATTGACTTCATGTTCACGAGCCATAAATTCCACATATTTGTACTGGATTTATTGGCAACAAAACCATGAAATCCTATTGAGTTTTTCCTGGTAGCAGTCACAAGGTCTAAATTTCTACCCAGTACTGGCATCTAGGGAAGATGTTTTACTTGCATAATGGCCTCCAAGACCTGGCCGTTTGCTTGTGTTTCAAACTTGCCTGCATGTAGGACAAGTGCTGGGATAGTCCTTAGACCCTTCACTTTGGACAGTGAGAGGCATTAATGTGAAGTGGAAGGTGGAAGAGAAGCTGTTGAAGACAGGAAGCTCAGAACAATGGTGGTGGCTTCCCATGGCTTCTGGGGGTTCTTTTGAGAATTACCTATTTGGCTTTGCTCGTTGTGACTTTCCCGTGAGTCACACTTCTAGATTTCCTGAAAGTGGCCTTTTGATCTTATCTCCTACAGCCCTAGAAATGGTTATTGTATAAGTTTCTAATTCCATATAATAAATAATACTTTAATGGAACTAACGTGGAGTGGCTTCTATCCTGACTGATAATACTGATGTCAAACTAAGTCAAATTCTGAGGCTTACAGGAATTTTATTTGGGTAGAAGGCAGCCCAAGATGGAAGTAGTAAAGAAACCCCAGCTCTACTCAAGTATTAGAGTGAGCTGCCTTTGGCTATGAATGACTAGACTATGAAAATTTGGTGATAGGGATACTTTTTGGAATTTAATAAATTTATCTCAAACTTGAGGCAGCTAACTTACTCCCTTTTGATTCACTTAAATTTTGTTAATCTTCGATTTATGTAGAAAAGACCAGAAATTTAATTTTTGATAATTTCTTCCTGGAAATCAATAAAGGCATTTATGCTAAAATTGGAGACATTTGGATATAATAATGTTCTGTTATTTGGAATACATTTGTACTTGCCATTGTACAGTCTCAGGTGAGCTAATTAGATAATGTGGCTGGGCATCTTTAGAGACAGGACATGGTTCAAGAAGTAAATTTTTATAAGCAGGGCTTTAGAGTTAATTTAGTTAATATTGTGTCTCCATTCAGAGTCTTCTGCATACAAAAGTATAATTTCCCAAAGAGGTTCTAGAAGGGGACACAAAGAAAGAGTAGTTCATATAAGGTATCATAGTTTCTTAAGGCGAGGATAGGGCTCCCTGATAAGCTATTGTTTATTTACCCTGGTGGGTTTGCCTCACCCAGGCTGACCATAAGACTCTTTACCCTATGGCAGGTGAGTTGGAGAAGGCAGTGATATCTCAAACACTACTCCCTGAGAATAAAGAGTGTGGTAGGAGATTAATAGCCTTTGTATTTCCATGGCTTCATGTTTCCCAGGGCTCTTCCACTAGAATAACATTCTACACCTCTATTCCTCATCACCCTCCCTGTCTAGACTACTCATCGGGACTTCTCTCTTGTTCTGTTTGGTACGGCAGTGAGATGTATCTTACTGGTGAGTTTGCCAGAAGGAACGCTTCTGAGTTCTTTCTCTTTGGATCCCTGGTCCAGAGGGTCTGTCATGAGGTGAGCTGATTGGAGCTTATTGGAGCAGTGCTGCCCCTGACAAAACCTGTACTTACCTAGCTCTGCATGCAACTAAGTGGCAGGTACCCCTAACACTTCTTGTGTGAAGGGTTAGGAAGCTCACTGTGGTCACTCATCTAAGCCACGTCTTCAGTATGGCTTGGGCAGTTACATGACTGATACTTTGTTCTCCAGGATTTTGAACTTCGCACAGAAAATATTACCACAACATGAGGTAATTCTCTTCAGTGGAAAAATGCGTTGCAAGCATCAAACTCTTCTGTAGTCTTACTGGGACTCTCTGTTTAGTTTCCTTGGTGCTGACCAGACGCATTGTTCCTCAAACTCTTTTCAACTACAAGTCATAGTGGCAAATACGTTTTACTTTGTGACTTGGCACATTTACAGGAAATCACAATTTTCATAAACTCTTTTTGTATTAAGTCTGCTGTCTCTGTTATTTTCTATTCTACTTCATGTTTTAAAAATGATGGTCATGGCCCCTAAATGTATTCCCTGACCTAGTAACAAATCACAAGCCACAGCTGAAAAATGCTAGACTAGAGCATCATGTGTTCATGTACTAGAAAAGATCAGACTTTGAGAACAAGTTCTGGACAGAGATGTGGTTTAAAAGACCATATCGTTTTCCTTTCCTGCAAATGTTTGTAGTGACGTGCTTTGCTCTCTAAACGAGAAAACATTATATGAAACTCAGGTGTGAGTCTCCTTAAAGAGCTGATGATGATCCTGAACATAATATTTCTTTCACTTGTTGAGTTCAGGGCACTATAATTTACAGCCAGTTGGAAAATGTTGCTTAATCTTTGCAGAGCCGCATATCTTTCCTTCTGGATCACATTCTCCTTGAGGGCAGGGAGTGTAAATTCTATTTCTCTGATATCCTTCACCCACACTTTATATGTAGCAGACGTGGGCCCAGATTCTGAGGACTACACAGTCTAGTTAAAGAACGATACTAAACTCTCCTTATTAAGAACCTTTGTCATGTCACCAAGGGCCAATAATTTTTATAGACTCACAATTGAAATTCTGAGAGTAATGTGTAAGTAATTGAAATCAAGTGCAGTTAGTGCCAATTTCTGGAATAGGCAAATTCTGAATTGACTTTCAAATGACTGACAGATGATCGGGAGGCCTCTGTAGAGGCTATGCTTTCTGGGTCTCAGCACAACAACTGTAATTTCATTGTGAAGGACTCAGACCATCTTTCCCCTAGATGCTTTTAACCAATTATAATTCGGTGCCAGAGAGAACCAGAGCTGAAGTTTATCGGACGTACTGGTACAACATCACTAATCTTTACAGATCCAGGAGAAAATAAAGAGTCATTTGTAATTTGCAGGGCTGATCTAGAGAGTGCAGAGGCATGGGGTTGCCTTTAACAAATAACTTAAGTAGTTGGCTAGTTTGGGGTAGAGATAATGGAACCAAAAACCCAAAAGAATTATGTCCCAAACTAGCCTGAACTTAAGAATCACAAGAGATGATAGATGAGAATTCATATTCTAAGATGAACTGTTGGTCAGAAATAATAACCTAATTGGTCTAGAATAAGGCCTGAGTTTGGGCATCACTGGTCAAAGAATAGCTAAAATTAATAAGTATATTCCAATAATTGTCATTTAAAAAGCAATTATTCCTCACCAAGCACATATGGTGTATGGGACATTGCTTCTATGTTATGTAATTTAATCTCGACAAAAACTCTATGAAAGGACACTCTGACCTCCGTTTCACAGATGAGGCTCACAGCCACTCAGTTAATGCATCCAGTAAGGAGAAGAGCCCACACCTGTCCCACTTCAACCCCTGTGCCCCTGGCCACCATGTCAGTCCCCAACACCTGCAAAGAGGTGAAGTTCTCTACAGTTTAGCCTCCTATTTAGGATCTTAGGCTCTGGAGTCTAATAGGCCTGATGCGCCATCCCCGTTTCACAATTAACCAGCTGTCTGATCATAGTAAATGGCAGTTTGCTCCTCTGTAGAACACTGATATTAATAGTATCTACTGCTTCTAGAGATGTGAGGGCCACTGCTGAAAATATATTAGAAAAAGAAAGCCGTCTTCATTGGCGGCATTGTGCCTTTGTTCGGCAAATAGGAATTCGGAGTATGTGGAAATGATGTCTTGTGTAGTTTTTTTTTTTTCTTTCAAGATTTTATTTATTTATTTGACAGAGAGAGAGAGAGCACAAGTAGGCAGAGCGGCAGGCAGAGGGAGAGGGAGAAGCAGGTTCCCCATTGAGCAGAGAGCCCGACATGGGGCTCGATCCCAGGACCCTGGGATCACAACCTGAGCCGAAGGCAGACGCTTAACGACTGAGCCACCCAGGTGCCCCTACGTGTAGTTTTTTTTTTTTTTAATGATTTTTCTTAAAAATGTGAACTTTACAAAGTTTCTCTTCCTTTGGGTTCCCTTCCCTGATTTTTCTCTGATGAGAGATGGCCATTTTTCTCTTGAGAGTACAAGATATTCATTCCATCCCACAAAAAAAAAAAAAAAAAAAAAAGTTGCCTCAGTACAGCTTTTCAAAATATTAAGAAAGTGTACTAAATTACTCTTCCGCTTAGCACATGCCAGAATATTTTCTCTTACCCTCCCAGCTAAAAGTAATGTGTCTTAAGTCCTAACAAATTCCGGGGATTAACTCCTATGACTAATATTAGGCAGGCTCACCCAGGATTTATTAGGGATCAATGTGACCAATGAGCTTGGCAGCTGGTAGTGGTCCTCCTTTCCTCCTAATGCTGTAAAAATAACATTGTTGCCATTATTACATCATTTCAGTGTCTCTAAATATGTTCATCAGTCTGACCACTGCTAAATGTATTTAGAAAAAAATCTTCTTTCTGCTTCTCTAAAGGTTAGCTGACATCGAAGTGCTGGCAAGTTACCAAAACACAAATCTTGGTCTCCTTCCTCCCCTCCCACCGCCCAGCTGATTGAACAAGTAATAGTCAAAATATTTGCAGAACCTGGTGTTGCCCACAGGAACACCAAGTTTCTCCTACTGATTAATTCTTTCTGTTCCAAGTTAGCAGTGCTCTGTTGTCCCGAGTGCTAAAACTGCCAGTAACGATCTCCCTTTTGTCTTAAAGACACCACATCTGGAGCTTAATGGCAGCGCTGATTCTGATTTATTCCTCTAAATGCCAAATCTGGAAGGAAAGGTCAAAATGGTCAGTGGGTTCCCGTTATGCGGAGCTCTAAAACGAAACAA
Source organism: Neomonachus schauinslandi (assembly GCF_002201575.2). Taxonomy (NCBI): domain Eukaryota; kingdom Metazoa; phylum Chordata; class Mammalia; order Carnivora; family Phocidae; genus Neomonachus; species Neomonachus schauinslandi. The sequence continues at coordinate 132,095,432 of NC_058406.1, read as the reverse complement.
GAAGGAACATGGCCGGAAGGGGCCGATCTAGGATGGCTTCATCTTGCCCTCGTTTACTCAGACAGCCCACTTACAGCTCATCTGTCACCCAGGATCATGGTGAGCCTTCCTGGGTGGCCACTGCCACAGTCCCTGAAATATTTTGTTCATTCTTTCCCATCGGAGCCAAGTGTCTCTTAAAAAAAAAAAAAAATTGCACTGCTCATGTTCCTAAGACCTCAAGATTACCTCTCCCTTAAACCCATGCCAACTAGGAAGGGCCTCTCCTGTCTCAATTCCCTCCTTTCACAAAAGTGTTCTCTCTCGTTAATCTTTTACATTCAAAACATTTCTGGCATACTAGGACTGCATTTAATTAGTATGGACACTTGGAAGACGAAGTGTCTTGGCCTTAGGAGGAAAGGAAGGAAGAAATGTCTCAGGCACAAAGATCTGGCACTCTGAAAGCTAGCAGCTTATCCCCATCACCTCTCAGCTATTGAGGTTAGAGCGTAGAAGCAGCGCTAAGTTCATAAACTATTTGGAAGCATCCGCTATTAGGATTAGTGCTCTACCTCATGTGAACAGGAGAGTTATCTGACACCACGAACCGAAGCGCATCCAGCTTTCAGTGTTTGAGCAGTGAAAGAGGTACCTTTAAATCCTAGCACGACCCATAATCTAGCTGACTCTCACTATCTTGTCTCCATCAGCCTGCCGACCTCGATGCCCACCAGTAGCTCCAGCGTTGGATGTTCTCTTTTGTGATTTCATGCTTCCCCTATGCCACCAATGACTCACTACCTCATGGATATCACCAGGATATGAAATGGACCCTGGGCATCCTCCCAGGAGGGCAGACAAAGCTATTGATACCATTTGGTTTAGTACAGCCTCATTAATCTCAGAGACATATGCATATGCCATAGTTTCCCTCGGAAATGAGAGTTGCAGCATTGTGATTAAGTCACATTTCAAAACTGCAATAGTCAACAATATCTCAGTGATTCAAAAACGTATAAAGTGTTCCTCCTTCTTTCCGCTTTGCTGTTTAGATGAGATCATCTCTATTTCTCTCCTATATTTTAAGATGAGGAAGGCAAAAAACCACAGATATTACTTTGTTTTCCAGGGGATCAAAAAAAAAAATGTTCCAAAGACAATACTTCTGACATTAAAGACCACACATGTATCAGTTTACTTTCCTTTAAGTATAAAATCTTTTAGCAATTCACTTAGGCTGCATTATTCCTTACCTTCCAAGACACAGTGATGAACAAGGACTGTCTATAATTTAGTTGTTCTCCTGTAGTTATTAAACTTGCACTATTAGAACCAGATACATAGGCAATTTCCATTACGCTTCCCTTTAAGCTTGTTGCTTTTAAATCATCATTTGCAAACATTTTATTGAATTTAACATGTATTTACTCTTCTCTTTTTCTGGGGGAAGTGAGTTTCCATTTCCCTTTGCCTCCTCTTCTGTAACAAGTGTGTGGCAAGGTCAAGATACAGTTTTACAAGTATTTACTTGTGTGTGTATACTCTTAATACCCTTTCTTCTTCAATTCCTTTCTCTTGTTGCCCTTCAGAATTCTGCAACCTTTCAATGCATTACATGAGATATATATACTATAAAGAGATAGAAATTAGAACATTTTACATTAATTCATCTAAGCAGCTGGACTATAATTTTCACACATTCACACAACTCTATCCCAACCCCTTGCCCAAATCCCATGGACCTTCCATGTCTTCCCAAAAGACAAGGGATCTTTTCTTCATACAATGATATATCCTGTTGTTCCTTAACATGACCTGCGGATGACCTGAATACAACAGGAAGTCTTGGCTCTGCTTAGAAAGGATCAGAATGAAAACCATGATCCGGGTGTGTGTGTGTGTGTGTGTGTGTGTGCGTGGCACACGTGTACATGGGCACATACAAGCACATGTGGTCACTGTGTTAGGCAGTAAAAGCCCAGACCAGTGAGGCCCCTGGTAAGAAAGGTCATATGAAGGTCTGGCGTCTTGGTATGTAGGCATCTCAAGGCAGAGGGAAAGAATGAGAATAAACAGGACTTAACTAACTGGTCTCTTTGTCTGCATCCTTTGTCTTCCTTCAGTTCTCTTCCACACTGTAGCTGCCAGAAAATAGAAATCTGATCATGATAATCCCTTACTTAAAAGTCTTTAATAGCTCTCTGCTAACCCATAAGATAAAGTCCAGACTCCTTAGCATGATATATAAAGCCCTTCATTATCTGGTTCCGGCCTCCGTGGTCAGCTTTATCTCCCTCCACTCCCCATGAAGCTAGAGACATACAGCTTTTTAATGTTCCCAAAACATGCTATGAGAACCAGTGTCTTCCCTTTATTTAGGACCACTATCATGAGAAGAATTCTGTGACCCCACCCCCCAAGAAACATTGGGAACTGTATCTCTAAGAATTTTGTTTCTTTAACTATGGCTTAAATATGAGCTAAGTGCTTTGCTTATTGGAAAAGATCCCTTGATAGAATTATGTTGACATGGGGTACTGTTTAAAAATGCATCCATCCAATTTTACTTTACTAAGACTGCTTGGTCCCATTAAGTACTCCCTAAAAGTCTAAAATGCACTGGGATTTAGCGGGGTATCATTTGTTACTAGTTCGCTGTGCTATGCTCAGCACCCTTTAAAGTAAATCACCTTAATGGTCTATCTCTTCATTTTTTTTTTTCAAACGTGTGTGTGTGTGTGTGTGTGTGTGTGTTTTAATACATGCTTAGAAAATTCCCCTCAGCAACTCATCTACATGGTCATAAAAGTGAGAAAATGTGATGAAAGACTGAACTTATTTTTTGAGGTGCTTTCATGAATGTGACTATCTGGATCCTGAGAACTGGTCTGGGTCCAGCCCTGCCATAAAGAAGCTTCCTGACCTGGCCTCAGGCTTTAGTTCTGCCCACCTTGAACTCAAACTCCAGCTGTGTGGTAGGAGCAAATCCCTCAAATTCTCAAGGGGAAGTGTTTCCACTTTACCCACTTTGCAGCAATTCCCAGTCCATTGAAATCTTTCCTTCTTACCAATCTCTTTATTGGTAAAACTATCACTGGGCACTTCTAATCACCAAATTCAATGAAAAATTTCAATCCTTATCCTGCTGGATTTCTTCAAGACACCACTTAAGATGATTGATCGCACTCTCCTTGAAACTCTGCCTTCCCTGAACTTCTTACTCTCATTATACACTTGGCAGTATCTTCTCTTTCATCTTTATGGGCTCTTTTCTTCTTCTTCATACCCTTCACATGTTGGTGTTCCTCATGGTTGAGTTCTGAGCCCCTGCTCATCTCATTTTCACAGCTGGCAAAACACCTCATCTTGTGGTCTCATCTTTCATCCAGACTTTTATGTTTCCCACACCTTCATCTCAAGCTTGGACCCAACTTTAGACCTTTATCCAAACCCCTGCTGGTTGACTCCATCCGGCTTTCCTACTGACAACTCAACCTTAAAAGTCCAGAATAAACCTCTTCATCTTCCCCCTCTTCAAAAAGTCTTCCCTCAATAATCTTTGTCTAAATTGATAATACCCTTTACCCACAGTAGAAATCTGGGAGTTATTCTTCACTTCTTCCCAGTGTCCCATGTTTAATCAGTTTTTATGTTCTTGCCGATTTTGCCTCTAATGTATTTCAAATCTGTCCTTTTCTTTTATCCCTATTATATTGCCCAGGTTTTGATGAAGGTCTTCACAGACTCCTAATTTGATTACTTCATAACAGGTATTTCTGCTTTCAATCTTGTCCCTCTCAGGGACCATAGTCCCCAGAGTTCAAATCTACTTAAAAATTTTTAAGGGTTCTGTCTTTCCTGTACAATAAAACCCAAGACCCTTAACATCTATGGGACATTCATTTATCTGGGTCATGACTGTTCTTTTATGTTCTTATCATCTACACATTTTCATATCATATTCAAAAAAACCAAAATCCACCTGGCCCAGATGATGATGTTTCTCACCTCTGTACTTTTGCTAACCCTTTCTTTTTTGTCTTTTTCAATACTCTTTGTCTAACTGTGGCAGAGAGTAATGTTCACCAAATGGTCAACATCCTCCTTTGCTCTTGCACTTGAGTTGGGATATGTGACTAGTTCTGATCAATAATCTAGAGTGGAGGTGAGAGATATCATTTATAAGTCAAAGCAAATAAATGTCAGGGTACCTACATCTCATCTCATTCTCCATCTCTTTCTCCCAGCCACATGAGAGAACTCGAAGATGTAGAGTTGCAATTTGGAGGCAGCCATAATCCTGGAATCACTGTTGGAAGAGAGGCACCATGGAAAGATATCTAATCTACTTATCCTGTAGCATAATTAAGAAATAAACCTTTGCTGCATTAAAGCCATGAGATTTTTGTGTTTATTGGTATTGACAGATTTTGCTTTCAAGATTACACTCCAGAATCACTAATTTGGAAAACCTTCTCTATCCCTACCCAGACTTTTTTTTTTTTTTTAAGATTTTATTTACTCATCTTGACAGAGCGAGAGAGCACAAGCAGGGGGAGCAGCAGAAGAAGGAGAAGCAGGCTCCTTGCCGGGTAGGGAGACCAACATGGGGCTCGATCCCAGGATCATGACCTGAGCCGAAGGCAGACGCTTAACCATCTGAGCCACACAGGTGCCCCGACTCCCCCCAAGCTTAACTACTAATAGCTCACTGTTGACTGGATGCCTTACTGATAGTTGATTATCACATATTGTATATGTTATATGTGTTATATACTTGTATTCTTTCAACAAAGTAAGGTAGAGAAAAGAAAATGTTACCAAGAAAATGGTAAGGAAGAGAAAAAAAATCTGTGTACAAGTGGACCCACATAGTTCAAACCCGTGTTGTTTAAGGGTCAACTGTAAATACAGTTTTCAGGTTTTCACTCAACAGTTGTCTAAGATACTTAAAGTGGTTTCTGGTGGATTTAAAGCAGTCATTGTTTTAAAGCGACAAAGCCAAGCACTCCATATGTACACGTACACAATACTGCAGCTTGCTTATTCACTTTTCTCATCCAAAATGATATTCTGCTCTCTTGATAATGACAAGTTACCCCTCTCCCCACTAGACTGCATCTTCTATGAAAAGTGACCTGAACCCATTCTCTCCCTCCTGTATTCCCTACGACTAACAGAGAGCTAGCTAGAATAGAGGCCCAATGAGTTGTTTTGTGGTTGGCAGAATCCCAATTTTGTTCACTTTTCCTTTTGTGAGGTATTCAAGGAAGGAGTTTCCTCCTACATCCCAGAGTGAATTTTAATTAGTCCAAGGCAATCATGGTAATATTCTCCCCCATCCCATTAACGATTAATTTAAGATTGGGCATGTGATTACTTCCAAGCAGGAGAAGTCCACCAGGGACTTTCTAGTGGAAGTTTTCCTTCCTGACAAAAAGACGTACAAGGAGAAATGCCATTTTTCTGAGTCTTGATGTGATTGTGTGAGGATGTGGTGCCTGGCACGATGGCAGCATCTTGAAACCAGGCAGTCATGAAACAAGGGGTCACCCAGGAAGAAAAGTCACTGGTTCAGGATGGCATAGCAGGAAGACATAAAATACGTAGGTTTTGATGAAATTATAGTTACTGAATTAACCAACCAGGAACTTCCCTACCACCAGAATTCTTGTTATATAAAACACTAAACCCCATCTTTTAAGCCACTTTTATATGTATATTATGTTTTCTGCAGATGAAAACATCTTAACAGATATATTTGTTAAATAGAGAAAAAAATGAATGGATGGATGGATGGATGAATGAGGTGTTGTTTCTTATCATGCTATGCAATTTTGTACTAGACTTTCTCATTTGTAAATAAGGAAGTTGAGAATGTGCTCTTATAATGCTGCCATTTATCTATCAATCTGTCCTTCACCAACACATATGGACTATTAGCCCTCTAGCCACAAAATTACAATCAAAAGCTGGACTTAGCTGATATTTTACATGTGATGTGATTTCCATCCTTCCAAATTCCATCCTTGGATCAAGTTAGAAAACCAGAAAATTGTATAAAACAGCTCATCAGGGTAGCCAACAAAAGAAACTTGCCTTTGTTAAGATTCATTTTAATATTTTGCCCTTTTCTTTAAATAAAAGTAAATTTTTGCTAAATGCAATAGCAAATTTTGCATATTGTTGATAACACTGAATAATTGTGATTATCAAACCCAAGGTTAGATTCCCACCTGAGCTATTTCTTTCAATAGAAGTGCTACAAAAAGTGTATTTCCTTCAAAACCATCTTCCTCCTTACAAAGAGAAGAAAACCTTAGAGACAAAGTTGAGATGGAAGCACAGAAATTATTTTGGCTTTTATGATTGGCAGACTTGTGTCCTCTTTTCCCTTTCTGTTTTGACTTTACCATTTCATTATTTTTATTGTAAAATACCTTAAATAAACAGTTGGTGGGAAAGGCAACGTGTAGTACACACTTAAATAAAAATTTTAATACTTAAAATAATAAGATCTATTAATGTTATTTCATGTGGCTGCATGGCTAAAGCAAACATAATGAGACAAATTAATATAGTTTGTAAGAGTTGAGGCAGAAAGCTGCCTTTTTAGCCACCCAGAAACTTTCTTTAGTTTAGAGTCAAAAATGATATTTTTTGTTACAAAAGTAATATTTATTCAACAGATTTTAAATAGCAAAAATAGAATATTAAAACATTTTGAAAGAAAAATCACACATACCCTATCAGGCAAAAATTTTTATCATTTTGGGTCTTTCTTCCTAATTTTATTTCCACATTAGTAATACATATATATGTTTATAATGAAGTCATGTGGACTGGCATAAATTGTTTTCTCACATTCTATACCACTTTTTTTCATATTTTAAATATACTTCGCTAATGTGATTTTAATGACTCGATAATTCTCTTTTTGGAGGGTAATTTTTAGCCAGTTCCTTGTGATTGTACTGAAAAAAAGTGGATACAGGTTTAGAAGATTAAATTTTTAAAAGATACCATGTAAAAAGAAATAAATGAAAGAGTAAAAAGATACCATGTATTGCCAAACCTTAAGAAGTAAAGAAAGTAATAATCTACAGAAGTAAAGAGACTCAAGTCTTAACTGGGTCATCCAGAAATCGAACTGAAAGAATTAATACCTACTATGTCAGTAACATTACAACAAGTAATTTCTTTATAGAAACTGATTAAATCTTACTGTAAAATAGTCTTTTTTCAAAGAGAATGACCATAGAGCTGTAAATAAATATCTTTCCAACATTATCAGACCACCATAGGCATTTTATCTCATTAAAATGAATGAAGCCTCTACTTAAAATACATTACCATAGTTTCTAACCATACTTAAGTAAAGATGAGATGAGGATCAAATAAACCTTTTTCAAAGTACTCTTCAGTTTAAGGAATCTCCTGCTGGGAACTAATCTTTAAACCAGGCATAGTTGATAAATCTGGAAGGTACATTCACCATTAGAGACAGGTATGGAGGAATTCTTTCCTAAACTGTAGTTATAGCTGGTGCTCAGTGGGTAGAATAAATATTTGGTTTTATGCCCCATTACTCCTACATAGTGATGTGTCCACATCCTTTACTGCCTCTGATAACCTTTCCAGAAGAATTTTCGAATATGTGCTTTAGGTGAGACAGAAACTCTGAAAATAATCTCCAGAAATCCTAGCCTTTGCTGAACATGTGCGTGTGAGTGTGAGTGTGAGTGTGCGTGTGTGTGTGCGCGTGTGCATGCATGTGTGTGTGTGATGTGTTTTACCAGAAGCAGCAACAGATGAAATGCAGGAAGAATTTTATTAGAACCCCACCTTCTCAAAGTCTGAAAAAAGAGAGGAAAAAAGAATGTTTGACTGGGAACCTATCACAAATCATTACCTTGCTCTGCCACATGTAAACTCTTGCTTTAATCATTCCTCACATCGCCAGATTAGAGAAAAACAAAATCAGATGTAAAAGTCTTTATTCTCAGAATTCAAGTGTAAGTAAAGCAAATTTTATGTTCAGACCAAGTCCTTTCTTAGTTTGGATCTGGAATACTAATAGTAATGTCATCTCAAATTTAGTTATGTAATACCTAAGAACTCAAGACCTCCCATACAACTGCACTGTTTACCTTCATATTTGTTTAGATAAGGTGGTGGCAGATGTTACAATACAAAGATGACCGAGAAAGAAGCAGAAAGGGAGTTTATAATTTGAAAAACCTTTTGTCATTGAATTTTAGAGCTAAGGTCTAAAGTTACACCCTATTCATATGTTGTTCAGAGCTCTTTCTCAGACCAAATTTTCAGAAACTTTTCTGCCTTACAAAGCATAATCTGTTAGTGGTTCCAAACTAATGCTGAGGTTTGGATAGGCCCCAAATGACACCCCTCTGTCCAACTTCTGAGTCCAGAGTCACTGTGTCTGGTTAGCTAGATTGTGAACTTCCAACTCTGTGAGAAGCTATTAAAACTCACACAGACCAAAGTGCTTACTATCCTCAGACAGCCACATCTTCAAGAAAAGGAAAAAAGGAAGGACAGAGCTAAGCATGCTTAGTCATTCCAAATCCACCAGCCTGAGAAGTTTCTTCATCCTGCAGAAGAAGTAAATGAGAGGGGGCAGAGAGTCTGGAATATTACATTAATGATGCATCTCCGCAGAGAAACACCAAGCCAAGGGCAGAGGAGGTGGCCCCTAACCCCCTGTGAAAATTCTTTTTCATAAAAATAACTTGACTATTATATTTAACAAATAATGTAGAGACGCTAAAAGCAAAACATGAAAGTATCAACCGATAAAAAGGAATTTTATCTTCTGTCAGTAATCCGTGAACTATGTCGAACGAGTGAGTGGAACTGTTTCTGTGACTACTTTTAAAAGCAAAATGGGGGAAATGAATTCTTCCTATTATTGTTAGCAGTTTTGCTTAACAAAGAATAGTGACTCCAAGAGCAATGATATACACAGCAAGAGGCTCCGTTTTTCTGGTGAGAATTTGGAAATGTATCAGGAAATACAGGGCCAGCTCTGGTACTGTGGGAGCAGCTCTGGGAGCCTGCGTGCTTCATGCTCGGATGTTTCCTCTCCCTGGCTCGAGACACTTCCAAATCTTATCCATTCTCATAAACCGTTGCTAAATGTCTGTAATCGCATTAAAGAGAAAAAGCGGAAAAGATTTTTTACTAACTTTAGAGAGTGTATTTGTTACGATCTGATGTGAAAACTATATGCTGTGTATAAGGAAATGGACTCCAGGGGTGGAGTCCTGGGAGGAATTTCGACACTGAATTGTGGCCACTAATGTGAAATGGAACAGCTTCTCATATGGGCAATTCCAGAATGTTCCAAAATGAGAAGACCAGGGATTTCTTTATTTTGGTTATTTGGTTATCATTTTTAAAGACAGTCCAAAATGATTTTTAGGAAGAGATAAAAAAAAAATGAGTGAATTAACCATTTTTGACTACTTCAAAGAGATCCAGCTTTAGTGACGAAGTACATGAGACAGATTTTTTTTAGCATAAGCCTCAAATTCTTCAAGCACATGAAGCCAGTTTCTCCCTCCTCTGCACTGAGAATGGAGACCTTCACTCCTTATACTGTTCTTCTTTAGGCCAACAACTAACTGTCCACCTTACCTGGAACACTGGGCAAAGAACTGTCTTCTTTCTGTAGCATTGCATTCACTAATTCATTCACTCATTCATTTACTCACTTTACCCTGGAAGTCAGCCATACTTTGCATTCAATTTCTGACTTTGCTATTTAAGGACTGTGAGACCTCAGACAGGTGTCTTGTCTCCTCTGTGCTCATAAGTGTTCAACTCACAAGGCTGTTGTGAGGATACCATGGGAAATTTCACGGAAAACGTGAAAAGAGCTACTTAGTGCACAGTGAGCGTTAATCTGGATATATTATTGTGTTCATAAATATTGACCACACTACTAAGCCTTGTGAATTCAAAGATTATTAGGAAAGTATCCCTCCTCCAAGGACAGCAGGCAGGCAAGTGGCTAGTCATAACATTATGTGAGGAAGTTGAAGGTGGTGGCTAGATCATAAGCACTGGGATCATTGGTCTGTTTGCTTCACTGCTTAATTCCCAGAATTTAGAGCAAGGACTGGCCATCATTATACAGAAAATAATAAGCACTTCCTAAAGCCAAATGCATAAATGAATTAGTGCCTGAATTATTGGACGAATGAATTACAGAGAAATGTACATACTACTACGGATGCACCAATAAAAGAACGATTCATTCCTCAGGGTAAGTAGAAGTAAGGTGTGGATTTTTGTTTAGTAAGAGGGGATGCCTCTTGTGCATTGGTTAAGAGTTTGGGCTGGGGAGGGAAAGGTTGCTGAGGGACTGAGTAGAAAATTGCCTGATTGTACAATTAGGGCGGGGTATTGGAATTTGGAGATATAACAGGATCGAAAGCTCAAGGGTCAGAAGGCAGATGACACTTGTTAGGGCCTGATGGAGCGTGGGCATACGGGACAAAGATGAGGGAAAAGAAGAGGAAGAAGCAGAGGTCAGCTTGAAATATACCATGAAGTCCTGCTATGAATTCTGAGGCATTTGGACTTCATCCTGCAAACAACGGGGATCCACGGGCAAATTCTAAGGAAGGGAGACACATCTTCGGTTCTGACAGTGCTTTTGTGTTTCAAAGTTGTAGGACTTTCACCATGCAACTTTGCCCCCCACAAATTCAGTGTCATAAATGAAAAGGCTACCATTTATGCCTTCTGTCTAAGTCCTGCCCCAGGCATGTGTACATGAGGCGTTTTCCCATTTTATCTTGTAACATCTAATGCCAGCAACTTTGAAATAAGCATGCTTTATTTCAAGTTGCTTGGTATGCTTAATTCTGTGGTTACCTGATAAAGTACCCAATGTTGTAAAGTTTGGAGCTTGCTTCTTTAAATCAAAAGAAGAACGCTCACAGTTTAGGATGGGAGTTCATCAGAGAAAGGTTTTTCCAAGAGTCAGGTTTAGGTACTGAATATAATGCAGTGAATCCATTTTATTCATGTTATTAAATGGAAAAAAATATGTATCTGGAGAAGAAAATCCAATTTAAAGGTTTCAGAGATCTGATATCTCCTTAAAATAGTGCTGGCTACAATACACTCTCTCACTGAAGAAATATTTATTTGCCTCATGAATCTTGGCCCTCTGAAGGAAAATGGCAGCCCTGAAATATAATTTAGGACTGCAGAAAAAGTGAACTGACGAAAAAAGTTGAAAGCCGGGATGTGTTATGTAGAGATCTTAGAAAATAGAATATAAAGAATGAAGTCAGATGTCCAGGATTTTAGACTAATAACTCATGTTGGAAAAGAGGAGTACAAAATTATCCTTCAGAATTTTAGAAGTAAAACTTGATCTTGTGTTTAATATACAAAGCCTTCTTGGCCCTAACACATCTTTCTTATATCCCCATTTACAGGACAAGAGAGTTCAAGCTGTTTATGGCAGGAATGTCTACCTTTGGGCCTTTTAAACCAGGTTCAAACCAATCCCAATCTCTTTCTTAGGTCTTAAAATAAGATCAAACAGTGCAAAATTCCCTTACTAGTATTTAAGCCCAGTTGCCTCTGTCCAGATGACTCCTATAATCCAGCCAGGCAGAACACCTCACCCTGCTGTTCCTGCTGCTTTTCTGCGTGTCCTTTGATTGTAAGTAATTATCTCCAGCTGTCCCTGCACCCTGGGCTCCCCTCTTTTAACTCCTAAATGTCCGGCCTTAGAGACTGCCACGCTGGAGGAAATTCAGACTCTTGAGTATCATTCCATGAGCGGCTTGAGCACCGGACATAAAAATAAATACATTTTGGCATCTAGATGGTGCCGTGTCCTGAGAATTTTTCCCAAGGTCCCGAAGTACTTTGAATGTACAACGTCAAGAGCAAGAGAAAAACTTCCCAAGGAAGCCTTCCCAAATTCTAGCTCAGTATACTTTCCCAGATGATGATGTGCCTACATCCATCCACTTTTATGTTGACAGGAAAAAAAATCGCCTAAAGGAATCTTTTCTTTTTTTCCTTCACATTTCAACATTTTCAATTCTTTTTAAAGTGATTAGCTGTAATTTGTGAAACATTAGTTAAGGTTGGAGTATTATCTCTCATCTTTGTGTTGGTCTTTGCACTGAGAGGCAAAAAGAGACAAATTTTTCATGGAACTAGTGGGTAAATCTTGTACGTATGCGTATTTACATAGGAGCAAAATGGGGGAAATTCTAATCCTTCTCAATTTTTACACTTGGAATTATCTACCCTAGTTGGCAGATGCCTTATTTCTCAATTTTAACTTTAAGAAGTTTATAAAGAATTCCTGGTTTGCATAGGCATTAGTTGTGAACATAATAGTTTTTATAAAGCAAAATTATCAAACATCATTAATTGCATCACAATATTTGATGAGAGTCCTTGACTACAAATCTCAAACAACTTAGAGGCAGACAGCTTCAAGAGAAACCTTGAGTTGACTTGCACGGTGGATACCCTGAGAAGCTGGTGGTGCCTTTGCTTCTTCTGGATAGAGGTTTATGGCAGGAGGGGGAAAAAAGACATCCTTGAGATTAATAATAAATCCAGATTACTTATAATGTAGTAGAGTTATCTATTATATTCAAAAGTTTGCATTTTGCCCTTTTCAATTCAAACACATGCATAAAGTGGGTTTAAGAATGAAAGTCTCCCTATGGCATCTGGTGATAAGGGTTCCCATCTGAATCTCCCAATAATGTAACATTTTGTTCCTTTAGATTTAGACAAATAATCACATAGATGTGCTTCAAATGGGGGATAAGACTTGAACTAAAAGGGCATCACACAGAAAGCTCTTAGGTGGTTGGACTCAGACCTGTCCTCTGTCATCAAGTGGCAGGATTAAGCAGAAGTTATCAGAGTCAGGCTTGACCTCAGTAAGAATCAGAAGACCTGGATTCAGAGTATTCTCCCTCACTGCTGGTGGGAGAGATGATCAATATCATCTTATTGAAATGCAAGCTGGAAATCTGTAACAAAAACCTTTAAAAATGATCCAGAAATTCTGCTCTAGGAGCTGGCCCCATATAAACATCCAGTCATGCACACAACGATGTATCTACAAAGGTATTCTTTGAATGTTACACCACTCAAAGTGTTACAAAAAACAAGTATGCGTCCAACAATATAGAACTGGCTGAATAAATAATGACATACTTTTTAAGTTGAAATACTATGTTGCCAATTAAGCATCATCAATGTAGAACCATACTTAATGACATGAAAAGATATTAACATATATTTTAGTGAAAAGTCACTAATTTATAATAAATAAGTATGCAGAATATGATTCCAATGTAAGAGAATATGTCTGTACTAGAGTTCCCAGCCTAGTATCTCAAGTGTGAGTCACCCCCAGCACTAGGCTGGTGACCTTGAGAAAGCTGGGTAATTTCTCTAGGCCTCAAGTTTCTCACTGGTAACCGGAGATAAGAATATTACTTACCTTCCACAGTCATTGTCAAGGCCAAAGTGATTTAATCCATGTGAAATACTTAGAAAAAGCTCTGGTTCATAGAAGGACTCAATAAATGTTAGCTATTATTATCATTATCATTAACAGTACCATCTAAATTTATATATAATTTTTGTATGAGAAATAGAGACGATGGACTCTGAAAAACAAACTGAGGGTTCTAGAGGGGAGGGGGGTGGGAGGATGGGTTAGCCTGGTGATGGGTATTGAGGAGGGCACGTTCTGCATGGAGCACTGGGTGTTATGCACAAACAATGAATCATGGAACACTATATCTAAAAGTAATGATGTAATGTATGGGGATTAACATAAGAATAAAAAAAAAGAAATAGAAGGGAAATAAGGAATAATTATTTTGTTCTTTGTGTGTTTTTAAAATTTTCTACAATGAGGGGTGCCTGGGTGCCTGCCTTCGGCTCAGGTCATGATCCCAGGGTCCGGGGATCGAGTCCCACATCGGGCTGCCTGCTCGGCGGGGAGTCTGCTTCTCCCTCTGCCCTTCCCCCCTCTCATGCTCTCTCTCAAATAAATAAATAAAATCTAAATAAATAATAAATAAAATTTTCTACAATGAGAGTTTATCTTGAAATCAAACACACACAAACTCAACCCATGATAAACATTATTTGTGAGGAGGAAAACCTGGATGGGAATCATGGTGCATCTCTTCAAGGCGGGTTTTCTGACTTTCAGCAAGACATTTGATCTCTTGTAGCCTCAGTCTCTTCATCCATAAAAAAGGACTGGTTATACATTACTTTATAGAATTGTTGTGAAATTAGGTGAGTATCTATATCTTTTAGTTATAATTTCTTAAGCAGTTTCTATAGTCTCTGCTCTGAGGTCAGCTTTAAATAAGTACATTTTCCTATTTAATCCTCACCAAAAGGGGGGGTCATACACACAAAATGGCTATTATTTTTATTTTCATACGAGGACTGAAATGTTACATAAGCATTTCAATAAAAGCCATTTGTGGGGCACCTGGGTGGCTCAGTCGTTAAGCGTCTGCCTTTGGCTCAGGTCGTGATCCCAGGGTCCTGGGATCAAGCCCCGCATCGGGCTCCCTGCTCTGCAAGAAGCCTGGTTCTCCCTGTCCCACTCCCACTGCTTGTGTTCCTGCTCTCGCTGTGTCTCTCTCTGTCAAATAAATAAATAAAATCTTTAAAAAAAAAAAGCCATTTGTCCAAGTATACACTGAAATTAAAGATAGGCCTGGGCATGAACCCTTATTTTTATTAAGACATTTATCTGAGTTTGGTCTTTCTTAGGCACGGGGAAATTTGTTTGACTCCGCAGGTAATTTGAAGGTACTAGAGTATAGTTTCCAGATACAAAACAATAATTCTTCTGTAATGTAACTCTTTCTGTAACTGTAACTTTTCTCAGCAGTGTAAGTTATGGAAATATGTTCCTACTCTAGATCAAAGGGAATCTGCTCATTCAAAGTGACCAGAGTCTATATTTCCCATCATATAGTAATAACCCACTCTCTGACCTCAGTGGCCCATATGATTTCACTGCGTAGGCCAGTTGATTATCCCTAGGATGGAGAATGACTATGTGTATATGGTGTGTGTCCGTTTCCAGGAATAGACACTCTCTGGACATGGATTTGCCATCCTTGCATATAATGTTTCTGCCAAAACTACCATCCATGGATTTACAGAATGCCTTATCTGCCATTGTGGTATTCTACACAGAATTGCTTCTGATCAAGGAAGTCACGTCAAAGCAAAAGAAGTGTGGCAGTAGGGCCCAGGCTCAGGAATTCACTGGTCTTATCAAGTATCCCACCATTTCGGAGAAGCTGGTTTGACAGAACAGCACAATGGCCTTTTAAAGACCCAGTTACAGCACTAGCCACATGGTAATACCTTGCAAGCCTAAGGTAATGTTCTCCAGGAAGCTTTATATGCTCTAAATCAATGCCCAGTACATGGGGCTGTTTCACTCAGAGCCAGTATTCATGGTCCAGGAATCAAGAGGTGGAAATGGCAGTACCAAGACTCACTATTCCTTCTAGTGATTCACTAGCAAAAGCTGTGCTTCCTGCCTCCACGACCTTATGCTCTGCCGGCCTGGACATCTTCGTTCAAATGTTTGCACTGGGAGACACAGGAAGGATTCCACTGACTGGCCATGCTGTGCTCTTCATGACCCGCACTCTTAAAATTAGTGTGTCCAAATATAGACATATACCTAGCTATCTATCTAAAATCTCCTCTTGTTTCTGTTTCTTTGGCTGAAACAATAGGACACCTTGCTCCATACATTCAATCTATATGAGTATAATAGGACCTCCTGAAACTTGATCCTTTTTTTTTTTTTTTTTTATTTCTTGATGCCATTGAGGCTGCAATTTATACTCAGGACAGAATCTTCTTTTATTCTTGGAAGGGCCCTTTTGTAAACTCCATCAGTCATACAATGTAGGCCGAGTACCTGCCTATAGTTCTTGGATAGAGCTGTTGGGATTTCCTAGAAGTTTCCTAAATATATTTACTTCAAGCTGAGCTGTTAGTAGGGGCATCTAGGTGGTTCAGTCAGTTAAGTGTCTGCCTTCGGCTCAGGTCATGATCTCAGGGTCCTGGGATCGAGTCCCACATCTGACTCCCTGCTCAGCAGAGAGCCTGCTTCTTTCTCTTACTCTCCCCGCCCCCAAGTCTCTCAGATAAATAAATAAAATGTTTTAAAAAATCCTGAGCTCTTAGTTACTCTATTTTAGTGATGTAAGAGGTTGTTTTCTTTGTGGTTGGGAATAAGTTTGAAGATAGTATTATAATGTCAACTAAATCTTGGCTTCTTCTCTGGGCTCAGGACCTAAGAAGAGGACCCCCATCCGGAAGTGAAAAGCTGGCTTCTCCACCCTGGGTGCTAGGGTGAGAAACGGTACAGAACTAACAACCACGAAAGGGAGTGGGCGATGTTCTTAAGGAGCAGCGATGTGCACATTGGTGACATGTAACACAGTTGGTCCATCCCAGCCAGGAAGGAGAAGAGAGTCACTGTGGCTCATGAGATACATCTATTCTTCTGAGATGCAGAAGAACAGTGTTGAGGCCAGCAGAGTTGATGGATTCTGAGGAGCAGATACCTTGTGAAGTGAGGTATCTTGGGAAGAATGGCTGTCGCTCTGTCTAAATCTAGTTTGTCCACATCTAACTCACTACCCAGAGGCACGATAGATGGAATATGGGAGGAAAGGCATCTCTTTAACACTGAGAATAAGAAGCATCTTTCTTGACTTACACTTCATGAAGAAATCTTTGGAGTCCATATTATATAGTCCACATGCTGTTCCCATTATTGAAAAACTACAGACAGTGGTCCCAACGTATTTATGTATCAGTCCCCAATAATCAGGGTAATAAGCTAGGCCATGTGATAACCTTGTATCAGTTACTAGGGGCAGATGGAAGTCATTACTCTAAGTTGCTGGGTTTCCTATCTCTTGTGGATAAGGTAGATTCTCTCTGGTCTTTATTAGGAGTGGATTTCTTTAATTTACATTGCCTGAGAAATTGTATTAAAGAAGATTATATTTATGTATCTGGGAAAAGCCTTATAAAACATGAAAATTAACTGCAGGGTTAATGAGAAAACCTCCAGGGGCTCAGAAAGGCCATATGATATCACAGAGAAAAATCTGAAAGGGAAGTCAAGGTTTATTCCCAAGGCCTACATCTGATTTATTGTGTCTCCTTGGACAAGTCACTTAACTTACCATCATCTCTTTCCCCAGCTGTAATAATATTCCTACCTCATATCTCAGAGGAGTATTGCAAAGATTCTAACTAAACACAGGCTAGACGTTTATTACTGCTGGGGAATAGCTTTTAGCACCTCAGAAGATAGGGTTGAAAAAAAAAACATTAGATATGATTGTGATGATGGCATTTTATATCACATCTCGTCTCCCTTCTATATTATGGAAAAACATCTAAGTAATGGTAGATCATGCTGGTGTTTTAGAAACTGTTCACAATTAACTTTAAGATTTTCTCTTCGAAAAACGCAAAAAGCAAACTCCTCTGTAGTTTTTGCCAATCTCTGTTCACAGAAGCATTTTTACAGAAATACTAGCGGTTTTATTAACTTATATTTAGGATGTGTGATAATAACAACTAAAAAAAAATAGTGGTGCTATTTATATGATTCCTCTAGTCTCCTGGAATTAAAGCACAGCGTATAATTCCTGCAGTAGGTGTTACCTTTGGCATTCAATATAAAAATGTGTTGAAATTCTGAAGTGTTATGTAAGTGTTGATTATTAGTAGCAGTACACCATGAGAGAAAGCTTAAAAAGCAGGATTGGAGGTATTTTTCACTTTCTTTTTTGCTCACATTTAGGATTTTGTGAAAACAAGATTTTTAACCGCCCCCCCCATAATTATTCCCTTTTCCTTACAAGTGAAAACTAGATGGCTGTCCTACTTTTATTAACATAGGTGACAGAGAAGAATATACTGTGTTTTCACTGATTATAAAAATCAAACATTAAAAGTCACATGCAGCATGCATGTGACTTAAATGTATTCAGCTAATTGAAAGAAGCCTGACACAAAGGCCACGTATCATGTGATTCCATTTATAGGAAATGTCCAGAAGAGGTAAATCCATACAAATGGAAAATAGTGGTTGCCAGGTGCTGAGGGCAGGGGAAAAAGGGAAATGACTGTTAATGGAGAGAGGGTTTCTTTTTAGGGTGATAACAACGATCTGGGATCAGACAGTTGTGATATTAGCATATTTTGCAAATATACTAAAACCACTGAATCGTACACTGTGAAAGAGTCAGTTTGATGGCATCTGAATTAGATCTCAATAACAAAAATTAGCCACAGAGAGAAATCGATAAGGAAAAAACAGTAATTTTAGGACAGCTAAATCTGGCAGTGTCAATAAAAGGTGCTTTTGATCTTTTATACGATGATTTATTTTATGTTTAATTTGCATGAATCATTTTATCATCCTAAGTATCTTTGGTGGGGAACCATTATGTTTTAGAAATAATGTTGATGTTTTGTACTTGATTTTTTTTCTCCTGAAAAGTTCACTTGCTGTGCCCCATATGATTTCCTATCCTTGATGGTGATTTAGAACCAGAAGACCTGGGTTTCAGTTCTCTTCTCCATGAAATACACTTCGTGCTATAGAATTTGACAGGAACAGTCTGGGGCTCCCGTGTGTGAGTCAGACTAGGCAGAAATGCTCTATACGCGTCAAATCCAGTGTGTGTAATAGCCTACGTCCAACCAGAAGGCCAAAACCATGCACTAATTTGAGCAGGAGAAGTTTGTTAGAAATAATTAATAATAGAGAAGTAAACGACAAAGCTGTAAAGAGAACTCTATCTGATGGACACCTGAGGATGGAGGGACAGTGTCTAAGAAAGGATCAATGTGGAATTCCAAGCCTGGCTTTCAGAACTCATCAGAGAAGTGTGATTGCAGTCAACTGGGTGGTGGAGGAGTTTGCTGGCTTGTCCAGATCAGAGCTGACCCACCGTCAGAGAAGAGCAGGAAACCACACTTCAGGGAGCAGATGACTTGGGGGTGGTAGGCAGGTGCTCAGAGAGAGTTGGGTTTTGCTGCCAGCATTAAGGCCTGGAGTGTGTGATGCCCACACCAGAAGGGATGCTGGGGGTAATCACCAGTCCTATGCTGGGGCTGCAAGGTTGTTGAGGGATTGTATGCACCTGGGGCACACCACTGCTGGATGTCACCACACACACCCAGGGTACTGTGGAGCAGGAGCAGAGAAAGCAAAACCCATCCCACCAGATCAGGAAGAGAAGCTGCTTTCCAGCTGTGATGTCCTTCCAGCAACACCTGTTGACAGAGCTTCATGCGGAGGTCTCGGTGCAGAAGAAGTGTTTAAGGGGTCTAGTCCAATATTGCAGAACAGGTACTAAAGTGCCAAAAAGAAGGTGAGAGGCAGTGAACTGATAAGTGCCTTCTCCTCTCGTGTATGTATGCAGCTTGACCGTATTTACCAGCTCCCCTTGCAGTGAAGTGAGGTGATCGAGATGCGTTCTAGCTAATGGGATGTGTGGTAGAAGTGTTGTGAGCCACATCCAGATCTTGCCCCTAAAAATCAGGTTTTTTCCCTAAAAACAGCAACCCACAAAACTGGAAATAAATGATTCTAAATCCTCGGGGGATGACAGGTCCACAAGGAAATACCCTAGAACCCCAAGTCATCTCTTTGAAGAGAGACCCCAGGAGAATCATCTGATCAAGACCATTGATGATAAGGCAGTTCCATAAATTAAAAACAAAATCTTTATATTGTTTAGGCATTGAAATTTTGCAGTTGTTTATAAGCCTGGTAGCCCTTTTTGACTACTCTTGTGTCTTGAAGATGTGAGCTGCCATAGCATAACCTAAAATATGTGGCATTGGCCCAGTGGTCGGACCATGGGCAAAGAAGAATGAGCTCTTAGAAGCTGAAAAGCTGGCATTCTGTGTTACATAATGGTAAAATATTTGGTGAACTGCCCGTGCAATAATTTGGAAAGCAGATCTTCCTAATGAGTTGCTATGGGCCAGTGTCTGCTGCCTTTTCCAGTCTTCCTTTTTCCAAATGGATAGTTGTGCCTATCTTATCCATGCTTCTTGTTTGTATATTGGGCACCGTCGTGGGAGATAGATCACTTATCTTTTTTGTTCACGCATCCCCGGACCACAAGAAGTCTCATCTGAACTTGATAGGGAGCACTGTTCATTCCTCAGAAACCGGGACTTTGAGCGAGTGAAAGGATTGGTGTGACTTGGAGTTCTCTCTCACCAGGAGGAGACGTTTTCCACATGGGAAAGAAGGAATGAAATGGGTATTTGATTACCAGAAAGGGCAACTTTAGGAGACTTTGAAACCAAACTCTATTTCCTTTTCTCTTTGTGCAAAAAAACTAAGCCAGTGACAGGTTATCTTTCTAAATTTGGGCCAACAGCATTCAGGGACAAGTGCTACCAACCACTTCTAGACCCTCCCTCCATTCTCTTTGTCATCCTCTTCTCACAGCTTAAAAGCATAGGACTGTCTGGCCCTGGGGAACAGGAGAGCCGTAAGATGAAAGGAGTCATCATTTGGAAAGTAATTTCCCAGAAGAACCACAGGACCAAGAAGTCTCACGTAGAACCATCCCATGAGTGAGCAATACACTTTTTGTTCCATGTGACCCGCTGAAAGTCTGTGGTTGGAACAGCAGTAAGCCGTCCCAAGCAGATGCTCAGAACCAGCTCGAGTTAGGCCGTGGAGTCAGGACACGCATCCATGTCGGGAACTGTGATGATTTGGGTACAGTGGAAAGATGCACAGAAGAGCACCAAAGGCTGGCGATCAACGAAGTTCAGAAGCACAAGGGGAATTAGGTGTCAGAGAGAAAAAGGACCAAAAAGAACCAGGCGAGGGATGGTGATGATGCACTTCTAGGTCACATTCTTGCTACCTGAGCAGACTTTTGAGCATTAAAGCAGAGTTCAGCTTTGACAGAATGACGTCTGGCACATGGTTAAATCCCTGTCACCCAGGAGTGGCTGTTATTTATTGTCCCAACAAGAATTCTATTCCAGAGTGTCAGAGATGCTTTTAATAATTACCCACAGAACAACAGACAGAAACCATGGTTATCCTGGGGAAACGAGCCGCGTGGTCATATTTCCCTGACTTAGAGTTCTGTGCAGCTTTAAGATCAAATAAGTAACACAAGCAAAATCAAATATATAAAAACTCCTTTGGAAAGGGAAAGGGCCCAGATTCTGATTATTGTTATGATCCTGTGACTATTTTAAATTAGTGAATGAATGAAACACCCCATCATCTTAGCCTTCCCAGATTTCTAACTACCCATTTCTTCAGGGGGAACTTTGGTGTCTCCGTAGCAACTTCTAAAAACAGGGCATTTGTGATGAATCCTGTTCCCAGTGTGTTATTAGGACACAAATCCAGATTTCCTCTGCCACCCCTAAGAGAGCTTTAACTCTCCCCGCCCCACACACACACCTCCACGCGTCAAGCACCAACTTCATCCTGATAGCGAGCAATTCATTTTCATGTTTACCTCATGAAGGGATGCCTGCAGTGCGCATGCCGCTGAGTGCAAAGTGCAGATTAGGAAGCAAAGCCCTGCTCCCTCAATGCATTAACACAGCCTCCATTAAGCTGCTCTACCAGGGGGGCGACCCTGGGGCCAGAGGAGCTTTCCTGCTCTAGGGTTTCTTGCCTCCTGGGGCCATTTTCAGCACATCTCCGTTTTTAGTTTCTTCCCCCATGTGTCTCTCTGACATTTGCTGCCCATGTTCCCTTTCCCAGCTCCCAACCCAGCTCCAAAGCAGGGAACTTATTGTTGAAATAATTGAGCAGATATTTTTAGCATAATTAATTTCTTAGCTAGGCATTGGATAAATGGTTACTAAAAAGACTACATGTAAAGCAAAATTTCCATTATGAATGTTGGAGAGAACACCAGGAGATTGTGTGACCGCCTCCTCTATTTTGGTGAGGAGGAAAGTTCTAACCACCAAGGATGGATAGGCTTCCGAAGAGCCTGAGGACAGAGGCTCCATGGATGTGACCACTCTTCAAGCTAAACCACAGTGCAGCTCTCCCACAGGATCACAGAAAGCCCTTATCATATGTACCATGAATTATGTCATGAGAATGGATTAATGGACATAAAGGCTTTAGAATAATGGGCATATATAATAAACACTAAGTAAGTGTTAGCTTTTGTTATTACTATTCTTATAGTGGTAGACCATCATAATAATAACCAATATTCATTGGTCTGGTAATAATTAATATACATTAGTACATATATGCTATGTATAATATTAATGTACTAACAAAATATACTAAATTATTGTTTAAGGGTTGGGTTGAGGACTGGTAAGTTTTATGCTAAGCAAGAGAGAAAGTAAAGATGAGAGAGGAGGGAGAGAGAGACACAGGAAGAAACATCAATCTGTGTGTGTGTATGTGTGTATGTGCGCGTGCGTACTCGGTGAGGAGAGGGCTTTAGAAGAGAAGCAAAGGGGAACTCAAGTGACCATGATAACTGGATAAGTGACTCAAGTTTGGAAGCCTTCTCATCATTTGGTAGAAATGACAAGATTTGTTCCATTTTATCCCACATATCCTGGTACCTATAGATGGAAATCACATCAGGACAAAATGCTGCTTCTGGAAGTGGGAGGGAATAGTGGTTAAGAGGGAGCCTCTGGAATCTCCATGGCTCTGTGTGTGTGTGTATGTGTACTACATTTTTTAAACGTTGAAGGGGATATTTAAGGTAATAAAATTTGTTTCTGAAACTGGGATAGGGTATCTAAGGAGGTGGTGAGTTTACTACCCACTGGGGGGTTCACGCACACACATATTCTTGACAAACCTAGAATATAATATGTGTGTCTGGATAACATATTTAAAATATCAGCTAATTTTTTTCTTCCCAGCATTTCGCTTTCACCTTCTCTTCCCACCTTGACTACATAACTTCTCCTCTGTTGGGACAACTTTACTGTTATTCTTTACTTCAGAATGGAGGGAGGAAAGAGAATGCCTTCCTGGTTTTCCACAAGTTGGATAGCTTGAGCCTTGATGGGCAAGGCCAGGGACTGAGGGCATAGAAAAAACTTGAATAAGGTACAAATCTGCAGGATGGGCAGGGATGCTTCAGGATCGGGACTGGGGAACAGGTGTAGATAATGGGTATGCATAGCTATTCGGGCTCCTGACAACAGGAGGTCCTGGTTTCCTCCCAAGCCGAGTTCCAAGTGGGTGTGATACCCTTGGATAGATTCGGGGCTTTGGGAGTGTGGATGTGTTTAGATCTGAGGTGGAGTCCATGCTCCTCCCTTAGGCATTGGAGCAGTCATGGCAGAAGGTCGAAGGGCCTCATGGATGAGAAGGAGGCAATCTGCTTGGACTAATGATGAAGAGCCAGGAAGACGGGCTTTCTCAGCAGATAGCACAGACAGTGGACCCCAAGGATTAGATGCCTCTTACCCCCACCGTGTGCTAGGTAAGCCTCCTAGAATTCAGACATACCCACAGAGAGGAAAGACAGCCAAAATTGGCTTGTCGGGCCAGCTTCATGTATGTGTGCCCGATGAGTCACTGAGGACTCCACTCAGAAGGGGCCAGCACTCCGTTTAATGCTCCGCTCTCATCACCTTGAAATTCTTAGTTTTTGAACAAGAGGCTTGCATTCTCATTTTTCACTAGACCCTGTGAATTATGTAGTCATTCCTGCTTGACTTCTATTAACTTCTCTCAGTGCCAGTAGAAAGAGGGATCCAAAGGGAAATTAAGTTGATTCGAGAAAAATAAAGTGATATGTCTGCATATCTGAGTTTGTAAGTTGGATTCTGTTACTGATATACCCAAGCTAAGGCCAGATGGAGTAAGGTGAAGCATGTGCAGATCCCAGAAATGAACAGTCAGATTTGGCCAGAATGCAGATCATGTGATGGGCGAGGAAGAGATAAAACTGGAAAACGAGTCTGGAGGTGTGAGCATGCACAATCTGGAATGCCTCCCCGGTAGAGGGTAGCAGAGTTGAAACAGCCTGGCATATTCAGATTCATATATAATTCATATACATGGGGGCCTTGGAATATACAACCACGTTTAAGACATTCATATATAATAGAAGAAGTAGCATCTTAACAAGAGAAGACAGCTGGGGGCAGTACTTTCGATTTAGATAAACCTGACACTAAATCCTAGCTCTGCTGCGTCCTCCGGAGAGTACCAAGCTTCCATTTCCTCCTTGCAAAAAGCGGGGAGACTCACATCACCTACTTTTGAGGGTTTTTGTGAAAATAAAATGAAATGAGACACATAAAGTA